>NW_026057584.1:2159863-2240125 GCF_023721935.1 Panthera uncia
GGGGGGGGGGGGGGGGGGGGGGGGGGGGGGGGGGGGGGGGGCAGAGATCGTGCTGGACCCTGCACTCATGCCCTAAGGAGCTACCACAAACAGCCCGGCCTAGACCGATGGGAATTTCTTGTCTCGCGGCTCTCGAGGCCAGAGCCTGAGGTCCAGAGGCAGGGCTGGCTCCTTAGAGACCCAGCTCCGTGCCTCTGTCCTGGCTTCTGGGGGCGTCAGTAATCCCGGGTGACCCTGGGCTTGTCCGCTGTCCGTCTCCGTCTTCACATCCCCTCTCCTCTCCGTGTCCCTCCCCTTCCTTCTAAGGACACTTGTCATTGGACTTCGTGCCCACTGGGTAGCCCAGACGATCGCATCTAGAAATCCTAAATTTCACCTGCAAGTTCACAGCTCAAGTCCCAGGTGGACCTTCTTTGCTGGGGCTCCACCACTCAGCTCACAAGAGAACCCCAATGATCAACTGCTCTGGGATGTGGGTCGGGCTGTGGCTCCCCACAGGCCCCGGGATGGAGCAGGAGCCGAGCGAGGAGCCGGGACGAGGAGCCGGGGGACAGGGCTCCGCGGAGTGACCCCCACCCTTTCAGCGTGGGCTCACAGAGCTGAGACCCCGGGGCTCTGCGCGGCTCCCACGCTGTATCGTTCGGGAAGCTCTGATCCAGGACGGCATCCGGCCATGACTGAGTAAATCCCAGGGCTCCGGAGACAGGAAAGACTGGGCAGGGGCAGGACCCCGAGGGGCCCAGAGCCAGGCCAGGAGGAAGGAGCAGGTATGTAAATGAGTGGCCACAAAGAAGTCACTGACGTAAACCTGGACCCTGTCTAAGATACCTTCAGGCCAAGAAAATCAACAGTTTTCAGAACAGAATTTTGTCTAAGTGAATCCAAACCCAAAACGCTCTGGTCTTTGGATCTTGGTGTCAAGGTCAACCACGACAGGAAGTGGTCTAGTCTGCGGCCGTGGTTATCCAGGTGGGCCAGGAGGGGGCCCGCCCACAGTCGTGCACGTGGTCAGGGGTGGCTAGGACCCGGGTCTGGCGGTGGCCTCCAGGACGTGCCCGGAGCCGTCGAGGCCTGGTCAGAACACCTGCTCGTGCGGGCCCCTGCCTCCCCCGTTCTGCCTCTGCTGTCCAAGAAGACTCTCCACAGAAGGTTCTGGAACAGGCTCAGGCCTGCAGCAGCTGCTGCCCCAGGTTAGCCTTTGTAGCCCCGCCCTCTGAGCCCACTGAGCGGTGCTGCTCACACACCCAGCCCCGAGGGGACAGTCCTGCCCAGATCAAAGCCACCGCTTGTGGGCCATCTGCCCTGGGACCCCCCGGGGGCTGGCGCATCTGGCTCTCTCGGCACCTGCTAACAGCCTGGGCTGGGCCCTGGGAACCTGGCGGGCCCTGCCCCCCAAGCCGGCCTCGCTGAGCCTCAGTGCTGTCACCTGTGAGATGGGTACATAAGGAGCCCACTTCACAGGCTGTGGCGAGGATCACTGGTGGCCGCAGCGCCCAGCGCTGGCTCCATCCGGACATTCGTCCCGGGCTTATGGGCAGTGGCACATGGCCTTGTGCCAAAGGCCCCAGATGAGAGGGACATCTCCAGTGCCCCTGTTCCTACTTCCAGTCTCCCATCCGGATGGCTCTCGGGGAACCACAGAGCCCTTCCCTCTCAAGCCCCTAGCTCGGTCTCCATCCACCTCCCCCTCTCCTCCACTTCCCTGACTCCGCCTCCCTCCCCCTCTCCTTCTCTCCCCCTTCCCTCCCCTCCCCTCCTCCTTCCCTTCCCTCCCCCTCCCCTCCTCCTTCCCTTCCCTCCCCCTCCCCTCCTCCTCTACCCTCCCTCCCCTCCTCCTTCCCTTCCCTTCCCCTCCCATCCCCTTTCCTACCTCCTCTCCCCAATCCTCTCCCTTTCCCTCCTCTCCCCTCCTCCTCCCCCTCTCCCCTCCCCCTCCCCTTCCCCTCCCCTCCCCTCCTCCTTCCTACCTCCTCTTCCCCAATCCTCTCCCTTTCCCTCTTCTCCCCTCCTCCCTCCCCCTTCCCCTCCACTTCCCTGCCATCCCCTTCCCATCTCCTCCCCTCTCCCTCCCCTCCCCTTCCCTCCCCCTCCCCTCCTCTTTCCTGTCTCCTTTCCCCAATCCTCTCCCTTTCCCTCCTCTCCCCTCCCCCGCCCTTCTCCCCTCCCCTCCCCCCTCACCCCCTTTCCCCTCCCCTCCCCCCACCTTTCCTCTCCCCTCTCCTACCCCCTCTCCTTTCCCTCCTCCTCCTTTCCCCTTCCCTCTACTCCTCTTCTGTCTTGGCCTGGAGAGGCCAGCCCCACTGTAGTCCCCCCACTGCCTCCTGGGCACAGGAATGGAATTCACTATCCAGATCAAATTATAAGCACCCCTGAGCAGACACCCCAAGAAATAGGAGAGGAAAGGAAAAGAAACACCAGCACACTAACACAGCCGTTTCTTTCTCACCAAGAACTGGGGCCGCTGCCTTGTGGGACTCTGGGGACAGGGTAAAGCCCAGTGGGGCTGGTGCCGCCTGGGATTCCTGCCAAGGAGGAGCCCCTGTGGGTTGTCCCCAAGCTTGGGGAGGACGGGGCCGTCCTGATGGGTTTCCTGTTCTGAGGGGCCCCTACGTTCCCGTCACTGAAGACACATCCCTATCCCACCACCCACCACCAAAGTGATTTCCAAACAACAGAGAGGGTCTCTGGTGGGGAGGGGAGAGTGGGCTCATCCTGGCTCTTAGATCCGCAGGGCTGGAGATCAGTGAGCTTGCTGCAGAGTGGAGGGGAGCAGGTGTGGTAGGGGGAGGCGGGGCGGAGAGTGGTCTCCCATGCCAACTCCAGCTGGGTCTGGGGTCAATCCTCAGGGCAATACTGAAATGTCGGCTTGAACACAGCCACGGTGGGCATATTTACACCACAGACAGAGGTGCACGGCTTCCTTTTTGGAGAGCCGGTTGCGAACCACTCAGCGGCACAACACTGGCCCGGCCTCCCTGGAAGGTTCTGTGCCTTCTGTGCGGGCATCCTCCAGGTAAACAAATGCTATGCCCTCTTCCTGATTTAAAGAGCGAGAGCCAAATCGGAGGCTTCCAGGAAAACCAAACAGAACAGGAAAACCAACTTGTCAAATAGAACATTCTAGTTTTCTTGCAGGGTTGATAAGATCTGCCCTCAGCATGATCGTTTTCCTGGCTCAAGCCCTGAATGCCCGAGCTTTGTGCAGCGTTCCGGACCACCGGAGGCCCTGTCCCCGTGTCTCCCCGTCTGTGGCTGCGTCCCAAAGGCCAGCATCGCTGGGACATCAGCAGTGGCGTTTCGACACACAGCAGTTTTTTTCTGACAATAAAATCTTAGTTTTAAAAAGCCCTAATATAGAAGGTCCATGTTGAAGAGAATATCTAACTTATCACCTGTTAAAGCCATTCTACTGTTTGCACAATGAGGGGGTAAACTTACAATTTAAAATATAGCTTGGACGGCACCTTCGGAGGCTGAACAGCCACGTCTGTGGTGAGTGTGCCTGTGTGTGTCCACAAGCATCACTAAGTCTGTTTTCAGCGAGCGGCATTGAACGCGCCGGCCGGCACAGACCTGTTTGTGTGGATTCGCTGTGCGCGAGGGTGCTCGCCACGTGTTTACCACATGGCGCGTCGCATCTCTGAAGGATAACCCCTCGGAACGCTGCCTGTTAGCACCTTGTACAGGTCTCCAGGAGCGGCCTCCTAAGATCAAGGCAGGAAGTGCTGGGGAGAAAATTGAATCCACCCCAGCTAAAGCTCGGGCTGGTATTGGATTTTCTGGGTGAATCAGATTTGCTTAGGGCTCCGAGGACTCAGAGCTGTGCCTGGGAAGAAATCTCAGGAGTGAAACTGGCAGCCAGGGGGGCGTGGTGAAGTCAGAAGGCTCACAAGCTGGGCAGGGTCTCCCGGTCACCGGACATGTGGCCTTGGACGGACCGAGGACCTCCCTGGGACACGGTCTGTGGACACAGGCCATTCTGGGGCAACAGGAGTCGGCCCTCCCCACCCCCCCAGCCCCGCCCCCTGCTGGGCTAAGGTGCCAGCAGGGGTTGGGGCCACTGACAGATATGGAATAGTGGATCCGTGTGTCAGCTCAACAGAGCGCTCAGAAATTTGGTCCAACATTATTCTGCGATTTTTCTGGAGGGTTTTGAAGGAGATTAACATTGAAACTGATAGAGAGAAACAGATCGATCTTCTGAATGCGGGTGGGCCTCATCCAATCAGCTGAAGGGCTGAAAGGAACAACGAGACTGCAGAAGAGAGAGTTCCTCCTGCCCGACTGCCTTTGGAGCTGGAATATCGGGGCTTCCTAAGTGTCAAGCCTCCGGCCTTTGGACTGGAACTCACACCGTCCGCCGTCCTGGGTCTGCGGCTGGCTGACCGCAGGTCTGGGGGGCTTGTCGGCCTCCATAATCACGTGAGAGCACTCCTTATAAAAAAATGCATGTGTCTGTATAATTATGTGTGTATATACTACGTATATAGCGAATCGCGAATATATAGCTCTGTCTCTCTGGAGAACCCTCATCGACACAGGGCCCCAAGGCTGATCAAATGTCCCCCGACTGTGGCCTCAGCCCTGGCTTCTCACATGGGTGCCAGCAGGACCTGCTTGGTACCTGCCTGCTGGGTGCCGTAGGCCCGCCCCTGCCACCCACCGGAGGGTGGACACCTGTCCCTTCGTGCACCCAGTGCCCCTCTCACAGCCCCTGACGCAGTAGCTGCTATAAAAATACCTGGCCCGGCCATTCCCCGACGCAGACCCACCACCCTCCCACGGGTAGGCACCTGCGCCCCCTTCAGGCCTGGCCTCCACTTGGGGTGCATCCAGCGGCCACACCCCCCATCTGGGCAAGTCCCGCCTGGGATGGGACAGGGTGACTTCGGGGAACGCCCTTCCCTCCCCCCTGCCCAACATAGGGCTGCAGTCCTACTCCTGCTCCAAGGAGCTCGTTTCCTAGAGGACACCCTCCCAGGCAGAGGAGGGCAGACCCCCAGGCTCCAGGCTCTGCCTTCCTCCTTCGGAAGCTACCCCCTCCCCCACACGTGCCCCAAGGTGCTGCAGGATATCAGGGCGATGTCAGGAGATGCCGAGAAGGGTGAACCTCGTGTGCACACCGACCCCACCTCGGATGTGACTCAGACGCAGAGACGGGACCAAATCGGGGTGTCCTCTGGCAGAAGCCAGCCCCCCAGATTTCCTGGCCTCTTTGGGAAAAGTGACCAGTCACACAAGAGTTGTTTCTGCATGGCTTCTGTCATAGGTTAACCTGGTCACCCGGATCCCTGGGAAACGTTTCTCAGCCTCTGGCAAGTCCTGATAGAGCGTCCTGTGGGCGGGCACCTCTGGGTGGAGGTCCCCAAGAGGGAGAAGAAGCCACCGCCTGGTCCAGGGATGGGGACCACGGAGACTGCCACCCCCACCCTGGCTTGAGGTCAGGAGGAGGCATGCAGGAGGGGCCGTGGGCTCTGTGCAGAGGGCGTGTGGGCTGGGGCACAGTGGGGGTGCGGGCAATCCAGAAAGTGTCACTGGGAGAGCTAGTTGTGACCCCACATGCGGCTTTAGAACAGCCATGCCAAACCCCTCCCGTCAGACCCTCACCTCCCGCTCCTGAAGCCGATTCCAGTTCTAATCGACAGGTCACTGATTAGGATTTGCGTGAGCTCCTTCATTCGATGCTTAGTCTACTTTGGAGTTGCTGCTGAAGTGAGTGAGCTTCCCATCCGCGGGAGCATTCAAGCAGCAAAAGGCAGCCTGGATTTCAGCCAGACCTCTCTGCATGGGTCAGGATGTCGGGCCTGGTGGCATGGAAGGGGTCCTCCAGAAGGAAAATGTACCTAGGCCGTCCATGGGTCAGACGAGGGGTGCTAACGGGCTGGGGGTGGGGGTGGGGGGATGGGCAGAGCCAGTCGCCGGGGCAGTGACGGCTGAGTGCTGCTCCTCACACCCGGGCGGGATGACACCGGGACCTGCAGACCTGTCCCTGCTGTCCCTAGTCCTCAGCTCAGCTAGAAGAGCATCTCCAAAAGAACGGGAAATCCAGGAAGGAATCCCCTCTTTTACTTGCCTTCTCAACCCCCTGCCAAGAGGTGGCTCCCCTGCAGGGGGAGAAGGGGAAGGGCTGCAGCAGCCTGAGAGCCTGCCACCTGCACCCCGTCCTACCTCAACCCTGCCAAGTAGGGTCACTAGGAGCTCCCTCGCCCAAAGTCACCCAACCACCAAGAGAGGAGAGGGGAGCCCGTGGCGCCTCTGCTCGTCCTGCTGTGCACGACGGGGGCGGCCCGCAGGGCTCCTGGGTCCTCCCTGGCTCCTGGCTGCTGCTCCTCCCCGCCCTCACCTCCCACCCTTGGGGCACAGGTCCTCATTTTGGGGCAGGAAGGTTCGAGAGGGAAGTTAAAAACGTAACGGGTGTGGATTTTCCTTTGGGGAAAGAAGCAGGTTTGGAGCTGGGTAGAGGTGGTGGTAATGTGTTTCGTGATTGTGCTAAATGTTGCTGAAATACACGCTTTGAAACCGTTCGTTTTACCTTGTGTGAATTCCACCTCAATTTTTAAAAAGAGGGAAGGGGCGCCCGGGGGGCTCATTTGGTTAATCATCTGACTCTTCGTTTCAGCTCAGGTCACGGTCTCAAAGTTCGTGAGTTTGAGCCCCGTATCGGGCTCTGCACTGACAGTGCTGTCTGCTTGGGGTTCTCTCTCTCTCTCTCTCTCTCTCCCCCCACCCTGCTTGCTCTCTCTGTCTCTCTCAAAATAAATAAATAGGCTTTAAAAAGAAAAAGAGGGGAAAACGGAGACAGAGTAGCAGCCGTGTAAGTGGACGTGGATGGGGCCAGGCCCGGTGCGTTACATCCCTCTACGTGCACGAGCTTAGCAGGTCATAAGCCACCTGAGAGCCGGGGCCTGCGGTGGCCGCTCTGCACTGGGGAAAAGGGGATCCAGAGACCCCTGGGGTCAAGCGTCACCCCACCACGTCCGTCAGTGCCCCAGAGCAAGTGACACAGCCCTGGACTCCCGGGGGATAAAGCTCCAGAGGACAGCAGGAATCTCACGAGTCGTCCTTCGGGGCCGAGGAGATGCACGTCGGCAGCCGTGTCACTTGCACCCTGTGACGTGAGGGAGTCATGTGCCTCCGGCACTCGCAGAAAGTCCACCTGCCTCCTCCCCCATCCCCCTGAGACTCACACAGGCCCAGCCAGGGGCCATCCTCAAAGCTGAGGCCCTGGCCCTGCGAGGGGACGGAAAAGGTCTCGGCATCCAGACAACGGAAGAGCAGAGACTGAGTCTGAAACTCCTCTTGGTCCAGAAATCTGTGCTAAAGAAATGACTCATTACAAACAGCAGAGCCTTCAAGTGAGACAGATGGGGAAAACTCTCTGAAATGTGCCTGTCTGCCATATTTAGAATAATTGCAATCCACTACATTAGGGCATCGGGTTTTCAGCAGCTAGCGAGCTGCTTGGGGTAAGAGGGGCGCACTTTTTTGGCAAATGAAGACGATGCTGAAAAGGCCAGTGTGTTGGCTTGTACTCAGTGCCTGTCACTCTCCCTTCGTCTCCGTGTGGCTGTATCCAGCCCCTCGTCGTATACCGCTCGCTGGTCAAAAACAAACGGCCAGCAAATTGAAGCCTGGAACCCTAGACGGGAGAGAAGAGAAGCGGGCAGTCACGGCCTTGCTGGGCCCCAGGGGTAAGCACAGCCGCCCCGGTGCCCTCTCTGCCCCCGCACGTCTGGAGAGCCTTGGCCCCAACTGGCCCCATGCCTTCCGTGCAACGGGGTCTCCACCCACGGCTTGGCTCTTGACCCGCTCCTGCGATACCAGAGTCGTGTTTCTCCAAAGATTCGTGGAGGGAGAGTTTCACAGCGGGGACAGGACTTGCATGTGCCAACAACCTCACGCTACAGATGGGGCAGCGGAGTCCCCCCACTCACGCCCAAGGGAAGGAAGCTGGGCCAAGATCACCAGAATCAGGAAAACCCAGGCTTTCTCCCTGATGGTCTAGCTGTTGAATTCTGCTCCGTGAGGATCCAATGGAACCAGGGGGCTCCAGTCCCAACCACCCCTTGTTCCCGTTTTACTTGTGCAGATTCCCACCGAATCCCAAGTAACTAAATCAGTGCCGTGGAAATAAAACCAAGATGGCTCACCAAGCCGGTCATCGTTCTGGTAAGCTCCAAGTCCTTCTGACTCCTAGAGACTCGGGGTCCTTCCATTAAAACCCAACGCTAGGGAGTCCCTGCGGCCCGTAGGGTTCATGAAGGGTAGCAGCCACTGACTGGAACGCTGGTTTCAGCAGCTCGGCCAACGTGAGCTACAGGGCAGTCACCTGTGTCATTTCCATGCCCTCAGGGCCCTGTCCCTGTTCTTCCGCGTTCCCTTTCAGTCAGGGCTGAGCGGGAGTCTGTCCCTCTCGAGTTCCCACACAGCTGTCAGGTGCTACAGCCACCGCGTCCCAGGCCTCAGAGCCCCCGGGACCAGCCCCCTATAGAGTTCAGCCTTCCTCTGTGACGGGCTTAGCGTCGGGCTCACAAATGTGAGCAAGGCGTTGGTCACACCCAAGTGTCTACATTTCTTCAAACTTTGCTCTAAATTCCTTGGCGGTCTTGTCCAGATTGTTCTCAGGACCCCGAGCGGGGCCTCACGCGTCGCACATGTTCCATAAACGCCCACTGAATTGAACGTTGCCTTAAATGCATTTCTAATTACCACTTAGTTAAATCATTTAGGGCCCCGTTTAAATTTCATTTTTATGATTCCACCGTCAATAGCTGCCAGGTTGCCGGGCTGGCTCTACCCAGGGTCAGTTCCTGGGAACTGCCTGAATTGGTACTTTTACGCACAGGAGGACGACGCACCCCACCGGCTTTGCCCTCCTCCATCACACGGAACACAAGTGTGTGTGCCGCCCCACCCCCCGCAGCGGGCGCACGGTGCCTCGGCCACAACCCTGGACGTTGGTGCGGCCAATCACTGGCTCCAAAGCGCTCTGCAGCTCCGCCTGGTGGACCGTCACCATGAATTTGGGATGCAGGTGGGGCCGGTGGGGCATCCCCTGGGATGGCTGAGACCCTGCCAGGAAGGAGGCGCTGGGCTGAGGATCCAGGGTCAGGCTGCAGGCCAGTGCCTCAAGGGAGTCAGCGGTCAGCAGTCAGATGACACACGTGTGGGATGTGACAGATGCGTTCGGGTCTTCAATGCAGAGGCCAGTCCGGGGGGCCGCCAAGGCCTTACAAGCACGGCAGGTGCACAGGAGCTCCGCTGGGACATCAGAGCTCCAGTCTCTTCCTGGACTTCAATCCCAGCGAGACTCTCATCGGCCACTGTGGCTTCCAGACCACACAACGTGGCTACAGTGGTCACAGCCCCCACCTGCGTCTGAGCGTCCCTCAGGTCACCCTCCTGGCCGTTCCCCGGGCTGTCTCAGCCCCTGGACCACTGGGAGCTGCTGCAGCAAACAATCGTATGGAATCGGAGGACTGGGAAGGCACCTGGCAAACTACAAACGCCAGAATATTTATGCATAAAGCAGGGAGGAGTTTGGTTTTTGTTTGGGCTTCTACAGAGTGTTCTTTATCACCGGTACTTTATCCTTCAGGCTTTTTGGATAAAATTGAAATATCTGACCTGGTAGATTTCCCTATAAAGCAGGTGTTCCAGCGGCTGCCCCCACCCTCTCTGGAAGCCGAGGGTGCTGGGAAGCGGTTGTCTCTGAGGTCCTGGCCACTAGGAGGAAGGGTGGGGCCGGGGAGCACTTCAATGTCCCAGTTGGTCAGAGCGGGTCTCCCTCTGCCCTCAGCCCTCCAGTACATCCTTTGCTCTGGCCATAGGCCTTCGGGCTTCACCTGAGTGCCAGACCAGCCGAGAGCCAGCCCCTCCTGAGTCCCACCAGCCCCACCCGGGTCCTGGGCCCCATCTCCAAGCCTGACTTGCTCCCTGCCGGGAGGCCTCTTGGGGTGGGGCCTCAGCATGGCACAGACCCCGTGGAAGAGGCCCCTCAGGGTCAGAACAAACACCTGAATGAAGCGAGGGACAGCAGGCAGCCTCCCTGAAGCAAAGAGCCTGGGTAACGATGTCTGGGGACAGGATGACCTTCAGCCGTGGCATCTCAGTTACCCAAGCGAGACTCCTCTCGCGGCTTGGGATCATAAGAGCTGGGCTACTGCTGAGCCGCTGGCTTTCGGAAGGATGGGTCTTGTCATTTGTTGGCTGCGTTCAGAAGGCAGAGCTGTCGCTGGCTGGCTGGCTGGTCTTCAGAAAGAGAAGGTAACCGCTGATTGGCTAGTTTCCGGAAGGGCGGGGCAGTCACTGATTGGCTGGCTTCTGGAAGGGCGGGGCAGTCACTGATTGGCTGGCTTCTGGAAGGGCGGGGCAGTCACTGATTGGCTGGCTTTCGGAAGCGTGTGTACCGGTGGGAAGTTGTTAACCAACTAGGTGCAGTTTAAATGCAGCCCCGATGGTTACTTGTTTGCCATGGCCAAAACATCACCAGACTTTTCCTGGGAGGAGAGCTCTTCTTGTTTACGCGTAGCCTTCCGACAGGAACACCCCAAGCTGGGTCCCTGGGCCACCGAGAGAACCGTGAGCCCTCTTGCCCCGAAGCTACCTTGCTCTAGTGCACACCTGGGCCAGGTGCTCACCATGACAGCCATTGGAGTTTGCTCTACTGTCACGGCTGCGGCCGAGTGTGACCCAACACACATGAACTCTGGGAGAAAAGCCTCAGTGTCTCCAGGAACCTGGGTTCCCTCGTCCGCAGGCGGTGAGATGGCATGGATCTCTACCGGGACTGTCACAAGGACTCGGTAAGACCACGCGTGTGAGGACTTAGTGGAGGAAGCCAGCGGGAGGCCAAGCCACCAAGGCTCACGTCTTCGGGGAGACGTCACCGGGGAAGCAGATGTGGTAGGGCTGGTCAGCCCCGTCTGCCAGAGGCATGTAGGGAATCCTACAGACTCCCAGCTGGCTTGCCCCGAGGAGCTGTTCCTCCCACAGGATGTGCCCAGGACAGGTCTCCTTTCCCTCTCTTTCTGTTGGTGAGCAGTTTGGAAAACACTGGGAATTCACGCCCCGGAACGTGATGTGCAAGGAAGGTCTCTCCCCCCAACAAAGATGTCCCCTTGCTTCCCACCACGCCACATCTGAATTCTGTGTTTGTGTTGGATCATAAGTAAGGCTGATCACGTTTTGTACCTAACGTGGAGTGACATCTTTTGAATCTCTGCATATTGCTGTTTTCACTAAGCCACATGTAACACTTCAGAGCGCCAAATGCTTTTTAAAAAATAGATCTGGCTCTGAGAGAGTGCTATAGAACAACACTGGTGGAATATGGCTTTTATGAAAACACAAAATGTTACAAAAAAAAAAAAAAGAAGAAAAAGAAGAAGAAGAAGAAGAAGAAGAAGAAGAAGAAGAAGAAGGAGGAGAAGAATTGAAAGAATTCTTTGGAAAGAGATGTTTTGCAGAGACGTTCGCTCCGGGGCGTACTCCAGGGGTGAGTGCCCCTGGACACGAGTCATTCCCTTCAGCTCTGGATCTTGAAAACCTGCACAGCTCGGTTCCCCAGACTCAGACCAAACCCCACTTTCCACAAAGCAGAAGCGTCCCTGGTTCTTCCGTGTTGTGCAGGTGTGGCCAGGATTAGTGAAAGGAGACGCGACATCAGAGCTCTCGCAAGTGGCCCTGCTCTCGCTTCTCGAAGCCCCTGGTCGACCTCGCCTTCCCGTCGTCACAGGCAGCCCTGACCTTGCCCCGTCCTTCTGCCACACCAGCCTGACAGCCCCAGGCCTGCATTCCAGGGGATTTGGTCCCTTACAAAGCATGGTCCCGGCCTCAGCACGTGCTCCCTGCCGCCCGGCCAGGCATCTGCGTGTTCCTCACCTGCTCCCCGTCCTGTCCCTCCCGCAACTTGCTTGCACCCCCACACCTGCCCTGCAGCAGCCCCACCGCCTTCCCCGAGCCCCTCGCGGGGCCATCGGTGCCCTCCTGGGTCGCAGACGGCTCTTGGCCTCCCCTGCACACTCTCCTCTCCAGGCTTCCCAGGGGCCTTGCTCCGCCAGGCAGGCCCTCGGACGTGTCTCCTGACATCCCACACCCTCTTCTCTTCTGCTGGCCCCCCGTTTACACACACAATGCGTTCTCCCATCTTAGAAGACGAAACTACAGACACAGTGCCCAGACCGGGGGTTGCCAGGTTCAGGGCGGGGCACAGAAGGATATGGAGGAGGCGCAGGGCACCTCCAGGAGGTGGGCGTATAATAGCGGTTGGCAAAACCCACGCCTCTTTAGGGCACAAAGTGAACCCTGGAGTAAACTATTGACTTCGGTCAGTAATAATGTCTCTATCTTGGTTCACCCGAGGTTGATAATGGCAACTAGGGCGGGTAGGGAGGACCTACCATAACTCTCTACTTTCTGTACAATCTTTCTGAAAACCTACAAATGCTCTAAAAAATAAAATCTATTTTAAAAAGCCCTTCCCTTGCTGACTTTCAAGTAAATGGCACAGTAAGAATAAACGTCTAGTTCACAAAGTCCAGCGGCAAAGTCAGAACTGGGGAAGCCAGTGCCCTGCGCCCTGGGATCTCTGCCGGGAAGGTGCAGGTGCGTGTGTAGAGGCTCCCAGAGGAGCGGCCTGGTTCAGGTGGACAGATGGCATCTCTCCACTGACACCCCCTGTCTCAGAGGTGTGGGACAGGCGATAAGGGACCGCACAGGGCAGAAGGTGCAAGCGACAGCCAGGAGCCCTCTCAGGCCAAGACAGAGGTGAAAACAGCCGCTGCATCCCGCACAGAAAGCCGCTGCTGCTAAACTGGGGGGGGGGGGGGGGGGGGGGGGGGAGGAAGGATCCGCGGGGCCAGGTTCTCATGTGCCAGAGGGACACCCTCAGATGTGCGAGGTTCCCCAAGCACACCGCCCAGAGCCTTCCCAGGAGACTCTTCAGGGGGCAAACGCAGCCCTACCCAGAGCACAACCACAGGCCACGCGGGGAGCCGGACGTCACCATCACCGAGTCAAAAGTCCGCTGGGAAGCCCATGTCCCCGTGTCACCGTCCAGACACCATCAGCATGGCTACACAAATGTCGACCAAGATTCCTTAAAGAGCATTAAGCTTCCCAATTAAGAGGCAAGACTCTGCTAGAAATAAATCCAGGATCCCTCTCGGCAAAAACTGGGTAAGATCGCTATCAACCTGAAAAACCCCGATAGTAAATTGAAAATTTCCCCAAACGAACGGCTGTGCCAGCTGAAAGACCAAAAACATAAAAATCATGAGCATTTCCATATATTAGCAATATTAGAGAAACCTGAAGCAAACATCCTATTACTAGAAAACAGTATTTAGGGATGAATCTCCCAGGAATTCTGTACAACCTGTTCATACCTGCCAATGTGACTGAGGGACACGAAGAACATTTGAATCAGCAGAGACCCGTCTTTCTCCCTGTGGGCAAGGGCTCAGTGGTGAGGGGATACCTAGACCCCACCCGGCACGGACGGGTATGTTCGGTGCCATTCCAGTAGAAACCCCGGTCACATTTTGGGACCAACTTGACAAAATAATTCTAAATTTTCTCTGAGAAAAATGAACTAGTCCGATTGGCCAAGAAACAGAATCTCGGAGGAGGAGGGACGACGAGAACAGTCTAGAACGACTAAGAACAGTGCCAGGTATCTACTACCAGAGTGGCTCTTCAGGTCCATGATAATTATGTCAGTGGTCCTGACCAGGCCAGCCCTAAATCCAATGACAGGTGTCCTTGTAAGAGACAGGAGAGGAGAAGCCACATGAAGACAGACAGAGACCAGAGCAGTCAAAGCGAAGGAAGCCAGGGGCCCCCAGAAGCTGGAAGAGACAGGATGGATCTTCCCGTAGAGCCTCTGGAGGGAGCACAGCCCTGACCATGCCTCGAGGTACACCTTTCAGCCTCCAGAGCTGGGAGAGAGTAAATTCGTTACTGTAAACTTCCCAGTTTGTGGCCATTTGTTAGGGCAGCCAAGAAAACTGATACCATGGTCTCGGGGACAGGTGCCTGTTAAAGGCCAGCTGGTTGGTGTTCCTATTCTGGCACATCCCTCCCCGTCCCTCAGACCCTCAAATTCCCACAGAACCTACAGCTGCCTTCTGTCACGGATGTTTGCTCTTGGGAAAGGTCCTAGCAAGGACCCACACACACAGGGTCCACGTGGGGTCTGTGGACCACACAGTCAGTGTCCTGGGGGCACCAGAAAGCATTCTGCACCCCACAAACACTGCTCATGAAGGCTGCCCCCAAATCAACACCAGCGCCCCCACCCATGATGGCCTGTTCATCACCTTTCAGGTTTCTCAGGAGGGATCGCTCTGACCCCCACATGCAGGGACACCCTTGAGCTCTCTGAGGTGCCTCCCTGGCTGGACCAGGCTCCAAGCCCACCGGGGCAGCTCCAGACATCCAAAGGTCGTCCTCCCAGATCCTCCCACCAAGGCCAGTCTTGCCCTCCTCCCCAGATAGGTGCCCACTCCCTACCAGTCCTTCGGGGGGCAGGTCTAGCCTCAGTGTTTAACATTGACGATCGTAACCGCCTGCAACAGACATAAACTTTCACTCTTTATGAAACTGACATTGGTGAGGAAAGGACGGATTAATCAAAACTGATGCTGGGGAAAATTGCCTTACTTCTTTGGGGAAAAAGTGAAGTCCATCCAGAGACAACAACATAAATCCAGACAGATGCAGAGTTTAACACTAAACATGAAACCACACAAGAAGCTTATAGCACGTAGGTGGGTATCAGTCTGCGTGATCGATCTGGGTGAGAGAAAAGCCTTTCTATTCCCAAAGCCCGAAAAAGAAAACCACCAAGGAAAACACTGAAAACCCGGCTACATAATAACGGGAAAAAAAAGCCACTGTTGGGGCGCCTGGTTGGCTCAGTCGGTTAAGCATCCAACTTCAGCTCAGGTCATGATCTCACGGTCTGTGAGTTCGAGCCCCACGTCGGGCTCTGTGCTGTCAGTTCAGAGCCTGGAGCCTTCTTCGGATTCTGTCTCCCTCTCTCTCTGCCCCTCCCCCACTCATGCTCTGTCTCTCAAAATAGGAATAAATGTTAAAAAAAATTTTTTAAAAGCCACTGTTAACTTCAAAAGTAAATTAAATAAAAAGGCGAGGAAAAAATACCTTCTGCAAACATAACGAATCCAGGTTTAATACCATTAATATCGAAAGAAGCCTCGGACGTGAGTAATGTGGTCAGCAGTGTCTAAGATGGCCCAGGCGACCCCACCCACTGGGGCCCACCTCCTCCTGTCATCTCCTCCCGCTGAGTGCGGGCCGGTCCTGCGACTGCTTAGAAGAAAGATGATACAACGAATGACGGTGGCGACGCTCTGGTTATGTTTCAAAAGACCGCAACTCCCCCTTGCTAGCGCTCTCACTGCCGCCGTCGGCTAGCGTGCTTCTGTGAAGCCTGTGCCACGTCCGGGGCTCAAGGGACTGGGGGAAGTCTGTGGCCAACAGTCCACACTGCTGCCAACAAGCAAGTGAGCAGGGAAGCAGATCCGTCCCCAGTGGAGCCTTCGGATGAGACCCCAGCCCGGGCCTGCATCTCGTCTTGTAGCCTCGTGAGACCCTGAGCAGAGGACCCACCTGAACTGTGCCCAGAATCCCGACCCACGGAAATAAATGTGTGCCGTTTCAAGCCACTCCATGTGTGGTAATTTATTACACAACAATCAATATCCAGTTGATTAGTTGGTTAATTAGAGCTGGACGACCTCCCACTTCCAACCAGGATCCCTCTCGTGCTTTACAGGTGACCCCTCTCCTCTAAGGGAGAGTCCCATGAAACCTGCTTCCCAGCAGCGTCTGTGCCCACCCGGAAACAGCCTCAGCAGGTCAGGGGCCTCTCAGCACTCAGTCTCTGCAGAGAGGGCTACAAGGCAGCAACTAAACCCAAAAGGGGCAGGTTCCCTCTCTCTCTCCAGGAAGCGGGCCTGCGGGAGCACTTCCGGGCTGTCCCAAGGGCAAGGACTTCAGGGACCTCCCCTCACTATAGGGTACAGAGAGCTTCTCGGCAGTGGTGGGTGGGGGGGTCGGATTCCCAAAGTGGGTGGTGGGGAGAGAGAGACACGGCAGCACGCCCAGGAGGAACACAGTCCGAGCTCGTGGGAGACGGTCTGGAGCAGCAGAAGAGGAGGGCAGGGGTGGAGGGGGCAGGTCCCCGCCTCTGCTCCCCAGGTGCCCTCCAACGGCTCCCCGTTCTCCTCGGTGCCCCAGCCCCACTTTCCACCCTCTTAGGGCAGCGTGTGCACCTGTTGGCTGGGGCGGGCAACACGGTGGCGCTCTCCGGGCTGGGCGCGTCAGGGGCTGGTGCTGGACCACGGACGCCGGGCTGGAGGACGTCCGCACGGTGCAGACCGCGTGAGGTTCAGGATTGTGTGTTTGTTGGGGGAGGGAGCAGGGCCATGCAATCTGAGCTCATCTTCCCAAGATCCTAGGGTGGAAACACATAATCTTTTAATTAAAATTTGACTGAATTTTAACTTGAATTTCCCCATCTGCTCCCTTCATTATGCCTAACCCTAAACCTAACTCCAAGCCATCTGTGTTCCTGTCTCATTAGGTTGAGTTGCTGGAGTGTTTGTCCGATTCCTGCAGGCGCCGTGAGCCCCTCGCAGAGAGGAGCTGAGCCGGGGACGCTCTGGGTCTTCGGAGGCAAACACACGCCCGCCTCGCCAGGGGTCTCAGAAAGGCTGTGGCACAAAGGCTTTATCAGCAGCGATCGGACAGGTGGACAGAAGCCTGGACCAGAATCAGCGCCAGCAAGGGCTCGGGCTCAGCGTGGACGCCCTGCTCTGATCGCTGAGAACGGACGAGGCAGTAGGTGCGTGACGTCGAGAAGCAGCGGGGTGGACCGAGCTGAGGGTCCTTATCTCACAAACATGACACCGGAAGCCGCCCGCCTGTCGTCGGGACGATGCCCCAGAAGCTGCTCGGCTCCTGGCCCGCGCTCCCCGCTGTCTACCGAATGCTTGCCCCAGCGAGCGCCCCACACGTGCCCCCAGTGCGAGTCCCAGCGGGCGATCCTGCCGTCAGGCTGCCGCACAGGAGCCAGCTTCCTGTCCGAGCGCAGGGGCGGGTGGGCACCTGCCTCCTGGGATGTGCCCCGTGCTGTGCTGCCTGCTCCTCGCGGGACAAGGGGCTGTGGCGGGGCCCATGGGGCCTCGCCCCCCCCGGAGCAGACTCCTTAAGCAGGCAGACCTCATAAGCTCTTGCGCCGGAACCAGAGAAAACACACGCGCTTGCACAAAACTGGGCATCGTGGCCGGAGGATGATCCGACGCAAACGCACACACTCATGCGTCGTGACAAGCGGCTCCCGGAACATAAAAATGTCAGCGAAGAACAGGACATTTCTGGAAATTCTGGAGACACCGCAGGGAGACCTGGCTTGATCGTGGGCAGCATCACGGCTCCAACCTGAAACGTTTGCCTGGAGCCACTGAGATGTGGGCAGGAGGAGGAAGGGGAAGGGGTGGGGCTCTGCGGCCTCCTCCCCGCTCTCAGGGGGTCGAGGGTCCCCCCCCCCGATCTCTCCAGACGCGACAGAATTAAGTGCCGGGCAAGACAGCAGGGCCCTTGACAGGTGCAGTGCGAGCACGCGTGGAACACGCGTGCATATGTGTGTGCCTGCTCGTGGCACTCACCCCGTGCCGGACCGCCTGTAGGCACAAACGCATCTCCCCCCTCTCGGACGCGGGCACCGTCGGGTCCCTGCTTCGCGGATGGAAGAATGGAGACCCAGGAGCAGCCAGGTGGCCTGTGCAGCCACACGGGGTCCCCACGGCTGGGTCCCCGTGGCTGAGGGCCAACCACTGGCTCCATGATGGGCGTGTGGCCCCAAATCCAAGTCTGGCTGATGGCGGCACCCTCCCCCCACCAGGCTCCTCTCCCCACCCCTCACCACGCACATGCACACACACACACTCTTAATTCAGAAGGGTAACACAGAACTTCAGCGAGGGAGCAAGAAATGACTGTTTTAAAATCACAAATGCCCATCAGTCCATTAAAAAACAGCTTATCCCCCGAAAGTAGGAAAGACGTCACCCAAGAATAAAGATCAGAGCTTTAAAATCAACCCACATCTTTCATGGAGCGTGCTTCAGGGTCCTTGTCTACCTGTATCTCACTGCTGCTGGCTTTGGGGGGGCCCTCCCTGTGGGCAACAGGGGTGACTGAGCCTCCAGACAGGCCCGCGACAGGCCAAATGTGCGTTGGAGGTGGCCCTCCTGGCCAGGTGGTCGAACCAAGTGGGCACTGGCCGGCTGGGTGGGGGCGGCCAGGGACAGACAGGGACCACACAGGCTGCCCTGGCCCGTGGAACCTTGGTGACATTGGGTTCCAGGGGCCCGGGCCGCGGGCTATGGAGGGGACCCTGTGCCCTGAGGCAGGTCTGTGCCTGACGCCCTCACCACAGCGGCCCTCGTCAGTCCCAGAGGACGATTCAGGGGGATCCGAGGCCACGAGGCCCTAACCCTTGGGCTGGATCCCAGCCCTGTGCCTCTGTGTCCCATGTTGCCCCTGAGAAACCAGAAGTAATTTCAGGCTTTGGCTGAAGAAAAGCTCGCTAATTATGGAAGAGGAGAGACCATTTCTGCTCTCGGCAGGAGGCATATTTACTTCTTTGCATGAAGGTATTTCTAAACACAGGTAATTATAAAAATCATTACCCTCTCGAACCAGCATGGGAAACCATATGGTCGGTAACACATTCATAAATAATTACCCTGTGCAAGTTCTCTGAAATAATATTTCCTATTTGTCTTACACCTTCTGCAAAAAATGAATCTTTCAGCACTCTCTCATTCGGAAAACAGGCTGACAGCACCCCTCTAGCAGAAGAGAAGGGAATGACTAGAATCTCAGGCCCACCCACCGCCTGGAAGAGGGGCTCCAAGGCCTCAGGGCCCAGCCTGGGAGCCTGAACCTCAGCCTCCAGCCCCCCGAGGGCCCCGCTCCCTCCTGCAGGAGTTAAGCCTGATTAGAGCCTGTCGGGACCAGCCACGGGGCCTCTGCTGGTTGTTTTGTAGACGATGTTTGTCATATGTGACGGAGAACGTCAGGCCTATACCAGCGTGGCTATAGGAGCCTCAGGACCCCGGGTCCCTCCTGCGGTGCCCGGGGAAGGGTCCAAGCAGTGAGAAGACGCTACACTTGGGCCAGGTCAGGCGCAACGGTGAGTGAGCCACTCGAAGCTCTGGCCCCTTTCCACCCCACCACACCCTTCCCGCCACCTGCCTGCTCCCCACGGTGCAGGGTCCCGCTTTGGCTTTCTTGGATCCTTGCCGGGCTGTGTCCTCCTTCTGGCTGTCCCTTCACCTTCCCAGGGTCTCGGTGTCCTGTATGTTTTGCTCAAATTCAGATAGCAAATACTATTTGTAACTCCGCTGGCGAGGACATGGGAGCATTCTGCAAAATTTTTTTTTTTTTAATTTGTTGAGACTTGTTATGTGGCCTCATATGTGATGTGTTCTGGAGAATGTTCCACGTGCCCTTGAAAAGTATGTGCATTCTGCAGATTTAGGGTGGAACGTTCTGAATATGTCTGTTAAGTCCATCTGGACGAGTGTGTCATTCAAAGCCACCGCTTCCTCGTTGATTTTCTGTTTGGACGGTCTACCCACTGACATTAGTCCCCTCCAGTTATCGTATCCATTAGTTCCTCGATGTTGGCTCTGACCTGTTTTGTGTATTTGGTGCTTCATGTTGGGCGCATAAACACTCACGATTGTTTTATCCACGTGTAGGGTTATCCCCTTTATGTTTATGTAGCGTCCTTCTTAATGTCTTGTACAGTCTTTGCTTTAAAGTCTGTTGTGTCCGGCATTAGGGTGACTTTCTGTCTGAAACGAGTCTCTTGTAGGCGGCAGAGAGATGGGTCTTGTTACCCATTCTGTCACCTGACGCCTTCTGACTAGAGCATTTGGTCTGTTTACACTCAGAGTAATTATTGACAGATATGTACTGACTGGCATCTTGTTACCTGCTTTGTGGTTGTTTCTAGAGATTTTCTCTGATGTTCTCCTCTCCTCTTGCTGTCTTTCATGGTTTGTTGGCTTTCTTTAGCGGTGTATCAAACTTTCTTAATTCTCTCTGTAGATAGAGCTTTCACATTTAATAGAATCCCCCCAGCCTGCTTTTCATGGGAAACAAGTCTGCACCTTCGAGGCTCTCCCGGCCCCTCCCAACACCAGCGCCTGGCCTCCCCATCTCTTCAGGGCCGCCGCTCAGTGTGGGCTTTTGTGGTTTGCCCGGAGCGTGTTGACCTCTGCCCATCCCCTCATCCGTGGCAGTGTTCACCCAGGAAACTGGCGCTCACAAGAAGGGCACCTGGCGGATAACCACGTGACAAGATGGCCACCTTGCCTTTGCATCTGGATGACGCCTTCCATGGGCAGAGGCCCTCTTTGTCCGCATCCTTCCTCCAACTTCTGCTCTTGCAGACCTTTCCAACGGGTTCAGTCTTCACTCCACAAACACGTGTTGGGGGGTGGGCTAGGCTAGGGGACCCAGCAGGGACCAGGTCATCACACATGGCTTCTGGAAGATTCTCTGTGACATTAAACTTTTTACAAGGATGCATCTTGTCCCATCAGCCTCTGCCGACTCAGTATGACAGGGATTCCACAAGCCCTCTTTTTCCAATTCCAAAAAAGTCCCTTAACGATGTCACTATAATTTCTGAGCTTTCTGATGTGGTTCTTTTTTTTTTTTTTTTAACTTTTTTTAATGTTTATTGTTGAGAGAGAGACACAGAGTGCAAGCAGGGGAGGGGGCAGAGAGGGAGGGAGACACAGAATCGGAAGCAGGCTCCAGGCTCCGAGCTGTCAGCACAGAGCCCGACGCGGGGCTCGAACTCACAAACCACAGAACCCGATGTGGGACTCGGACTCACGACCTGCAAGATCATGACCTGAGCCGAAGCCGGACGCTTAACCGACTGAGCCCTCCAGGCACCCTGATGTGCTTCTTTTGAAGGCGCAGCCATTATTAGCCGGTTGGCTCTCTATGCGCCAGGCTCAGAGTGCTTCCAAATGCCGCTCCTTTATTTAAATTTATTCTGATTCCTTTCTGTCCTGGATCTGCTGCCTGAGGTATCTCCTGTCTCGCTCACTGAAAAGAGGCGTTGCTGATTCTAACCACGCTTGTGATGGCCGCCATTACTCCCATGATGCACCTTTCCCGTCCAGACCCTCTGCTGTTAGCAGGTGCGAAACACACCTACGTTTCTTTTAGGATGAGTTATGCCCATCCTCTAAGAGGCTTCTGTTGGAGAAACTTGAGATCAGCATTGCTGGTTCCATGTTCCAAGTGACTGCTTTTCTTCTTTCCATTCTACGGGGGAAAATTATCCAAAATTTTCTCCCTCTCCCTCTCTCACTCCTCTCTCTCTCTCTCTCTCTTTGAGGTTTCGTTGTTGATTTGCATGTGGTTCAATATTTCAGATACGAGTCGGACGGTCAGATCCGTGCCTGACACACAGTAGGTGTGCGTGCTAATCATGGCACTGGGGTTGCCACAGAGCATCTGTTAGATACTCTAAGGTAACTGAAGGTCAAGCTCTTGGCATTATTATCCATTACTCCATCCCAGGGGCCTCTGGGTTGACCAGCTGAAATCCTACTTGGAGAAGGCTCTTATGTGCATCTCTGAACTGTGGGTTTCTCTGGACTCGGTGGCCCCAGCTGAAGATGCTGGAGAGAAGAGAGCTGAGGTGGCTTGGTCTTTGGAGCCCCGGGGGCAGACCCCACCAGAGGCGACTATTGGGCCAGAAAGCCGCAGAGGGCCCCCACTGTTCGGAAGAGCACATACCACCAGTACCTTAGGAAACGGGCATCTGATGCGTCCGCTGGGCAAGCAGATGTCCTGTTAGCAATAAGCCCGGTGCCCGTGGGTCGCAGCCCCACAGAGCCGTGGGATGAGGTGGTCTTGTGACTTGTAGATTTCTGACTTGGCGTGTGTTCCAGTGGACACACGGTGAGTCTGACCGAGTGCCGAAGGGGCCTTGATGCCCGTTTCATGCTCCATCGTCTCCTTTCTGCCCTGGTTGCTTTCCTGCAGGTTCGTCTCAGGGCCGAAGATTACGACCAGCGAGGCTGCGCCTGGCCAGCGAGACAGCAGCAGTGTGGCTGCGGGCCACCTGGACGCATCGTCCGTCGCTGACGTGCCGTCTGACCTTGCCCTCCTCCTGCCGCGGCCCGCACTTCGTTCCGCGGCACATCTGACGGCAAGATCGAGCTACGTGAGCGTTGCTCAGAAAGTGACTCACACCCATGAAAACGAGGGGGTCTAAATAGCACTCATAAGCTATTTTTAATGCACTATGAGCGATACGTCTGTTGACACAGAGATTGTCAGGGAAACAGATTTACTTAAAGTGTTGCGTAAACCCACCATAGCTACGACTTGGCACAGATATTGAGTATCTTATATCAATGGGACAAAGTTCAGATAATCACCGTAAATGTGAATTTCGCCAAGACGAATCCATTGAGAATTAGCAGGCTGATGAAGCAGGGCAGGACAAGTTGTTTTTCCTGAGAGGAAAGGGATCTAATTGAAAATTTTCTCAAAATTTTTTTTAGTACATTAGTACTATTTTTCAGCTTTTTCGAGGTCTAGCTGAGAAATGAAAAGAGTGCTCGTTGAAGGGGGGCAGCGTGAGGTTTTGAAGCACGTGCACAGAGTGACAGGGTCACCGCCACCAAGCTAACTGCCTCTCCATCCCGTCACGCCGCTAACATTTTCTTTCTGCCCGTCGTTTTCGTGGTGAGAACGCTTAGAATCTACTCCCTTAGCGAGTTTCAAGTAGATGACACAGAGCCGTGCGCGTCAGTGAGCGTGCTGGCCGTGGGCCGCCCCGTGCCCGCCTCGCACGACGGGAGGCTACACCCTTTGACCAACGTCTCCCAGCTTCACGCATCCTCAGCCGCTGGCGACCACGGCCCTGTCCTCTGTGTCTGTGACTTTGACCATTTCAGATCTCGCAGTTAAGGTGACTATACGGAACATTTGTCTTTCTGTGTCCGGCTTATTTCTCTTCACGGAATGCCCTCAGGGTCCATCCCTGTTGGGGCAAGTGACAGGATTTCCTTCTTTTTTCTAAGGCTGAAGAAAATCTCATGTGCGCTATGACATCTTTTGTTTTGAGAGAGAGCACGCACGCGCGTGCACGTGACTGGGGGAGGGGCACAGGGAGAGACAGAATCCCAAGCAGGTTCCACGCTCAGCCCAGACCCCCACGTGGGGCTCGATCCCACGACCCTGGGATCACGACCTGAGGTGAAACCAGAAGCCGACCGAGCCACCCAGACGCCCCTTTCAGGGCATCTCAATCCACCGACCTGCCGAAGGACAGTCGGCGGTCTCCGTGCCCGGCTGTCGTGGATGATGTGCCCCAGCGGACGTGGGGGTGCTCGGCTCTCCAGGGCCCTCCTCTCCTTTCCTTTGGATATGGACCCCGAGTGGCGGTGCCGCTCACATGGCCGCCCTGCACACACTGTTCCGGGACCGCGGCTGTGCGTGCCAGCGGCCCACGCGGGCTGCCCCTTCCCCACGGCCTTGTGGGCACTTGGCAACCTTCTGGCTGTTTGAGTCCAGCCACCCTGACAGGTGCGAGCTGGTGTCTCATCGTGGGTTTGATTCGCATCTCCCGGATGAGGAGTGATGTGGGGCATCTCTGCAGAGCCTGCCGGCTGTGGGAGGTCTTCCCCGGAGAAGCGTCTAGTCAGGTCCCGTGTCCATTTTTTACTCAGGTTATTTACGGGTTTGCCCGCTATTTTGCTACTGAGCTGTAGGAGCAACTCACAGTCTTTGGATGTTAACCCCTTATCGCACAACCGGTTTGCAAGTCTGTTCTCTGATTTCGAAGGCTGCCTTCTCACCCTGTTGCTGCATTTCTTATTAAGATGTTTTATTTTATTTTTGA
The DNA here is from genome assembly GCF_023721935.1 of Panthera uncia. Taxonomy (NCBI): domain Eukaryota; kingdom Metazoa; phylum Chordata; class Mammalia; order Carnivora; family Felidae; genus Panthera; species Panthera uncia. The sequence goes on from NW_026057584.1 coordinate 2,183,841, forward strand.
GAGAGAGAGAGAGACAGAGTGTGAGCGGGGGAGGGCCAGAGGGAGAGGGAGACACAGAATCCAAAGCAGGATGCAAGCTCTGAGCTGTCAGCACAGGAGCCCCACGCGGGGCTCGAACCCACGAACCAAGAGATCATGACCTGAGCCGAAGCCAACGCTCAACCGACCGGGCCACCCAGGCGTCCCATGTTGCTACACTTCTAACAAGTTCCCTCGGTGCTGGTGCTGGGGGCCAGGGACCCCACTTCGAGAACCGCTGGCTCCCGGGGGGTTCTGGGCTCCGTTAGTCCTTACCCCCCACGTGTCAAACACACTCTGTGACGCGTACTCCCTGCTTCGGGTTGTTCTTTTTAAGTTTCAAGGAGAAACTTGTGGACGCGAGTCCCCTAAGGGTCCCAAGAGAGGCTGGTGGCACCTCACACCCTGACCGGGGTTCTCCCTGTGTGCACAGGCCTGTTCCTCTGTCACCAGCAGAAGGGACAACAGGCATGTCCCAAACAGCCGGCATCTGTCCTTGCGGGGTGGGAATGGGACCTGAGTGCAGAGCCCCCAGGGACACAGACCCCAGCATCACATGCACCCTGATGGGGCCCCGTGCTGAAGACAGACGTGGTTCGATCCGGCCCCCAGGAATGACTCTGCCACGAGAGGCAGCAGGGCAGTGTGTTGGGGGGGGGACAGGGGAGGGGACACCAGAGCTTGTAGGAGACCCCGTGGTGGCTCGGAACCAGCCAGCGGTCATTAGGATCCCTGCCCACAGCCTCCCCGGCAGTGACCCCACACAGTCTCTGTGCCCCAGTGATGCCTCCGTTTGCCCCAAGCGTGTTCCCAGGCACCCCCACCCCTTCGGTTTCCAAAAACGCTCAAGGAGCCAGGATTGTAAACTGGGTTTGGGGAAGGCGGGTTTTTGTTTTTTGTTTTTTTTTTGGTAACTGAAGTGAAATTCACACAACATCAAATTCACCATTTTGTAAAGTGTGTGAGTCAGTGGCATTTCGTGCATTCAGTGCCGTGCAAGCGACAATTCTGTCTGGTTCCAAGACACGTCACCCGGTCCGTTCTCTCCCCTCCTCGGCCCTGAGCGGCCACTGGCTTGCCTTCCGTGTCCACGACGCCTCCCATCGCACATCCGTACCCTACGTGGCCTCGCGTCTGGCTCTTTGACCAGGCGCCGTGTGTCCGAGGCCCCCCCCACGGGGCACCCTGCGTCCACACCTCACTCCTGCCTGTGGCTCAACGGCCGCCCCCACGGCGGGCAGCGTGTGGGACACCAGGACCCTCACCAGCCGCACTCCTGCTCCTCTGAGGCGAAGGCAGTCGCAACACTTAAATTTGACAATGGGGGGTGTGTTAATGACCGACTCCTGCTGCTTCCACTTTTAACCTGTAACAATTGAGGTTAGCTTGGTTGTGAGAGTGACCTGCTTCGGCAGACCCGTTTAGACGGCCCACGAAGCCGGCCGTGCCGCACGGGGACACGGCCCCGCTGCACGCTCCGGCAAAGTCCCAACACGGAGGAGCTGAGTGTGAGGGCCACGGCCACGGCCACGTTCCACGCCCACCCCGCTCAGGCGCAAATCCAAGCCTGCGCTGCCGGGCTCTGAACCTTCGCTGGCTCCCCGCTGCCTTCTCACCCCAACCTAGCCGAGCCCCGTAGCAAGAACTTCTCGGGCCGGTGCAGCTCGCCCGCAGCTTTTCACAGAGTCCCCCTTCCTCCCCGCCCTGCAGCACAGGGTCTCCCCCACATTCCCTCGGCGTCTGCTTGTCTGTGCTTCAGCCCGTCCAAACCGCCAGCCCCCACCCCACTGTGTCGCCACCTCCCTGTGGGTCCCTCCTCCCACCCAGAGCCTGGCAGCGTGGACCCACCGCGGACACTCGTGCCGAGCGTCCACCTTGTCCCACGTCACCGTTCTCCCTGCTGACCTGGGACACTTCTCTGCCGACCTTGGGCTATGCCCCTGCTGACCTGGGACCGCCAGTCTCCTTGCCTCCAGCTCAGTCCCCAGGCTCCTTTGATCCCATAGTTCAGGTGCATCCTTCCGGCTCCCTGGACCCTGCAACCCGGGGAGAATAGAGCGTCTGGGGAGCATCTCAGCTCCCCCCACTCCTGACCAGTGACGAGGGCACATGGCGTTTGGTGGGAGTCAATGACCCTCACACCCACTGTTGGGTCCACACAGCGCCCTCCAGTCGCTACGTCCACGGGCAGCTCAGTGCCCTGGGTGTGCTGGTCACGCAAAGGTGACGCTGTGGTGCCCCGAGTGCGCTGTCAGCCGCCCCGCCTCTGTCTCTCCAGGGCTCTCTCCTGCCCCGTCTCCAGGAAACCCCAAGTCCGTCAGGCGGGAGGACGGACCACCCAGGTCCCACGGTCCGGAGCCTGGCGAGCGGGGCCTGCTCCGCACACGGCCCGTGGCCACGCTCCTGCCGGAGCCCCGGGCTTTCCGTGGGCTCCGGGCAGAGCCGGCCCCCAGCGGGCATTCACGGGGCGCGTAGGTGCTTGTCCTTCTCTGCCCAGGTCACCAGTCCCGCCAGCTCAGCTGCCACGCCTCCCACCGTGTGCCCAGCTCCAGGGCCGCCACGCGGGCTCCACCAGGAGCAGGAACAAGTATGGCACCGTCCACAGTGCGAGCCAGAGAGCAGCCAGTCGTGCAGGGTCGTGGACAAGGGAAGGACCCCAGTCATAAGAGGCAGCTGACAAAGGAATCCGACCCCACCGGGAAGCTTTGTGAGGGTCCTACAAGAAACCGAGCCTGAGCTAAGCTCTGGAGGAGGAGCAAGACTCACACAGAAGAAACTGAGAGGAGGGAAGAGCAGTCCCGCGAGGGCAGCCCGTGCAAAGGCCCCGTGGCCATGGGGAGCACAGCACGCCCCAGGAAAGGAAGAGCCCAAAGTGGCTGGGGTGCCCAGAAAAGGGGGGTCTGTGGTGGGAGATGGGGACAGACAGGCAGAGACCGCGTCTGCATGGCCTTATCTATCAGGTCAATTAACGGTGTCAACCATTTAAAGGAGGACACCTTCAAAGAGAGTTTGGAGAGCCTGCAAGAACCCCACGAGCAGATGTCGGGTGAGGGGTGGAAGCCCAGAGAAGGTATCTGGGCAGGAGGGTAAATGTGGAGCCTAGCGCGCAGGCACAGGTGGGCAGGGGGCACGGGTTAGCTTGCCCAGAGAGACACTGTCAGGGACGAGGAAAGGACGTGGCCGGTGCCTGGCTGGCCTCCAGCCTCCACCCGCCAGAGAGACAGAGACGAGCCCAGGGGAGCACAGAGAGTCGGGAGGCAGGAGAAAAGCAGGGGCACCACTACCTACCCCCCACTAACTGGGCCCGCACTTCAGTAGGCTCTTTCTTTCTTTGTTAAGTTTGTTTATTTTGAGAGAGAGAGAGAGAGAGAGAGAGAGAGAATGGGGGAGAGGCAGAGAGCGAGGGAGAGAGAGAGTCCCAAGAAGGCTCTGCACTGACAGCACACAGCCCGATGCGGGGCTTGAACCTACGAACCGTCAGATCGTGACCGGAGCCAAAATCAAGAGCTGGGTGCTCAACCGACCGAGCCCCCCAAGCGCCCCCAATGGGCTCTTTCTACGACCCACCCACCAGCCGAGTCATCCTCGAAAAACGTGTCCCCCTCCTCAAAATCCTTCCAAATGTTTCCACTGCAGGTGGAATCCTTCTCCGTTTTCTTTCCCGGGCCCCCAAGCCCCGCGTGTCCCGCCCTCACGGTGTCGGTGGCCTCGTGCTGCGCACCCCGCTCTCCAGGCCCCCCCCCCCCGGCCCGAGGACACAAAGTACCCTCATCTCCCCCAGGCCTCGCGTTAAGGCCTCGGCCGCCCCCCCACCCACCGTGGGGCTTTGATCTCGCGCACTTTGCACACGGCAGCCCCCCGTGTTTGCTTACTTAATACACGTCACATGCGTCCTTGGTAATTGTAGGCTGCTGTGGCTGCGTCTCACCCGCAGTTGGAAGGTCCAAAAGCAATTACCATGCAGCCTCCCTGTGCTTAGGAAGACGGGGCAATCACCGCTAATGACACAGCACTTACTGTGTGATCGCCCGCCGCTGCGCCGTAATTACTATGTAATTAAGTGGTCACCAGTTGCCATGTAAACACGGCTCGCGCTGGATGCGTCTGTGGCTTAAACAGCCCTGCGCACTCATTTTAATTGCAAAGCGTGGAATGGAAAACGGTGGGCTGGCATACGCAGAAAACCCAGGCCTGGAAAAAACGTAAGGACCCTCGGGAAAGAGGAAGATGTCGTTTCGCACATCAGCTCCACAGGTGTGGGGTCGAGAGGCACAAGGCGGACCCTGGCTGTCCCCACGAGAATACTGCCGGTGCCACATGCAGAGCACTTTGCAGACTGCAAAGTGCCAGCCAAACGCACGGACCGGATGATGGCTGGGTGGTCCCTTTGGGAATTTAGTTTTAAAGAGAATGCATTCCAGACCGTCCAACCAAATGCCCTAAGAAGGACCCTCTGTTTCCCAGCATTAAAAAAAAAAAAAAAAAAATTCCTGCCTCGGGCAGTTCGCAATCTCTGTTCCACGTCTTCAAAGCCCCAGGACTTCCAAACAGCAGAGCAGGGGGTTCTTCCCCACATCCAGATACCCCGTGAGTGCCAGGACGGCGGACGCCCCAAGGACGATGTGCGGGGGGCAGACACTCCTCGCTCTACCGCTTTGGATGTAAAGAGGCAGCCCCCCAGGATTCTCCGTTCCCACCGCACTCGCCAGGCGAGGAGGGACGCAGGCTGGAAGCCATCTCGTCCCACGGCACAGGCCACCGGACGTCCGCCAGGCAAGGAGGGACGCAGGCTGGAAGCCATCTCGTCCCACGGCACAGGCCACCGGACGTCCTCCAGGCGGGGGGACGGAGCCCCGTTCTCCTCCTGAGACCTCCACACCGCCCGTGTGCAGCGGAAACTGGGGTCTCCTCCTGGGGCCTCCGGAATGACAGAGGTCAGAACAGACCCCGGGGGAACCAGGTCCTTCATATCCAGGAGGACATCCTGGGGCCGCGGCACGGCCCGGCGGTCAGTGAGGCAAAAACGCTGGTCAGCGGACGACCTCCCCGTTGGAAAGGCAACGCCAACGGCCACTCCTTGCTTCCCTCCACCCTCTGGGGTGATCGCGTGCGTGACGTGCGTGATCACGCATCCAGATCACGTGTCCAGGGCTGGACGCTCCGGCCGGACGCACGCCCTCTAGAGGCGGGGAGAGAACTCTACCAAGAGACAAGGGCCGGGGACATCAGTTCAGTTTGTGGGGCTCCAGTGACCAGGCCACGCTGGGACATTCCCTCCAAAGTACAGACCACGGATCCTGTGCCTCCCACCAGGGAGAAGAAGGCCTCTCGGGGTTCTGGTCCTGCTCACGGTCACGGCCGCGGCGTCACTTTGGAGAAGCGTGCGTCCCATCCTCGCAATCTTCCGCCGCGCGTACCGGAGGTCCTGGCCCAGAGCAGCGCGCTTCCCCCAAGGGGCCAGCAGGCAAGGAAGGAGCCACCTCCCAGCGCGGGACCAACCTTGCCCCTCAGAAAGAGGGGCCCTGCTCTCACATGTGCGAGTCAGGCGCTCAGGCGATGCCCCGGGGCGGCTCGTGGTCTCACGGCAAGTGGACCGGGGCGGCCCTGCCAGGGGCCGCGGTTCATCCTGACACCCTTCCACTGCGCGCCCCGGGGGAAGCGGTGTGGACGCGGATCTTAAGGACGCGTTCCCAAACGGCATGAGCTCAGCCAAGGAAACAAGGGCGCGTGAGCAGCGGGAGCGGAGGGTGGGGAGCGCAGGGGGCACCCCCACGTCCCCGGAGGGCCGAGGCCCTTGCCCAACGCCGCCGCTCTGCACCCACTGTGCGGAGGCCGCCTCTGCGCCTGGGGACCCGACCTGCTATCCCAGCCTCCCGGGACTGGTTGAGGCCTGACCACCTGGCACCTCCCTCTGCTGCAAGGCTTTCCTCGCCCCCTGCACCCTTGCTCCGGGCACAGACCTCCTGTGCTTTGCAGCCTCCCCGGGCCCTTCCGGGGGACCCAGAGGGGAAATCGTCCAAAAGGGACACTCGCTTTTCCACCCCCGGCCTGTTTCTCCCCCACATCTCCTCTGGCTCAGGGGGCAGAACCTCTGCTCATCCTTCCATCAGACAAGACCCCACACCAGTGCCTTGTTCCCCGCTCCCACTTGCGCCCCCCCACGCCCGTGTGCCCCCACGCCCCCCTCACACCCACGTGCCCCCCACGTTGGCAGCCCCCCCCCCACACCCACACCCAACACCCGAGCAAATGTTCTCAGGCCTAATCTCAAATCAGTTCAGACCTGCATACCTTTACCTCTGACTCCTCCACAGACCCCCTCATGTCTTACTAGGACGATTGCAGCAGCCTCTCAGCCGGCCCGCATCCCGCTCTTGACGGGCACCATGCACGTGCACCAGACCAGCTGATGGCGGGGTGTCCCCGGGGGTTATCTTCCCTTTTCTGGCTCACTCCGTTAGTACCCAGATGATCCTGCTACAAATAATTAACACCTTGACGTTTACCGAGGCGGGGACACGGGATCAGTGGCATGGGCACACCCGGGGGACCCCCGCTCCGAGGTCAGAGACGACGGTGGCGGCGGGAGGGCACCACGGGCATCCGCCGGTCCACATTCCGAAATGAAAACCACACCCAGCAGTGGCCGGGTGCTCCCCGCCCCCCACCTGCACCCTTGTAATTAGCGGGCCCTCCCCCCATTACAGGCTCTGCGACCAAGGGGGACCAAGGGGGAGCCGGGTGGGCAGGATGCTGTGCAGCTTACGGGACCAAGAGGAAAGGGGCCATAAAGGGTTAATTAAAGGGGCACGGGCGTCCCAGCCCCTCGCCGGCGTGGACGTTCACAAGCCTTTGTGAGGGGCCCCGTACATGAGAACTGCGGTCCTAACGTACCCCCTGTGGCTCACCTAGCACAGAGAGACCAGAAATGTCTGGCTGCCCTGCTCCCCCAGCATGAGCCCTCTCCCCTCACTAAGGAACTGGGTGGTCTGGGTGGGGGTGGAGGGAGAGGCGAGATCTGCAGACGGGCCATCCTGGGGCCGGCCAGGTAGCCAGCTGGTGCCCGGCAGGTGCCCCTCAGCGGCACCCTGGCAGCCCGCCAGGCCCCTGGGCACGGCTTGTCACCAGCCACTGCCGTTTCCAGAGGCTGTTATCTTCCCTCCCCCGGCACACAGAGGTGCATTCCAGAATCTCCTACTCCAGACATGGTTCTTAATGACCAGTGACATTGCCATCCAGGAGCACATTAGAAATGCCACCTGTCTACGCCCCCCACCACCGACCTGCCCCCATCTTCCTCCCGCTCCCAGACAGCAGCACGCAAGGGCCTCTCCCGTCAACCCAAGGCTGTGCCCGGCTGACCTGGGACCTCCCAGTGGGCGGTGGCACCGGGCCTCTCCTCGACCCTGCCCGAGGGCCCGCGGCACCCAGACCTGCCCCCTCTCCGGGCTCCTTCCTTGCTACGGAGGGCTGTGGTCAGGTCACAGCCGCACCCTCCCCTGCATGGCACGCCCTGACCTGTCTCCTCAGGGATATCAGGAGCAGGCAGCGCCTCTGTCTGTGCTGACATGGCTGACGTGTTTCAACTCAGCTGAGGATTCTGATTCATCGGGAAGGGCTTCCTAGAGCATTACGTTAAGAAGGATTCTGAGGCGGTATCTGCTAGGCTGGCCGTGCGCGTCCTGGGACGGGGCTGCCCTGGGATCCAAGCGGTCCAGCTCTTAAAGCCCATGGCGGCCACAGGGCGTTCTCACCTCCACGGGCTCCTTGCAGGCCCCTCCCGCCTGTCTGCCCAGAGGAGCCTCCAGGTACGTAGCTGAACAGGCACGAGGGACCGAGGGGCCGCCCTTCACCGCGACCCTGCCAGAGCAGTGGCGTCAGCCTGAGACCCCGGTAGGAGTCCACACCTTCTCCATCCAGGAAGCAAGGGGCGGGGTGTCTCCTGCACCCCTGGGAGACGGGTTTTTCTCCTGGGTGTGCTGTGCTCCCAGGAAGCCAGCCTCACCCTCTCCAAGGAGCAGGTGGGATCCCTACGGGCCAGGCGGGGGGGGGGGGGGCGGGGGGTTCGGGCCTAGAACCAAGTGTCCCAGGGTGGTGCCCAGCACCTAGGAGATGCCTGGACCGGTCCTGCCTCTGTCTGGGAGGTCACTGCCTACCCATCCCACTGCTGGAGCCTCCCTGCTCTCCTGGGACCACACGGCTTTGTGTAAAGGGCGCCTCTAAGACGCTCAGTACAAACCCCTCATTTGACGAGCAGCAGAGTGTTGCTGTGTGCGGTGCAGGCCACGGGGAGCAGAGCCCCAGAGGCCCAGAGAGCTGCCCACGTCCGGCTCTCCCTGCAGCCGGACCTCCGTCTCCCCGAGGAGAGCACACGCCTCTTGCACACGTACCCGGCCTCCCGCGCGTCCGAAACCCACTCACACTGCAAACAGCCTCCCTGAGCTCCACGCTGGGAGCCTGAGCGCCAGCCCCGTGTCAAAGAGCCTATTTAGAAAGATGACCTATTTTTAGCTGAATCTTCTGCCGGTTGCTAAATATCTGTTTAAATACATGAATTAACACATCTGTCAACAGTACTTAGAGTGGGACTAAAACACGCTCTCACGGAGGAAGGTAATTTAAAACAAAACACGCGGCATAATGAGCAGCTTGGAACCGAGGCCCCGGGCGAGGCTCCCGCACGCGGCCCTTGTTCTGCGCTCCTGGGGGCCGTGCCCCTGGCAACCCGGGCCGGGCCGCCCCTCAGACAGGGCCAAGGGCGCCACGGGCCGTGCGGTGCCCGAGCCGGAGCCGCCGGGGCCCAGTAGCAGCGTGTCTGTGTCACCCAGGGCCATGGACCGCGCAGAAGGAGCCCACGGCTGCCCGGAACAGCATTTGGAGGGCCGGAACATCCATCCCGCCCTGCAGAGCTCGGGCTCATCCTGGCAGCAGGCGTCGGGACGGCCTGGAGCCCGCTGTGCCGGGACCCGACAGGGGCCTGCAGGGGGACAGGCCGGAGCCCTTTCTGGGGACCCCTCCCCCTTGCCTGCAGCCCTCTGCCATCCTTCCCAGGTAGCACCTTTGACCACCCCATGGCCAGGATTCTCAAAGGATGGACCCTGGCCGGTGGGGTCTCATCCTGCTCTCGATGGGGGTCCTTCCAAGCACCAACGCAGCCGGCATCAGAGAACCCGACTTCACCCAGACGTGCCACTTCCTTGTCACATGACCTCCAGAAAGGCACTCCTTCACCCGCTGCCTCAGTTTCCCCTATGGGCCGTCGCACTGATCGGAAGCACAGGGAATAGTTCAAAGGTCTTGGAGCGGGCAAATTGGAACATCGTCAGCGTTCCTCTGACAACACGTTATGAAGCCACCTACCCCACCCCTTCCTCGCCTTAATTTCCCTCAATGGATATTGGGGCTGGAGGAGGCAAAACAGAGAGGGACAGGGGCGCCTGGTGGCTCAGTCAATTAAGTGTCTGACTCTTGATTTCGGCTCAGGTCGTGGTCCCACGGTTCATGAGTTCGAGTCCTGAACCAGGCTCTGGGCTGATGGCCGGAGCCTGCTTGGGTATCTAAATAAATAAATAAATAAATAAATAAACTTTAAAAAAAAGTGGAGAAGGACAGATAGCACCCTTGCATGGTGGGCAGCTGTGAGAGAGATGTGTGGGCCCTGGTGAGATGAAGAAAGACCCAGAAAACCAACAAAGGTGTTCCTGGTCTTCATGGAAGACAAGGGACTCCGGGCCAGGACTGGACAGACAGACAGCTGCTCCAGGGGCTCTGTAGGGACCTGGCCCATCCACAGGTCCCTAGAGACAGGGGAGTCCCTTGTTCCAAGCTGAGCTTTGAGCCGATCTGCTCCCGTGGCCCCCACACCATCCCCCCCTCTCCGTCTGCCTCCAGCCCCCTGCTGACGGCAGCAAGAAGGCCCCGGAGCCTCTCAAACAGGAGGTAGAGGAGCACGGGGTCTGCAGGTGCCCCAGGATGGCAGAAAAGTGACCACTCGCCTTGGGGATAATAATCTCGTGACCATTGTCTTCAGTTGATGGGACAGGAAAGATCCGTGAGGCTACCAGGGGAACCGGGGGAAGGTGTGTTCTATCTTTTTACAATTACCTACTGTCATTTCTGAAGATGAGGAGTGATTTCCAGAATTACAAAGATGTTTAGTTATGATGCCAATAGGAGTGACACTGATGGGAGACATCTTGGCTGTGTAGACCTTCGGGAATCCAAAAGTAATAAAATCCACGTACGATGTTGTCGTCTAGAAAACAAGAATGCTACACAGCCGTGAGACTGTTTTTGAACAAATATACCAAATCTGATGTGTGTGCCTGATCGCGAGAAGAGCCAGGACTGCCCTTGGGAACCACCATTCTTCACGAAGTTCTACCAAGCGATGAAGAGGCTCCTTCTGAGCCTTTCGTGCGGTGTGGTCCCCAAATCAGCAGCATCAGCATCACCCGGGGACTTGTTAGAAAGGTGGATTTTTGAGCCACACCCCAGGCCCATTGAATTAGAATCCACATTTTTTAACATTTTCTTTTTTTTTAATGTTTATTTATTTTTGAGAGAAAGAGCATGAGTGGAGAAGGGGCAGAGAGAGAGGGAGACACGGAATCCAAAGCAGACTCCAGGCCCTGAGCTGTCAGCAGAGTCAGACGTGGGGCCCAAACTCACGAACCGCGAGATCATGACCTGAGTCGAAGGGACACTCAACCGACTGAGCCACCCAGGCGCCCCTAGAATCTACATTTTGATAAGATCTCCAAGATGCTTGCGTGCACACTTGAGTTTCAGAAACACCAATCTAGAGGACTCCGCTATGTCTTAACTGTGGGTAACACCTCACCAGATGGCCTGGAGCTGGCCAGGTCTGGTTTTCCAGGTCTGGGGTCATCTTCTCCCACCTCCCCACACTCCCCTGGTGAACAGAGTCGTGTGTGGACAGGTCTGTTCATCTGTTTCTGTCTCTCTTTGCTGTTCCTGCCCAGAACTCATGTGGCTTCCAGAGACACTCTTTGGAGCTTCGACGGGATGGCTCCCTGGGCTTTAGATGGAGACAGATATGATCCGAGCTGACAGCTGTCTGCGGGACTTGCCCACTTTCTTGATACGAAATTTCTTCTCCAATTTCCCCTGTTTCCCATTAAATACCTCTCTGGCAGTAGCAGCTAGGATTGAAAACAGCCTGTCTGGGTTTTGCCTCTTAACTATGATTTTCCCCTCGTGTGCATCTCTGCAGGTGAAGAGACAGGTGAACCGAGGCTCCAGGGAGGGACGCAAGACAGAGAGCTGGTGCTCAGACGGGACTCCCAGCCGTCTCTCCACTCAGAGTCGAGCAGCGTGTTGACACTCCATCTCTCAGTTCGTGTTCGGTGATGGAGGGTTTGTCTATGTGTTGTTTGTTTTTCTGATCAGAAAAGAAGAGAAGAGAAAAGAAGAGAAAAGAAAAGAAGAGAAGAGAAAAGAAATGAAAAGAAAAAGAAAAGAAAAGAAAAGAAAAGAAAAGAAAGGAAAAGAAAAGAAAAAAAAGAAAAGAAAAGAAAAGAAAAAACATACCAGACCTCAAACATCTTGTGCCCATGTGTGTGCCTCCCCTTTCTGAAAACCCACTGACATGATCAAATAAAGGTAAACTAAAATATAATCTGTAGCGATACCTGGAGACAAAGGACTGTCAGTGAAACAGACTTCTGGAAATCCTGGAACGCATGACAGACACGGGGTTGGTTGAGCACAAAGTGGGTCGGGGCAATCTGACCCGTGATTGGGTGCAGGCCCAGAGGGGTGCATGGGGAAATAGCCACCAGAAGACCCCTCAGCGCAGAGCAGGCAGGACCGGAAGCCAGGAGAGGCTGGGGACGGTCTGAGAGATTCACACGGACAGACTTTGTGAGCCATGCCAGGCAGCGGGGGCCATGGTGGGTGGCTCCTGCGTCCCCAGGCAAAGCCCCCTGTTGAGTGAAGACAAGGCAGAAGTGTGGCCACCCTCTGGAGGAGAAGGCACCAGAGCAAACACAGGGAAAGCAAAAGGGCCTCCTCATGCCCTCGGCCCCCACATCCGTTCTTCCCTACCACGCTTCTGCAAGTACGAGTCATTTCAGACACAGAAGACGGTGAGGTTTCACCAACTAAAGGCAAGCATGGAGGAGGAACGGGGAAGCAGTTCATGGGGAGCAAAGATAGGAAGCGGGAATTCTACCAGCGACCCATGTCCAGGGCAGGTGGCCAACGTGCTGTCACCAGGACTCACCGGGAATGGATAGCACAGTGAGTGAAGGAAGCGTCCGTACCTTTCCAGCCTGTTGATGAACTGTTCCTGGCCATGTAGAACAGCCACCCCCGTAGAGGGTAGAAGTAGACCTTCTACGGTCTAGAAGGTGGAAGGACACCCCCAGCAAGCCCACCCACCCATTCAGTGCACCTGGACACAGCCCAGCTATGCAGCCCACGGCACTGGGGGCAGACGGGGGAGACACAGCCTGATGGGGAAACGCGGTAGAGCCCACACCACCTGCCCACGTGGGCAGACGAGGCAAACTCAGCAGAAGCACGGGCACAGCAGGAGGGTAAAGAGGGGGCAGGTGGGCAGCGGTGAGACGAGGTCGGTGTGTAAAACAGGACAGAAGAAGTGTAAGGAATGTAAAACTTCTTAATGAAGAAGCCAAATTCATAGTCGCCAAGACATTGGAGAGGTTAGACTAATTCCGAAAGTCTGGCAGACAGGGAACATTTAGGAACCTCCTGTTCTAATAGACTAGTCTCTTAACTCTGGTTTTATCTATTTTGAGAACTATAAGGAAATTTTGACGAACTTTATGCTAATAATCTTCAATAATACCTTTCTTGATTATTAATGAGCTAATAAGACTAAAGTTAATAGGTGCACGGAGTATTTTAATGCCATCATAAACATGCCTCATTTATAAGGCACATGTAAAAATCTGTCCTTAACAATTAAAGAAGACATGTTTTCCCCAGACACACATGAAGCACCTATATAAAAATTGACTGTGAATTAAGTCACAAAGCAAGTCTCACCAAATTTCAAAAACTGTCATGTTTCTTAGCACAAAGCAATTAAATTACAAGCTGTTAACCAAAAGACATGTGTGACTAATGATACAATAACTTACAATACCAGAAAAGGAAAACTAGGTGATTCTGGAAAATCCTCCCCTCTGGGGACAAATGGTGGTGAAGCTGAATAAAATTTAAGAAAAGCGTCTGTTTAGAGACATCAGCAGAATAATGAACATAAGATAGTAATTATAAGAATACAAGGTAATATAGAATTATCAGACTATGATCTGGAAGAAGAAAGACTTCCACAGGAGTGAGGACAACTTTTGGATACACTTTCATACTTTTGATGACTCAGGGGTTAGGGATACAGAAGTTAGAGACAGGCCCACTGAGAGGAGAGGCATCATTAAGCCCGCCAACATTTAGAACCGAAAATGCTGTATCTGAAAGTAAGGGTGAATGAGAAGGGACGGAGGCCTTGAACAAACTGCAGGTGTTTTTGAGTCGTCTGGATAGCCCAGGAAATCTCATGCAAGTCCCATTGCTAGTAATTCTTTCTACAACTTTTCAAACACAATGTCTAGCACAACATCAAATATAAGCAGGCACAGGACATAAGACAATAGGAACAAAACCCAGAAAAAAACCAGCCAATTGAAAAAGACAAGCATGTGTTCCAAACATTGAGATAAAAAGACACACCCTCTGGGGAGCCTGGGTGGCTCAGTCGGTTAAGTGTCTGACTCTTGGTTTTGGCTCAGGTCACGATCTCACAGTTCATGAGTTCAAGCCCCACTGTCTGACTCTGAGCTGACAGTGCAGAACCTGCTTGGGATCCTCTCTCTCCCTCTCTCTGCCCCTCACCTGTTCACACTCTCTCTCAAAATAAATAAATAAATAAACTTAAAAAAAAAAAAGACACAGGCTCTGGAATAGTTACGTTCAAGAAGGGTAAAGAAAATATTGAAAACTTTGGCAGGAAACTGGAAAATATTTTTTAAAGACTTCAGAATTGTGGGGTTCCTGGGTGGCTCAATCAGTTAAGTGTCCAACTTCGGCCCAGGTCATGATTTCACGGTTCATGGGTTCAAGCCCCGAGTCAGGCTCTGTGCTGACAGCTCAGAGCCTGGAGTCTGCTTCAGATTCTGTGTCTCCCTCCCTCTCTGCCCCTCCCCTGTTCATGTTCTGTCTCTCTCTCAAAAATAAATAAACATTTAAAACATAATTTTAAAAAAGACTTCAGAATTGTAAAAAGTATTGAAAAATCAAATAACCGAATTTTTTGCATAAAAAACAAAAACTAAATGGATGAGTTTGACAACAGTTTAAAAAGCATAGCCGAGAGAATTGTTGAGTTAGAAGACAGACAAGAAGGAAATATCCAAAATGAAGTATGAAGTACAAGGCAGGTAGGATATATGGAGAACTGAGTGAGAAATTTTAACATACATCAAGTTTACATAGGAAAAAAAAACAGGAAGAGAAAAAGAATGGGCAGAAGCAATATTTGAAAAGAATACGACTAGGAATTTTCCCCGATGAAAGGTATCAATTTACAGATAATTCACACGGTTTAGGGAGCTCCAAACCGGATAAATAAAATCATACTTCAACACTTCACAATGAAAATTCAGGCAAACAAAGGCAAGAAAAACTAATTTTTTTTAGTTGATTTGTTTTGATAAGTCATATGGAGAAAGACAGATACCATATGTTTTCACTCTTATGTGGATCCTGAGAAACTTAACAGAAGACCATGGGGGAGGGGAAGGGGGGAAAAAAGTTAGAAACGGAGGGAGGCAAACCATAAGAGACTCCTAAAAACTGAGAATAAACTGAGGGTCGATGGGGGTGGGAGATGCGGGGAGGGTGGGTGATGGGCATTGAGGAGGGCACCTATTGGGATGAGCACTGGGTGTTGTATGGAAACCAATTGGACAATAAATTTCATATTAAAAAATAATTTTTTAAAAAGGAAAGCACATAGAACAGCTTTTAAAAAGTTTATTTGTTTTCAGAGAGAGCGAGAAGGTACACAGGCATGTGTGGGGGAGGGGCAGAGAGAGGGAGGGAGAGAGTAGGGGAGGGGCGGAGAGAGGGAGGGAGAGAGAATCCCAAGCAGGCTCCGCACCGTCAGCACAGAGCCTGACTTAGGGCTCGATCTCATGAACTGTGAGATCATAATCTGAGCTGAAATCAAGAGTCGGACGCTCGACCGACTAAGCCACCCAGGCGCCCCGAGAAAAACTATTTTAAAGCAACAAGGGGCAATGAAAATATTGTCGGCAAAACAGCAACTATTAGATGGACCAGTGGTATCTTGGCAGAAACAGTGAAATGAGAAAAGAAAGGATTCATGTCAAATAACTATCAACCTGACGTCATAGTTTCAATGAAAAAATCCTTGAAGGATAAACATGGAATAATGACCAGATGCTCTCCGACAAAAACTAGATAAGTCCAAACTATTATTTTTTTTTAAAGAAAACTGCAAAGTTTTCCTCTGGAAGAAAGAAAATTATTTCAGAGAGAAAGATAGGAACGCAGAGCAGTGAAATTAGTAAGTATGTAGATAAATCTGAGCAAACATTGACTTTAAAGTTAACAAGGAGAAAGCGGGGTTTTAACTGGAGGAAGAAGCCAACGTAAAAGAACAAGGACGTAGGAGATGAGAGGGGAGGAGAGGGGGTTGAAGTAAAATTGCAGCCCCCCCCCCAGGTCCCATCCTTCACGTCCCCAAAGATTGGACCACGGAAGACTCTGTCCTCCTGGGTACGGAAAACCCAGAAAGGCTTGGCAAGAGAACCACCCTGGT
Organism: Panthera uncia; assembly: GCF_023721935.1. Classification (NCBI taxonomy): domain Eukaryota; kingdom Metazoa; phylum Chordata; class Mammalia; order Carnivora; family Felidae; genus Panthera; species Panthera uncia. The sequence continues at coordinate 2,199,694 of NW_026057584.1, forward strand.
CCTGACCAAAGCGGGGCAAATACAGTCCCTGAGAAACTGTAGCCAAGTTCACATCATCTGTGTGGTTCAGAAAACCTCAAGGTTTGAATTTAAAGTGTTCCTTTGCTAACAACGTCCCTAAATACTGGACAGAAATGGAAGCACATTTTCTCTCTGGAGGAGTAATCTTCACCTCAGGCCTCGAGGAATATGCACCCAGATTTTCAAGAAAAGAGTGCTTCCCATGAAAAATGAATGAAGCACAAAACAAAACAGGTCACCCTCAGTGAGACACATAGAAAAAACAAATTGCAGACTCAGACCTGAAAAGCTTCAGACCTTGCCATTTTCAGTCATTGATTTAAAAACAAGTCTATGTACTCTGTTTACATTTTTTAATATTTACGTATTCTTGATAGAGAGACAGAACATGAGTGCGGGAGGGGCAGAGAGGGAGACACAGAATCTGAAGCAGCCTCCAGGCTCGAGCTGTCAGCACAGAGCCCAATACAGGGCTTGAACCCACAGACTGAAAGATCATGACCTGAGCTGAAGTTGGACGGTCAACCGACTGAGTCATGCAGGCGCCCCTATGTACTGTGTTTAAAGAAATAAAACACAAGCCTGAGAATCTGTGTAGTGCATAGGAAACTTTACTATGTGACTCAGCAAACTTGGAAGATTCAGATAGAGCTGATAGAAATGGAAAATACACTAATCAATATGACAAATACAGGGGACAAAATTAACACATTGTTGGATGCAACCGAGGAGAGGATTAGTAAACTGGAAGAAAACCCAGAAGAAGTTATGCAGAATATACCACAGAGAAACAGAGAGAAAATGTAATAGAAAGGCTGATACACAAACATTAAGCACAGAAGCAGGACATGCTCTGTAAAGAGACTGCATTTCACTCCAGACAAAAGAAAAACCTAAAATCTGTAAGAGGAGAAGCGAGGCTAGTCTGTTCAAAGGAACAGAAGTTAGCTAGCTTAGTAACAACAAAAACTGAGGCCAGAGAAAAGTGGAATGAAATCGTTCATGTGTTGAGGGAGGAAGTGGCAATATAGAAATCTAGACCACCACGATCAGAAAATACATCTTTCAGGAATGAGAAAGAAAGAAAGACATTTTCAGATAAACACACAAGACACGACAGAAAATTTCCCACCAGTAGACCCCCACTAAAGGAAATTTCAATTTTTTTAATGTTTATTTATTTTTGAGAGAGGGAGAGAGAGAGAGAGAGAGAGAGAGCATGAGGAGGGGAGGGGTAGAGAGAGAGGGAGACACAGAATCCGAAGCAGGCTCCAGGCTCCGAGCTGTCAGCACAGAGCCCGACGCGGGGCTTGAACCCACAAACTGCGAGATCATGACCTGAGCCGGAGTCAGACGCTTAACCAACTGAGCCACCCAGGTGCCCCGGGAAATTTTCAAGGGAAAAGAAAATAATTTCAGATGAGAGATTGGAACCTTCGGGCGTAAAGAATGTGAAGAAAGTGGTTGTAACAGTGTACCGTGGGGTTTAAAAAAAGACAGAAATAATATACCTGACAGCAGAATATTACATTCGTGTATACCTCACTACATAGTGTGAAAACATGCAAAGAAAAAAGAAAATTTTAATAGAACCTCAGCAAAACAAATACGTACTCGTAGTGGGAGACTCTCAGACACTTCGTTCAGTAACAGGTAAATAGAACAGATTGCTCATCGGGAAGGATGCAGGTTTGTGTAATAACAATGACAAACCCAATGAACATATATGGAGCATACTGCCCACCCACAGCAGAATATACATTTTTCTCAAATACTTAAGGAACAATTCCCCGCCCCTCCTCACCCCCCCTCCGAATTGGCCGTGAAGCGAGGGCTGAATCTCAGAGGTCAGAGATTAAGCCACAAAGTAATAAACAAAGGTAACTAGACATCCCCATATGTTTGGAAATTAGCACACTTCTGAATAACCCATGGGTTTGAAACATCACAAGGGCAATCAGAAATTATTTGTACTGAACAATAACAAATACCACGTAATACAACGTGAGACGCAGCTAATGCTGTATTTAAAGGAAAAATATTGCCTTATGTGCCTCTAGAAAAAAGCCCGAAAATGTACGAGCTTACCATCTGACTCAGGACATTGAGAAAAGAGCACCAAAATAAATTCAAGAAAAAATATCAAGAAAAAATAATATTAAAAGACCACAGATGAATAAAAGAAAACAGAAACATTTACTAGAGCAGATAAACACATTGCTTATTTGAACTGACGCATTGGTGGGGCGCCTGGGTGACTCAGTGGGTTGGGCACCTTACTTCAGCTTAGGTCGTGATCTCGTGGTTTGTGAGTTCGAGCCCCGTGTCGGGTTCTGTGCTGACAGCTTGGAGCCTGGAGCCCGCTTGGGATTCTGCGTCTCCCTCTCTCTCTCTGCCCCTCCCCTGCTCATGCCCGCTCTCTCTCTGAAAACGACCCAACAACAGCAGCCCTTGAATGAAACTCATAAATATAATTCTGAATAAAAGAAGTAAGGAACAAAAGTACACGTGCAATCAGATTGCATTGATTTAAAATTCAAAACTCCACCATGATGAACGGAGACGCTTGCTTTCCAGGAAGGCAGACGGCCCTCCCGAGGCCAGGACCGAAGTAAGAGCTTCTTCTCCTTCAGAACTGAACTACGCAATTAATTCTGGGACTGGAAGCCACCTAGGACACTAAAGTGCGCATAACATCATGTGTTTATACCCTGGCTTCTTCCTTCTCCACCACTTACTCGTGGCCTGGTACACAGTAGGCGCTCAATAAAGTTCCGCTGGTGGAAAAAAAAACTACCAGTCACACTCCTCAGACTCGTTACCGGTCCCGATACAGAAGCCCAGGCTGTGGCCGTCGGGGGCCGCTGAGAATAAGGAAGGGACAAAAACTTCCAAGATACAACCTGGAAGTCTCTCCACGTCCCCTTGGATAGAAACCTCCCATTTGACATTCCTGACAAATAAAGCCCCTCTTTAACTTCCCTTCGGTAAAAGACAAGAATTCCTAGGGCTCGGAACACGTCTCCTGTCAATAACCAGGAAACATCCGTGCCTCCTGCGGCTCCCTGTCACCCACATTAGTGTGTGTTAAAGATGTGAGGTGCTATGGCAGTACTTGGGAGCAGGCTTTCTGATTATAAATTGGGCTTTTCTCTACTTAGTTATCTAATGGGGAAGTCCCACATTCTTAGCAGATTTTTTAGAAAAAAGCACTCTGTTGCCAAGAAGTTTTCAAAAGTTGCTATTTTTGTACAGCCTATAAAAATGCAGCACATTCTCCCTCCCTGCTGACTCTGCAGAAGCATTTAACTCATGGGCCGCGTTTCCAGAGCCTGGTTGCCATCTGGGCCCCGCACAGATGTTTTAGCAGGACAAGAACCCTCCCAGCACAAGTTTTTGTTCATTGTATTAAACAAAAGCAGCCCTGTTAATCTCGGTCTCATTCAGGACCGACTTTGGGGTGGGGGGGGGGGGGAGAGAATCAATATTTGCTAAGAGGGGAAGAACCAAATCAGTAGGGGAAAACAATTATTTGCTGGCTTTTCAGAGAATATTACAAATAATGATGGTTCAAAACCAGAAAAAAAAACTGTTCAAAGAGCGGCCCGACATGAGCCCTTTAATCTGTGGTTCAGTTTACCCTCTGGTTCATTCTTTCTATGAACAACTTGAATCCACGAAAATTTTTGTAGCAATACAAACTAATTGGTATGCAAATACCACCCTTCTCGGGTGCAGAATGGTTTCAGTTGGAAGGGCTCACACAACTGCCAGGCTCATCGCAACATGCTCGGATTGGCAAGGGTGCGGAAGACGTTTGCCGTGCGCGGGAGGGAGGGCTTGGGTGCCTCCTCGCCAGGGAACCAGAGCACGTGTCACAACTCCAAACACCAGCCACTCCGGAAAGGGAACCAATCCCAGCGTGCTCCTGCAAGGTCAGCCAAGAGAAACGTGTCTTCCTTCTACGCCCCTACGACAGTCTCTTCCTGAAAACTCAGGAAAGCGTAAGCCGTGTTGGAAGAGAAAGTCGTGGTTCACCGGAGAAGATCGTTTCTAACTGGGGGATCACTCAGCAGAAATCATCTTCTCCCTGGAACGAAGGCAACGTTAAGCCCAAACGGGAGTCACTTCATTAACCTTCCCATGTTCCTTCTCACTGTGGACCAGGTTTGAACGCACAGCTTGTAGGCAGAGGATCAAGGGCCAGGACGCAGCCCGTGCGACTCCCAGGCTGGTGTCTGGGCCTCCGTGAGTGGGAACCGGCTGGCCCGCAAGCCCCAGAGGGTGAGCCATCAGTGGGCAAACCCGTATTTCCTGCCTGGTTACTCACGACTCCACCTGACCTCGCAGCAAACATGCCGGCCTGGGAGATGACGGGGTTATTTCAGCTCTGGGAGCATCTAGGCTCCGCTGGTCAGGGTGAGACATGGAACCCCGGCCCGTGTCAACTCCAGGGAGCACTGGGCAGCCGCTACGGGCCAAGGGCTCGGTGACGCAGGAGAGAGGAAAGGCTCTGCCCTTGCTGTGTCTGCCCAGCAGGGGAGGCCAGCTCCTCAAACAAGCGGTGTGAGAGACACAAGGAGGGCCGTGAGGTCACAGGTGGTGCCAGTGGCACCCAGAGCAGCCGGTGGATGGAGCTGGAAGACTGGCCGTCCATCTGGCATTGAAGGATGGCAGAAAGGAGGCCTCCAGCCCAAGAGGGCAGCCGGCAAGGGCACCGCGGTGGCCCCAGGTGCAGAGCAGTGGGCCAGAGGCTTCAGTTAGGAAAACGGGGGTGAGACGGTGGGAGAAGCAGCGGAACCAGCAAAGTCAGGCAAAGGACATCGGTGCCAGGGCCCTGGGGCTGCCAGCAGGCTGTGCGAGGGCAGGTCCGGGGTTGAGGTGCGGACAGGAGCACCGCAACGATGCTGGGCTGTTATCATGGGCCAGTCTGGAAGCTCTTTTATTGCAAAAAATCAATTTTGGAGGGATTTTGAACAAATCTCCAGGTTATCGGTGTACGAAAAGGAGTGCATTTAGGTTCGGGAATGTGAAGTCTGGGTTTCCCTAGGGACGCCGTCTTCCCAATCCCAAGGGCCCTATTTAAGCAGGACGGCGCTCCGGGTGGGAAGAGAGGGGAAGTGAGGAGCTTGGCTGCAGCCGAAAAGGCTCACAGACACTGGAAGCTTCTCGCGGCAAGGAAGGAGACGGCAATTGGTGGAGGTGACGAACACAGAACAGCAGTGGAAGGGGGGCCGGTGAAGGGAGACGGCCTTGGGACCAGGGAGGAATTTCTCCAATGAATCCAAGTGTGCAGCGACGCTAGGGCTCCCCCGCGAGGCCCAGAGCTGGAGGAACCCACCCCCCAAGAGCGCTCATCAAAAGGAGTCCGAGGGATTCGACTTTGACCTAGAGATTGAACAAAACGGCCTCCGTCCCACGGAAGTTTCCTGGTGCCGCCGAGGTGCAGGGTTGGGTCAGAGAGGCTGGGCCCATCTCTGCACACACCCAACACCCGAAGCCCGATGGGCCCCGTGCAGTGGCGGCTGGGGCCTGCTTGCTCCTGCTCCTAGCATGTGAAGTGCCCCATGGACTTTACCCTCGTGAGCCCTGTCCTTGCTTGGCCGGCGTCCCCGGGCCAGCTGGGACTCTCAGCCGACTGTGCCCCTTCCCAGCCCTGCCTGCAGTGAGATCACGCTGGCCGCTGAGCGTCTGCCACGACGGGAGTATTTGCCCCAGGGAAAGCGGCACGTGTGACGAATCAGGGCTTTTCTCTCTCCTTTTCAGGGAGCAGGTGGTGAAGCGTGTCCCAGCAGACACCAGGGAGCCAGGGCAAAGCCCCTGGGCGACCCAAACTCCATCCTGCTCCTCCTCGACGTCCTGTCCGGTGCTCTCCGCACGCCTGTGCCTGGCGTCTGGGCTCGCGCTCAGCCTGGCTTCTGTCAACTGGCCCTGGGTCCTCTGTCGCTCTCTCCCCAGCCATTCACGTTGTCTAATGGCGCGCACTCCGCCAGAAGCATCCGCCGAGCACTCACCGTGCGCCAGGAGCCGAGGGGAGCGGTGTGCACACGCGTGAGCTCACGGACGCCCCCGGCCACCCTTGGCAGGGAGGTGCCCTCCTAGCACCGCCCCCACGCCACAGAGCGGGAGCCGGATGCCCTCCGAGGAGACACTCCCCAGCCCGCCGTAAGAGGCACAACATCCAGATCGTCCAAAGTAATGGCTGATCCACGGTGGCTTGTCCTTTGAGGAGGGGTGGGCCCCAGGGCCCAGTGAACCCTGGCGGATTTAGCATCCTACAACCGGCACCTTACCCACTCCTTGCTGAGACTGTGCCCCAGGGCCAGCGGGAGACCGAAGCCCAGGATTACGACTTGCGGAAGACAGTTGACACAAGGATCCTTTTGAGGTGGGTCCAAGGCACACACAGAACGTGGCGGAACCCGTGTTCCCGCTCGCGCCTGGGAAGGAGAGGAGGCTCCCTTCAGACGCACTCCCGGGGGCCTCCCTGCGTCCGATGGGATATGACTGGTGGCGGGAGGGGGCTGGGGCAGCTCCAAGTGCCCGGGCTGTTTCTTCACGTGTCAGGCGGGATGACGCCCTCTCCCTCCAGGGCTGCGGGAGACCCGAGAACAAAGTCCACACAGACGTAAACCCTCCGTAGACGTTGTTCCACGGAACTCGCTGAGCTGCAATGACAGCCCAGGGGAGGCCGTGGAGGCTTCCGGGCGCTCCAAACAGAAACACGGTGACCAAGGGCTCCTTTGGACCTCGGGTCACTGTGGACACTTACGGGAGGCCCGGATCAAGTTTGTCCGGCTTCCGCAGAGTCTCTCCTCCGGGTGTGAGTCAGGAACCTGACAGCTCGTGACCACGCGATTGTCCTTGAGGGGCAGACGGGGCAGCGCCAGCAGGTGAGGCCTGAGGTCACTGCATGGCCCTGGGAGGACGTGAAAACCCTCCGTGTGCAGGGTTGGGGGCCCCATCTCCACCTTGGACCCGGGGGCGGGGCGGGGGGGGACAGGGGCAGGCGGGCCTCCCTCCGAAGGCTCTGGAACGCCTGCTTGTGCACTCACACACCCCCACCACCTCTACCGTCAGCTCAGGCTTCCCGCTCCGGCCGGGAAGAGTGACCCCGGCGAGTATTTTCACAGCTGCCGGGAGACGTGTCCACTTGAGTCTTTAAACAGAGCCTGTCATCTCCCGCGGGAGGAGCGAGCCAGGCAAGGCCCACACCTCCGTCCAAGTAGAAGAGGCTCCCGGGCACGTTCTCTCTGTTTGGGCCTCATCAGCCAACCAGACAGAACCTAAGTCCCTGTCCGCTCCCAAGGGTCTGATGTGATTCCTGGTACGTTGTCTGTGGCGGCATCTCGGGGTCCCGGGTGGCAGGTGTCCGGCGCCCTTGCTGGAGGAGACAGGCGAGGCCCCTGCCCCTCTGGCCTTCAGCAGCTCAGCCTCGGAGTCAGCCCCCCTCACGGAGCCAGCCGAGGCACCAGGGCCGGCCCGATTCAGGCTCAGCACAGGTGGGCGGAGCCAAGGAGGGCGGGCCCGGGGCCAGCTGCCCCCCGAGCGCTGCGCCCCCCACCCGCCCTGGCCTCCAGGACCAGAGTCCTTCTCAGGGAGGATGCGTGAATACCTCACACCCCATCCTGCCGTGCGGCCGTTTGCCAACGAGACCGTGTGCAAAACAACCCTGCTGCTCGTGTTGGTCAGAAAACAGAGACCGCGAGGGGCAGCCCCCGGGCCAGCCCAGGGGACCCCAAGGCAGCAGGGATGCCCCTCGCTCAGTCCTCTCTGCCCTTCTCCCAAAGCCGGGCCCCTGGCGGACCACGAGGTCAGATGCTCAGAAGCTTGGGGAGGTGTCTGCTATGTGCTTCAGTAATTCTCCAGAGCAGCCCCATGGGGTCTCCCCGGGAAGGGGCTCCCCAGCATCTGGGATCTGCCCAGAAGGCCTGCCTGCCAGCTCCTCAGGGGCAGGCCTGGGGTGGCTCAGGAAGAAGCCAGGGTCTGCGTCCGGAGGGGACAGAGGCACATCCCCTGGTTGATTAGCTGGCACTTTCAGATCCCGGCCGTCCTCCCACCGCTGCCCTGAGCTGGGGTTCAGGCGGGGTTTGCACCTGCTCAGGAGCTCAGAGGCCAGGCGGGGAGACTGGCGAACGGCAGAGAGGGCCGGCTAGGGCACGGGGGCTCCAGCCAGCTACACGTGCGGCTGCGGCTGAGGGCCTGCCGGGTAGAGGGGGGCGCGGTGGTGCGGCCGTAGGGAAGACGGCTCCCTGAGCCCCGTCCTGGGACGGCTCCCGGGGATGAACCAGCACACCGGCAGCAATTTTTGTCCGAAGTCTTGTGCCAGTGCCAACACGGACTGTTTCCATCGCACAGGGGAAACCGAGGCAGCAACGGCTCCGGGTCTTTCGTGAGCTGCCCCATCAACTGGCCATGGGCACCGGCGCCCGTGTTAGGGAAGAGATCGTCCTCCCGATCTGAGAGCGGTGGAGACACAGAGGCTCCGGGAAGTCAGCAGTCTTGCCAAAAGTCACCTGGGAGGACAGGGCGGAACGGGCACCAAGCCAGCCCGGAGCCCAGGCTCTTCGCAGCACCTCCCGGAGGCCCGGGAACCTGGGCCCGGAAGGGCCACGTTACGAGGCCGAGGTGTCCAGTGCATCCCGGAAGCTCTTGCTGCCTCCGTGGTCTCTGCAAACACGCACGCTAGGAGCACGTGGTCTGGTCCTCCCTCCTTCCCAGTGAAGGAAGATGGCCCCGATGGGAACGGCGCAGGCCGCCCTCCGAGATCGTGCTCTGCCGAGGGCGTCAGCCTCCGTCGCTCGTGTCTGCCGGGACTCCGAGGCCGCCAGAGGCCCGGGGCAGCCTGGCGGTGGACGGAGGGGAGCCCCCAGCTGTGCCCTGCGTGGGGGCCGCGGCCTGGGGGCTGGAGTGGGGCAGCCCCGGGGCGCGTATTCGGCTTTCTGGGCTCTGTCCTGAGTTGGAAGTGGGGACAGGCCTCAGGGAAGCGGGGGGGGGGGGGGGCTAACCATGTCCTGGTCGTTCGGGGCCAACCGTCGCGGGGACACTGCTGGCTTCCTGGATGGGCGCTGGAGACGGAGGTCCCACCCCCACCACCGTAGCACACGTCTGACTCCTGGAGAGCAGGTGGGCTTCCCGAGCTGGTCACCGTGGATGAGGAGGTCCCCTGCGGGTTGTGGGCCAGGGTTCTGGCCGCTGGCCCTTTGCACATTCAGCCTGTCACAGGAGACCCCAGCCCTGAACACAGTCCCGCAAGCCAGGGGCCAGAGGATAACGGGGACTGCCCACGAGGCGAGTGGGTCGGGGAGAGCTGCTCTGGGGCCTTCCGCAGCCCCACGGCCGTTACCGAAAGGCTGTGGGTCACTAAGTACAATTTCATTCCGGGGCCTCAGGCACAGGCGGGAGACATGACGGCTCCATCCTTCAGGCTTGAAACCCAGGCTCTGTCATTCCGGGACCCTCGTCCCGGGCTCCCTGCTCTCCTGGGGCCTCCGTCCCGCACCACATCCCCGGTGCTACCTGCATGACTCCTCCTGTCTGGGCTCAGGCAGGACAGCCTCTGTCCCCAACGTGAGCCTGTGGCCTGGCAAGGCCCCAGTGGACTCGAGGTTGCCCTGTGGGTGTCTTCCTGACCCCCCAGCAGCCTCCGCGCACTCCTTGGAAGTCAGGACTGACCACCTGCCCTTCCCTGGGGTCGGCCTGGCCCTTGCCCACTGCTGTGATGCCCATTGCTGGGACCAGGCCGGGCTGGGCTTCTTCAAGGAGCCCTCACCTCTCAGGCTGTACCTGGGCAGTGAGCCGCACAGCCTCTGCTCCCCTTGTGAGCCGCTAAGTTTACGGGGGGCTCCCACTGTCAGGGTGTAGAGCCAGCAAGGGGTGGGGTCGCAGGGGCCTCACCTCCTGCTCTGGGCTCTTCTTCCCGACTTTTCCTGAAGCTCCTCCCCCAGCCCCCTGCTAGTGACTCCCCGTGGGTGTTGGCCTGCCTGGTGTCCCCACTAGGAGAGGGCGGCCCAGGTCAACAAAGTGGGGACGCGGTTGCCTTTGCCTCCGCAGGGGTGGGGGGAGACTGAGATGGGGGGAGGAGACTCTGGGACTTCCCACCGCATCACACGCTGCCTCCCTCCTCTGCAGGGACTCACCCAGAGAGTGTCCTGGGTTCAAGTTCCACCCTGGGGTTTCCGGGCTGGACCCCGGGGGAGCTTCACTTACTGTCCCCACGCCTTTGTCGCCCGGTCTGTGCAGTGGGGTGACGTCGTGAGGGAACATCCACCAATCTCTCACTGTAAGTTGTGCTCCATTGTTTTGCGACAGCTTTTTTAAACTGGGACGTTTTCGAGGTAAAATTGTAAAGTGAAGATTGGCCATAGGAGGGCCCCTGTGGGGCAGTGTCCTCGTGTCATCGGGGCCTCCTGGCTGCCACCACCACCGTGGTAATCACCCGCCCCGTCCACAGCAGAGCAAAGCATCCCTCCAGGGCGGCCAAGCATGGGGTGCGGAGCAAAGCTGGGGTGCAGGGACTGGAGGCCACCAGCCCTGGGCTCGCTGCTCTGTCCAGTTCCAGCTGGACTCCGTGTTCCAGTGCTCCCCACCCCTCGTTCAGCAGCAGCCTGGCAAAGCCCCACCCGAGAAGCATCTGGGCCCCCACATTTGTCCCACGTGCCCCAGAGTCCCTGGGGATTCAGACGAGTCAATTCTCCTTTACCTCCAACAGCAGCGAGAGTATTTCAGACCCAGACTTCACAGTCACTTCTCTGCAAACCCAGGAAGGCCTGGGAAATGGCACCGGCTCCCGCCCGCCGCACTTTCATACGGGGCCGTGGGACAGGACGACCTCATTAACAAAACAAGACAGAAGACAGGGGGCTGGGCTGGGCCCATAAACTGTGGTTTGCCAAGATCTTCAGAAGCGATCCGTTGTTGAAGGTGAGATGAGTACACTCTGATCTCTGTGTGTATGCACACATGCCCACACGCGTGTACCTACGTGAATAGGCACCCATGTATTTTGAAAATTTAAAGCTGGGGGCGCCTGGCTGGCTCTGTCGGCGGAGCGTGCGACGTGATCTTGAGGTTGTGAGTTGAAGCCCCACGTTGGGTGTAGAGATGGCTTGAAAACAAAATCTTTCATAAAAAAGAAAATTAAATTAACAGGTAAAAAATTTAAAGACCACAGACTTAGCATAAGTATGTTCATTACAAGGCTACTTATCGTTTAAAAGCTTTGACAGGTAACCTAAAGTCCAACAACAGGGAATTGACTGCGTTAGGTGAGCCACACATTGGGGGGTCTATGCAGCTATTAAAAATTGCATGGCAGGAAAGTATAAATAACATGAAAACAGCTTCTCAATATGCGTGTAGCAAGGAGAGAAAGGTTGTAGGTGCTGGTGTTAGTGACAGAGCGTGAGAGAGGACAGATAGCCCAGCAAGCACCGCAGTGTCCCCGAGGCCCAGGGGCCACAGTGCCGGGCCCGCTGGAAGTTTCCGCCGGGGGTCCCTGCTGCCCAGGTCAGCACCCCCGGACACACGCCCGCCAGGCCTCGGGCCTGTGCTCAGAGGCTCCTGGAGTCGGAGGCTCACCCCCCGCCCCCCGAATCTCCCACGCCACCCTCCCGGGATCGCCCACACGTTAAAGCTCCGGAAGAGACACGAGGCAGCAGAGCAGTTCTGCGCACATGCAGCACGGCCCCTTCCAAGGGCCCTGGGCAAGGCGGCTCGGCGTTCTGCCTGGTGCGGCTATGAATTAAAAGCTTCAGACTGAACCGTCTCCAACATAGCTTGAGATTTCGGGGAGAGGATTTTTCCTTCCTTTCCCTTGTTCCTTTTCACTTGCCTTTTTTTTTTTTTCTCACTTTTAAAAAACACAGTCATTAAAGGAGGTCCCCGGGGAAATGAAACACAGAGCACTGTGTTAAGATATCATAGAAGTTCTGACTTTCAATACCCAATTCCCCAGAAAATTTTGAATTAAGCCAGTGAGTTCCACATTTACAGAAACGCTGGAAATTTTCTGGGGAAATTATTCAGAATGGAATGAGTAGCTGTAGCTGGTAAGAGTCTCTCTCCCTGCTCCCAATCTGCCCAAAGCTGTTCTTCCCGTGATGAAATTTTTATGAATGAAACCACCAAGTCTACCAACGGCTCCAGAGTGCCAGCAGCCACAGCCGGATCTCAGGTGGGACGAGGCTTTGAAACGTGGGGTGTGGGGACGCTGTCAGGGTCGTGCGAGCCTTGGCCAGATTCGTGCCCTGGGACGCGCCCGGACATTTTGGGGAAGCTCAGAAGAGAGATGTGGCTCTGTGCCACAACAAATGACCTTACAAAGTTCACCTTCTTATATAAGGTCTTTAGTTTCTAAAATCACAACCCCCTGCCCCGTTTCAGATCAAAATAGCATATACAATTGTTGCCGGTTCAATAGTAAACTCTCTCGGTGATTATAGATGACAGGAAATTCAAGTACGTATGTATTTTGAAAATACTTTAAGGTAATATAATACCTAAGTTCAATTAAATATTTTAGTTCAATTGAAATATAATTGAAATATAATTATGGGAATTTACTGCATAATTGCATCGCATAATTGTGTAATATGAGACAGTGATCATTTTAATAACTCTTTATGCTTCATAATTCCTCAGGAAGAATAATCCTCATCATATCAAAATAGGATGTTTATTATAACCAGGATATTTTTCCAAAAGGCACATAGTCATGTAAGTCTAAAAAGACATTACCTGATAGTACTCTGTTGTCATATCCTTGTTTGAGTGTGTAAAATGTATTTTTAATTTTCTAATTAGCATGATAGAAAATGGACTATGGATTTTAAACATCTAAAGAAAAAGAAGGCTTTGCATAATTCGGAAATAATTCTCATCAGGCGTTTGTCAAACATCGATACAACATACACATTCTGAAATTCTGTCTTACCTGTTACTATAGAGTAAGAGATATAATCCTTAATAGTCTAAGGACAACCAAGAAAACAAAGATAAATGGAGAAAAGCTTAAAAGCTTAAAAAATGTATTTTTTCAGACAGCTCTGGATCTTTGACTATAAATACAAAAAAAAAGAGAGGTCGTGGGACAATTTCTTTTATTATCATTGCACTTGCCAACTCTGCTCAAAATCCTTCATGGGTTCATCAACATTATAAAAAATCTAGCTGTGTGCTATCTCTACGAAGTATTATCCCTCGAAATAAATGAAAATAAATAGGAAAAGGTAATAATGTAAAACAATTGTTTAAATTTTTTTAATGTTTATTTATTTCTGAGAGAGAGACAGACAGACAAAGCATGAGTGGGGGAGGGGCAGAGAGAGCGGGAGACACAGAATCCGAAGCAGGCTCCAGGCTCCGAGCTGCCGGCACAGAGCCCGACACGGGGCTTGAACTCAGGAACTGCGAGATCATGACCTGATCTGAAGTCGGACGCTTAACTGACTAAGCCACCCAGGTGACCCTAAAATAATTTTTAACAAGTCCAGAATGAGTGATCTTTCACACAAGTTAATACTCAATCATGAATCTTTCATGGCTGTGAATGAGGGTGTTGAGTCTAAGAAAAGTAATAACTTCCCTTATAAAATATGACCTTCTTATTCTTCTGGGGCTAAATCCAAGATATTTTTTATTTTATCAGACTCCCTAAGATCACTTCAATAAAAAGACGACCAGGCTTCAAGTGTGTATCACAAGACGGAAGGAATACAATTCTCTTGGCAGCTAGAACCAAACCTGTGTTGGGGCCGCCTGGGTGGTTCAGTCGGTTGAGCGTCCGACTTTGGCTCAGGTCATGATCTCACAGTTTGTGAGTTCGAGCCCCGTGTCAGGCTCTGTGCTGACAGCTCGGAGCCTGGAACCTGCTTCAGATTCAGTGTCTCCCTCTCTCTCTGCCCCTCCGAACACACACTCTGTCTCTCAAAAATTTATAAACATTAAAAAAAAAACTGTGTTTAGGACAAAGTCCGCTTTTATTGTAAATTGTCTTACAGAAGGTGAGTCTTTATGGGAGACGGTGGGACTCAGAATCTCCTGAAAGTCCACCGGGGAAGCTTTTTGTAAAGCTAAATATGTCTATTTTAATTTTTAAACGTTCATTTTTTCTTAAATAATACTGTTTTCATTTTATCAGTTTTACTATGTCCTTTCTTTAGTGACATGTTGGTACTAGTAGATGGTCAAATGGATTCCTTATATTCATGTGTATCTTATTAAATAAATAAAAGACCTTTCCTTCCCTACGTTTTTTGCATCTGTGGGTTTTCTCTTCTGAGTTCTGTTCTCTGTTCCATTTATCTACTGTTCTGAACCAAAAATAGAAATAAAAAGAAACTGAATAAACTATAAACACGAGAGAGGCAATGTTTGCAAATCACACATCCAACAAAAGACTTGTATCCAGAATACATAGAGCATGTGCAAAATTCGAATGAGAAAATAAATAATCCAGTTTTAAAATGGGAAAAAGAATTGAACAGAACACTTTACCAGAGAGGATAGACAAATGGAAAACAAGTACATGAAAAGGTCCTCAACATCACAAGGAATTAGGGAAATACCAGTTAAAATTATAATTAGATTCCATACACTCTTATTGGAATGGCTAAAATAAAAATAAATGCACATATGCATATGCAAGCAAGTAATAAACGAATGCAATCTGACAGCATCCGGTACCAACAAGGATGCAGAGCCTCTGACACAGTCATGCATGCTGACAGGGATGCAAGATCGTTCAACCACCCTGGAAAACAGTTTGGCATTCCTTAGGAATTTGAAAATACATATAACATGTGACCAGCCATCTCTCTGTGTTTGTTCTGGAGAAATTCAAACGGATGCCACTCAAAACCCTATACGTAAATGTTTGCAGCAACCCTGTTTATAATTGCCCAAACTGGGAAACAACCCACCACGTAGGGTGGCTTCCACACTGATAGGCTTTGACAGATGTGGAAGAGGAGGAGGAGTCTGGTTTGTACATTTCACAGCCTTTCCAGGCTTGGAGGATAATAATTGGGGGCTGGGCCCACCAAGGGCAGAAAGCATAGTAAACAACCGCACATTTTAGGTAGAGACCTCGAAAAGCTGAATTCTAGGAGCTCTCATATGGTGACAAATTTTCAGCAATTGGCTCTAGAAGATAAAAAGCCCTGATTTAGAACATTTCCTAATGTCCATGGTGTAAATACTCCCAGAGAGCCAATTTCAAGCTACCCATATGACCTCACTGAACACAGAGCTGGGAAGGTCTGAGCCCAATCAGCTCCCATGAGCCAGTGCTAGCTGGCTCCAGCACACCACTTCCTAGAAGTCAGGATGCCCTTGAGTAAGCCGCTTCTTGGATCCGGCTCTGAATCATCACGGTACAGAAAGTCTCTCAAACCCTGGAACTGGATTAAAGTGATCAGTGGATTGCCGGTGACTCCCAGGGGCCTCACACATGACTCATACGAAAGACAGAAGAAAGCACAGCACTGTTCCCAATTTTCTTCTTAAAAAACAAAACAAAACAAAAAAGAACACTGATCATCACACCAGCCAAGATAACCAGGCAGATAAGTAAATAAGACATCATGAATGAGAACCAACACAAACAACAGGCGAGAGAAACAGGCCTCCAGGTGCTGACAGAGTAGAATGACCAGGAAAGAAGCCAGATACCGAGTCAACATGCTGTACGGTGGGTTCCATTTACATACAAGTCAAAATGGCAACGTGAAATTACAGTGTTTGGAGACACAGAGGTTGAAAAGGATAAAGAAAGCAGGAAGTGAGTGCAATAAAAGTTGGGATTGTGGCTGGTTTTAGGGGTGAGCGGGGGCTGTGACTTGGAAGGGGCATGCGGGTGGGGGTTCCAGTTGCCTGGATGGTGACAACTCTGGTGTTCAATGCATAGTAATTTATTAAAGTGGAAATGTATGCTTTATGCATTTCTCTCTATATTATATGTATGTCACAGGAAAAATGTTAAAAATAATACATCATGCCCGAGTACTCTTAATCCAAGTAATGCAGAGGTGATTCAGCATTTGAGAAATATGTCAGCGTAACTCTCTACAATAATAGATTAATGGAGAAGAGCATCTTAATTTTTATTTTTGACAAACAAAAGGGCCTTGATGAATTAAAACCGCATGTGCGTGATTGAAAACAAGGCTCTTAGGAAACCAAGACCAAAGGAAACTAAAACCAAAACTAAAAGAAAAAGGAAAAATGTGCTCATTCTCCTCACTCTCATGCAGCATTTGCTAGTGGATTCCGCCAATACCAAGGGGAGAGATGGGAGTGCAGAAGAGGAAACAGAAGAGGAAAAAGTATGTCATTCTTTGCCGATATGTGATTGTCCACAGGAAATGCAGGAGAATGAAGCGGTCCCGCCCAGGCGCTCACCTGTCCGCGCTGCCGCTTACGCAGAATGCGATTTGTGGTGCTCTACGGGTGGTCCACCAGCAGCCCTCATTGCCAGTATCGACCAAAAACTATAAAATGTCTAAGAACAGATCCGACAGGAAGTGCACTTTGTCTATAGAAAACTATAAGACTGCATGCAAGGGTCTTTGTTTTTTTTGTCTCTTTGTTTAAACTGACCTTAATAAAATAGAGAAAAAATCACATTCATTGACGAGAAGACTCCAGTCATACAGATGCTAACTCTCCCCTGAATTGATCTAAAAACCCAGTGCAATTCTGACAAAAATCCCAATGAGCTTTCACATGAACCCTGGCAAACTGTTCCTGAAATTCATGTGTAAGCACAAGGCGCACGGAGGGTTAGGATGATTTGGGAAGAGAACCGTACGGGACACTCCCCAGCCACGTATCACGATGCATCACCTGGGTGACACAGCAGGCGCTCGGCCATGAACTGACTCATTGGTCCTGATCCTACTCCTGGGGACCCGTGGCAGTGCTGGGTTCTGCCTCCCCGGTGGATGTGGGAGCGGCCTCACACAATAAGCTGAGTCATGGGCAGGAGCTGCTGGCGTTCCTGTGTCTCCGAATCCACAGGTGTGCCCAGAAATCCTGTGGAAGAATCTAGACTTTACCAGAGCGTGGAGCTGGGGAGCAGGAGGAGCGGATCTTTAGCTGCCAGCCTACCTGGGCGCCTAGCCGTGCATCCCCCGTTACAAGCGACGGAAGGCCACGTGGGACCCCCCGAGACAGATCATTTATTAATAATCGCATGGACTTTTTCTGAACTTTATTTTCGAAACACCCATATCGTTTTCATTTTTAAATTGTATTTATTTAAAAAAAATTTTTGTATTGTGGCAAAATGTAAAACTTGCCATTTTAATCCATCTTAAGTGTGCGATTCCGGGGTACTAAGCAGACTCGCAATGCTGTGCAACCATTATCCCTACCTCCTCAGAACTTCGTCCATATCCCAAACTGAGACTCCGTGCCCATAACACACGGACTCCCCAGCCCCTCCCCCAGCCCCAGGCCCCTGGCATGCTACTTTCTCTGTCTCCGAATTTGACTCCTCTAGGGACCTCATGGAAGCAGAACTATGCAGTATTTGTCCTTTTGGTGGCTGGCTGGTTTCACTCAACATAATGTCCTCAGAGTTCATCCGTGTTGTAACAGGAGACAGAATCTCCTTCCTTTTTAAGGCTGAATAACATTCCGTTGCGTGGCCGGACCACATTTTGGTTTTCCCGTCCACCATATTGGACACCTGAGCCGTTGTGAACAATGCTGCCATAATATGGGTGGGTAGGTGTCTCTTTGAGCCCCTGCTTTCGTTTCTTTTGGGTGCATACCCAGAAGTGGGATTGCTGGCTCATATGGTCGGTAATTCTGTGTTTAATCTTTTGAGGAATATTTCAGTTTTAAAAAGCATCGTTAATCTACCACAGTGTGTTGTTTCTGTCAAACGTATCCATGTACTTTTTTTTCTTTTCTTTTCTTTTCTTTTTTTTTTTTTTTTTTTTTTTTTTTTTTTTTTTTTTTTTTTTTTTGGTAGTTTAAAAAGAATCCCAGAGCTTGGGATGGTTGGGGAAAGGAACATTTGTTCCAGATTCAAATAAGGTATAGTGTGGCATTTGTAGAACAAATAAACTGCTCAGGGCGGTGGCTGAGGGGGTGTCTCAGCCTATCCGCCTTCTCAGTCTACCTGTCATACTCCAGGAAGCTGAGGGCTATACCTGGTGTAGGAACGAAATGACAGGAGGACAGCAGCCAAGGGCCACCTTCCCCCACCCCCCATGGCCTGAGCTGCTTCGTGGCCTCAAAGCCCAGCTACACGGGGGTGGGGGGAGGGGGGTGTCCCCTGCGGAGGTCGCCTGCCCCACCCCCACACCCACCCCCTGCCAGCTCCACCCTGTCCGTGCCCACGCGCTCAGCCTAAGAGGGGCAGCCTTGAGCCCTCGGTCTCCACTGGCGGAGGAGGAAAGAAGGTGGCTTCGACGGTCTCCCCGGGTCTGTGCCCGACGCAGGGAGGGGCCCAGGTTTGCATCTACTTTCCATGGAACCCGCTGTGCCGATTGTGAATCAAGAGTTAAGGGAAATTTTAAAAATTAAATCTGAAACCACAGGATATGTACAAGAGGGTGATGATTATGCCTGGGAGTTTTTATCAGTCACAGCTGTTCCATTATGTTTGTTTACTTTCGGGTAGAAATGGTCCTTTGAAATACATGACCAAAATAAACACACTGGCAGCTGTGGTTGGCATGGGTGAGCGAGCCGGCGGAACCAGACCCGGGAGGCCACCAGCTCGCCAGCGCCGTGTCAACGGCAAAATAAATAACCCCGATGATACCCAACAACAGAAATCGCCTGTGAAAAATTCTATTGGAATCTAGGAATCATGAAATTTTGTGGAATGTTGCAATTCCGGCGAAACCCAAAAGTTTATTTTGTTTTTAAATACTGAATCTGGAATTCAATATGAAATGTGGTGTCACAAAGAAACCACCATGATGGCATAATACACTTCTACTGTCAATAATTATTATATACAAATATTTATTGAGCACTTACTACGCGCTAGGCATTCAGCTCTCTGCTGGGCACCCAGAAGTGGAAAGGAAAGTCAAAATTCCTCTCTCACTGGGACACCTGGATGGCTCAGTCGGTTGAGTGTCTGGCTCTTGATTTCTGCTCAGGTCATGATCGAAGGGTCATAGGATCGAGCCCCTAGTCAGTCTCTGCGCTAAGCGTGGAGACTGCTTAAGATTCTCTCCCTCTCTCTCTCTCTCTTTCTCTCAAAAATAAATAAACATTACAAAAAATTTTAAATAAAAAAACTGGCAAGAAGACCAACAATAACATAATTTCAGGTAACAATTAATGACATCAAAAGTTTCAATCATAGGGGAGCCTGGGTGGCTCAGCCGGTTGAGCGTCTGGCTTCGGCTCAGGTCACGATCTCACAGTTCGTGGGTTCGAGCCCCACGTCGGGCTCTGTGCTGACAGCTCGGAGCCTGGAGCCTGGTTCGGATTCTGTGTCTTCCTCTCTCTCTCTGCCCCTCCCCTGCTCATGTTCTGTCTCTCTCTCTCTCTCCTTCAAAAATAAATTTTAAAAAAATTAAAAAAAATTTTTTTTTAAGTTTCAATCATAATTAATTTAAATGATTAAACTTGGTTGATCACACATGTATAAACACATGTTAATTGAATTATGATAGAAACTTTATATATCATACACCCCAAATCATCTCTAACCACAAGTCCATAGAGGAAAATAAAGGCAAAGAAATTCCTTAAGGGACTTATGTTCTTCTTATACACATATGAACGTGTGCACTGTTTATAAATTCACAATATTTCACCTACTTTACATAAATTTAAAAAAAAAGTGCAAAGAAGTTTATAGAAACCAACATTTTTCATTTTGAGGAAAACTGCTGAAAAACTAAATTTGAAGAGTTGGCGTTTGTGTCTCCATCTGAGATCATGAAATTACGGTTTCTGACAGGGTTTCTCCTCTGCTCGTAATTGAAACCCCTCTACGAATAAGGAACTGCGTATAAAAACGTGCAGCACTGATATTTCTGCTTCCATGATATAGGGGATCTCAGGGCCACAACTGTTCTTGGAGGTTAACGAGCAGAGAAGAAGTGACGTGTGCTGCTGTCCATTCCCTCAGCGTGAACCGCATCGGAGGAGAGAGGACAGACTCTGCAGGGCAGCTCCACGGGGAGACCGTGCAGGGACTTCCCACGATCGCCCCGATTCTGGTCCTGGTTTCGCTGGAAGAGGGCTGGTTTCACTGGAGGCAGTGCTCTGAGCGCGGTGCTGTTGGTCGTAAAGTTACCAAGAACCAAGTCGAATTGGTGATGCCACACTTCCTGCCAAGCGCTGCCGTCTCCCCCCGGGGACTTAGAGGGTTATGAATCGGGCACACACCTGAGCGTTAATATCACTCGCCAAAAAGCACGTTCCTGGGAGATGCGGACCCCTGGTCCTCAGGGTGGGATCTGCGTTTGTTCCCGTCTGGGATACAGACTCGTCCGCGGGTTAAGGTGTAGACAAGGTGTTTCTTGGCCTAGATCAAAATGTGAGCCATTCCGTAGGACTTTTCTAGAGCCCTGCTGAGAGAGCTAAGTTATGTTCACCAGGGCCCTGTTACCTCTGAATATACGTGAAAGGATTTTTTTTTAATATTTTATTTATTTTTGAGAGAAAGAACGCGAGTGGGTAGGGGCAGAGAGAGAGGGAGACACAGAATCCAAAGCAGGCTCCAGGTTATTTATTTATTTATTTATTTAATGTTTATTTTTGAGGGAGAGAGAGAGAGACAGAACGCGAGCAGGGGACGGGCAGAGAGAGAGGGAGACACCGAATCCGAAGCAGCTCCAGGCTCCGAGCTGTCGGCACAGAGCCCGACGCGGGGCTCGAACCCATGAACTGTGAATCGTGACCTGAGCCGAAGCCAGATGCTTAACCGACTGAGCCACCCAGGGGCCCCAAGAATGTTTTTAACTATACTTCCTGCCACTTAGGAATCGTTCTGGCTACAGAGAAAGACGGTCCAACCCAGCTGCTTCCAGTCACCCCACACGGCAAGTCTGGAGGTGGAACGGCCCAGAACTCCTCCTTGGTGCCGTCCAGGAACACAGGTTCCTCCCAACATCCTGTGCCGCGTCCCTAGCAAACCAGCGCTCATCTTCACGCTGTGTCTCCCGAGGACAGCAGGCTGCAGCACACGCAGCACCACACCCATATTCAAATAAAAAAAACAAACAAAAATAGCGAGGAGCAAAGAGTAAAGGAGGGAACTCCTCCGAGTCTAGTCCTTATTATCTGAAAGCAAGACATCCCTGGTGATCGACTAACCCCCACTCACAACCTGTCAGCGCTGGGGCTCCTGCGGACCCCAGACCAACCACTGGCCAAGAGAGGAGACACCGAAGACAGGCTGAGGGGAGTGCGGTCTCCCTGAGACCCAGACATCGCAACCCCCATCTGGACAAAATGGCGTTCTGTTGTCAGAGAAGAAGGAGACACAGATGCTGGGGGCTGAGGGGAAACGGCACCTGTCTTCGTGCTCCCGGAGACCACCCGGAGCACTCTTGCGCCCGAGTCTGCTCCACACGATTGCTCAAAAGGGGGCCAAGGGGAGGACTCTCGTGTCAATTGTACGAAAAATCCAAGTGACATCAAGGTAGCAGGTTGTTTTCAGCCGAACCCTCAGGGAGGGAGCTGTGATTTGTGGGAGGGGCTTCTGTAGGAAGGGGGACGTGGGTGTGTGTGGTGGGAAGGCCCCCAGAGAGGCAGGGCGAGAAATGATAGGAAGGACCAGGTCATCGGACTTGCGCCACCACTCGGTGGGTAAGGCCCTTGGACGCCCGCCAGCCTCACAGCCTCCCGAAGGCGGCCGGGCTTCTGTGCGCTGCACCCCGAGGGGGCAAGAACTAGGTGGAGGCAGAGCTCCCCGCCCCACGAGGGCCTCCCCCTCCAGCTCCCTGGATCTTCTGCAAAGACTCAGGCCACAGACCTCCCGAGTGGGAGTCGGCGAAACCAGCGGAACGGGGAAAGGAGAGCGGACACAGAGGAGCTGTCCAGGGGGGTTGCATTTAAAGTCGTGGGATTAGGGTTTAAATCGCTCTGGCCAGCACTGTGGGGGACCAGGACCCCAGCCGACCTCCGGGCTGTGCCCGGCGAGGACTGTGCCCACGGGACTGTGGGCATGGCCACAGCCAGGGGACGATGGGGACCTTGCCCCAGAACACCGTTGGAGGAGAAGCACGATCACAGCTGACGCGGACGGGAACGACTCTTCACATGAGGAGCACCTGCTGGGAAACTCCATTTGCAAAAGCTGTTGCTGGTACCACACGCTCCGAGCTTCTCCACCTGGCGTCTCAAGTCTCTTGGGAGCCGATGTAGAAAGATGTCAGTATTGCTGGGGCATCCCGGACAGGGCGGGCTCGGAAGCTCCTAGACGGGGAGCACAGGAAGCCAGACCCCACACGGGGACAGCACAAGCCTCCTGGTGCCTGGGGGCAGCTGAACGGAAAAGCAGCGAGTGTCCTCAGATGCCGGGTGCCCAGGCCTGGGGGAGTCTGGGGACGAGAACCCTCCACACCCAGACTTCTCAGCAAACTGTGACTCCTGCCGAGGCTGGTAGAGGTTTCTCCGGCCTTGTCCAGAGATGCTCCCACAATGCTCTTCTGCGGGCCTCTTCCCAAACCTCTGGCGATCACCCAGAGGCCTCGGAGCAAATGCCCAGAGAACACTGTGTTTTTTCTCCGGACGCTGGCTACTCAGAGGACAGACAGCCAAGCAGCACTAAGTGAGCTGCGACCTTTGCCCCACTTTGTCCCCAAGGCCCTTTTTCTCCAGCTCGGAAGTCGGCCGTGCTGCGCGAGCCGCTGCTGGGACACGGCTGACTGGCTGACGGCAGCTTCTCTCCCTGTTAAAAATGTCACTGTAATGAGTGCAAGAGCTTCCTTGCTCCTAGCAGCTCCCGGCAGATCTTGGGCTAACCCTTCAGCCTCCGGACGCTCTCCGACAAGTCACGTCTCTGTCTCGCACGGTCCACGTGCGGTGCAGCCCCTGAGAAAAATCCTCATTTTCACGAACATGTAGCACTTAGTGTTCTCAAAACCATCTTTCTCTCTCCTTTCTCTAAAATTGCCTCCGATAGGGGTGCCTGGGTGGCTCAGTCAGTGAAGCATCCAACTTCGGCTCAGGTCACTATCTCACGGTTCGTGAGTTCGAGCCCCGCGTCGGGCTCTGTGCTGACGGCTCGGAGCCCGGAGCCTGCTTCGGATTCTGTTTCTCCCTCTCTCTCTGCCCCTCCCCCGCTCACGCTCTGTCTCTGTCTCAAAAATAAATAAACATTTAAAAAGTTAAAAATAAATAAAAATAAAATTCCCTCTGTGGCATAAACTTTTTCTCTCTTGAGACCTTAGTCTTGGTCTTAGTCTCACAAATAATGCTTCTAGGTCTCGTTCTCTCTCTTTTAAAAACACTTAAAGAAAAGTCGTTTTCCAGCGGGTTGGACCCTGTGCCCCGGCCCCAGCCAGCAGGCTGCCCGCAGTGTTCTGCCCTGTCCAGCAGCCCTCTCCCTGGCAGGTCCCCAGCCCCCGAGCTGAGAATCTCTGGGGCCGGCTCATGCTGAACGCTCAGTCTCCAATGGGGGACCCCTGTGTCCCAGCAGCGGCTCTAAGGGTGGGCTCACAGTCGTCCTGTGGGTGAAAAGCCCAGGGCCCTGGGAGAATTTGAGGCGCACAGCCCCTTGGCTGACCAGTGACAAGTGCTGAGCCTCTGAACTCTGTGGGTTGCTTATTCCGAACCCTCAGAGGGCATCCCCTGAAGGGCCAGGTCCCTGGCGGGCAAGACGCTGGCCCTCTGGGGCTCCCCACAGCCAGGGGCAGTCGCAGTGAAGGCAGAGCCGACCATGGTCAAGGCCATTCTTGAGAAGTCTTCTGAAGGAAGTGACTCAGGGCTGTCTCCACACGTGTCCTCACCCACTTGTACGGACCCTCTTTGCCTGTTTGATAGCGTTGTCCTGTCCTCTTTCTTGACTCATATTCTGCTTTAGATATAACCTAATACCAAAAACTCTTAATAAACACCTGGATACATATCAAGTGAGTTTTCTCCTTAGATTTTAACTCTTTCCATCTTTAGCGAAACCTTGTCTTTCTTTTTTGCTCTCTCCCACGCCCGAGGACTACATCCTCTTTGAAGCACCGGGAGCATTTTTTTTTTTTAACGTTTATTTATTTTTGAGACAGAGAGAGACAGAGCATGAATGGGGGAGGGTCAGAGAGAGAGGGAGACACAGAATCTGAAGCAGGCTCCAGGCTCCGAGCCGTCAGCACAGAGCCCGACGCGGGACTCGAACTCACGGACCACGAGATCGTGACCTGAGCCGAAGTCGGACGCTTAACCGACTGAGCCACCCAGGCGCCCCCGGGAGCATTTTTAAGGGATTGCTTTTGCTTCCTGGTTGGCATTGCCTCCTGTGTACAATTGCGTGTGTCCTTGGGGCCTGACCATGGGAAGGCCACCTGAGCAGATGTCACTGGGGACACATGACGCGTCCCATTAAGTTTGCTGACTCCCGTGTAAGTGTTCGCAAGCATGCTTTGCCAAAACTAACATTCTCACAAAGACAGCAAGTCACATTCCTGATTTCCCAGTTGGATTCTGAATTCACCAGGACACCTCTACTGGGGGCAAAAAAGAAAACCCACAAAACCTTCAGTATTTAAGAGAGTCTCTGGTAAATCGAAAACTCCTCTCTCACTTTGAGTCCAGATCGTCCTAGGCCCAGATGCGGCCTCACCCCCCCCAGGGGCTGTGTTTCCCGGCCGCGGGTAGCCGTGGGAAGGTAGTGTGGTGTGTGGGGAAAACCCTCGGGAGTAGGCACAGAGCAGGCCCAACCCTGGCCCTCGCTTCTCTTGGCTGTGTGACTTTGGGAAGCTGCTCAGAGTCTCTTGAGCATTCAGTCGTCCTCTCTGGAAAAGAGGGGTAAGAGTGATTGAGGGTTGTAGGAAGAACCACGTGTCCCGTAAGTGAAATGCCAAACACGGAGCCCGGCAGACGGTAGAGGCTCGTAAACGTAAGTTCCCTCTCCTGCTCCTCCCTTCCCTTTACACCTCTCAGCCTGAACCATAGGAATCTTACTGGGTGCAGCAGCCAAGTATCTGTAAGAAGGCTTCCCAAGTGATCACCTTTCGTGTGACGCTCCCGCGTCCAAAAACCCACCAGCGCTCCCATCCCTCTTCTCGGTCGGATCACATCCAGTTGAGCTTGACATTCGAGAAGAACTGAGAGATCAGGATGATGCCAGATCAGAGCCCAGGCCCAAGCGGTTCATCCACACGGGAGCCAGAACCCCTGTGAAATGGCCACGAAGGGGGCTGGGAATCAGAAGCGAGGGGGCCCGGGTGGGGCTCCCCCAGCTCCGGCAACAGGGTGGGCCCGGCCCCCTCCTCTGGGGCTGGAAACCCAATGCTGTTGCACCGGGATGCCGCCCTGCGAAGCCGGGTCCAGGTCCTGTCTTCTGGGCTGGCCCTGCACTCTCCTCCCCTGCCCAGACGTCTGGGGCCTCGTCTCTGGGGCAAAAGTTTCAGCCACACCAGTCCACTGGAGACCAGTTCCTGTCCTATGTCCTGAGCCTGCCTGGCACTTGTCAGAAATCCCAGGGGATTTCTGACTCACAGGTCACCTAGCACAGCTGTTTGCAATCTTAGATGCCCACTGGACTCCTCGAGGAGCTTCCCAAAGTACTCATTCCCAGGCCGCGCTCCCAGAGGTATAAGGCGGGTGTGCGCTGTTGGGAGGGGTGTTGGGAGAGGGGGAGAACAGACACTTAGTCTGAGAGCAGGAATGCACGCGTGCACGTCACCATCACACACGACTGGAATCGTTGGGCGTGAAAGAAAAGAAGGCTACGTTCCCAAAAAAGCTGCGACAAGAGACTTCTTCCGGCCGAGGGAGCAAGGAGGCTTTATCGAGACAAGGCATTTCAACTTGCCTTTACACGTGAGAAAGACGGGGTGTCTGGACACATACGCGGCCTTCCAACCACCTTGTCGTCTTGGGGTACAGGCACACACATCTCCATGGTTTTTTTGCTGTTTTTTTTCTTTTTTTATGAGTACCTTGAGCATGTGGAGTTGGCATTGAAATAAGTTTTTACACATTGAAGACATCTTAGAAACTCACTCCACAAGACTACAGAGTAGTCTCCCCGTCGTTACTAAGTGCTTCGGAGAGCAAAAAGGATCCCGGCATCCGCTAAGGGCATCTGCTTGGGAAGCGATTTGGTGAAAACAGAGGCTCCATGTAAACAGGAAAGGCAAACCAGACCACGTGTCTTCCCATCCCACGGCTGGAAGTGCTTCGTGCCCAGGTAGACAGCAGCAGCTTGCTCAATGTCAGTCACGGGCCGCAACCGCGTGAGGCCAATGGATCCACGCACGGCTCGTGGCACTGACCTGACTACCTGGTGGTCTGAGCATTCTGGAGTCTGGCACGGAGACCCCATTTCACGTTGGACATTTGTGCTTCACCTGGTGTTCCAAATGGCCCCGTCTCAGTTAGAGTGCTGACAGCGATTGCTGCCATATCCTTATAAGTGCCTCCCCCCGCCCCCATCCAGACACAGCCCTTGGAAAGGACCGCCACCATTGGCTTGCATTTGTGAGCAGTAATTGGCTATGAAATCCCTTGTGAATCTGTTTTGAGAATAAAAGAAGTAAAAAAATTCAAGGATCGTTCCGGGAGCTGGCAGCCTTTGTCTTCCCTTCTGCCCCATGTTTTGGAGAGCACTCCAGTCCCCATCGTGCTCTGTAGGGATGAATTGTTATCAAGAGGACATGTGTTGCATAGGACCTTCAAGGGCAACAGACAAAACGCACAGTCTTTTAGGGCAAGAGCGAGGATTTATAGGCAAAATGCAGCTATTCTGAGACTCCCCAATAAAGATATACAACCTGGACAAAAGGTAAGTATTTCACTCAGTCTGTGAAAGCCTGTGAAATTTATTTTTTGTAAGCTTTTACAGTCCACAGCCCTTCCCATTCAATCTTGAATAATAGCATTGAATTGAGCTGTAAAAGCTTCCGAAGTTTGAAGCCTTTTGACAAGTTAATTTAGCAGTATGGTAAAAAGTTTTTCCCCAAGATAGAATAAAGCCATCATATCATGAATGTAGCAGTCATCCAGAGGAAAGAAAACACCATTAGGATTAGAAATGATGTGCTTTATGGAGATAGTTTGTGGTTTCGTGTAATCTACCATCAATATTTCAGGAGAAAGATGCTCCACTCATCAGTCAGCTGGAAGTCAATATCTCCACTTAAAACCAACACCCAGGGGCCAGATCACATCTATCTTTTATTGGAAAAATAACATTCTCTCTTAAGTTTTCTTTCCTACAGTTCTTGAGATTCTAATTGTGGGGTGGTTTTTGTGTGTAGATGGATAGATGAAGCAAAGAGGTTTCTCTTCTAGAAAAACACAAGGAAAAGGCAGAAGCAATACTTTCCTTGTGCCCGCCCCCATCTCCCACCCCCATCGCCCCCCTCCGGCTGCTGGAGGGTGCTCTCACTTGACCATTCGAAGTCACACAGAACGAGTTCAGTCCGTCTCACTCGGTAAGACGGAGGCCAGCTGAGGGTGGGGTTTTGGTTGTTGGCTGCTTTGTTGTTTGTTTGTTTGTTTTTAAAAATTCAAGCCAGCAACTCAGAGTGCCTGTACAGGTGTTTTCTCTGTTTGACGTTGTGAAGACAGGGCAGACAGGAAGCAGACCCGAGCTCTCCCTTCTGGCATCTCCATGACTGTTGCTGAGAATCTTTGGGGAAGAGAAATATTCACCTATAAATAGGATGAATGGTACAGATCTGGCTTTGTCATGTAGGAGAAAAAAGCCGAGAAAAATTAATTATATGTAACAAAGAAATGCTTCAGACGCCATTTGGTCTTGTGCCCTGAATATAAATCTCCAAATGTTTCTCACTTGAATATTTTAGTGGGGAAAAAATAAAATTAAAATTAAAAATCAGATGCCCTATTGTTACGTTTCTATAGTAGTGCAGGGCGGCTGCGAGGCGTGCTCGGTGGGTCTCACGCTGCGAGGCTTGGGCTGGAGGGATTCTCGGGTGAGGACTGGAGACTCCCCACGAGCCCCCCGAGGACAGGCTCCAAGCTGTGCATCAGGCAGAAGGGGAAACTGTTTCTCAATGATTCCTACCTATGGTCTATGGAGCAGAGAGTGATTTTTCACTTCAATAAAGGAACGACTATTTAATTATTCCTATTCTACTACATTTTAGAAAGAAAATGCCTAATGGGTCAGAGTTGAAGAAGAGAAATAGCCAGATTTATGGTGCTGATTAAAAAAAAAAAAAAAAAAAAAGCGAATGCTTTGAATCAGCCAGACCCGAGTCCAGTCTCTACCATCATCGCTTCATAGATGTTTCTAGAATAATCCCCCCCAGCCGATACTCTGAGTGCCTACCCGTGCTGGGCAGTATGCTGAGGGCTGGGGCCACAGCAGTGAACACAGGACAGATTTAACACAGGACAGATTTGTGTCCCCACCCCTCTCCTACCCACACAGAAGTCCCAGTCTACACAACGTGTCCTCAGGCAGCGACTTCTGTCCCCGAGTTGCCTGGCCCTTGCCAGTACAGTGACTAAGAGCACCTGTAGGGTAATGTTGTCATGAGGATTCAATGAGAGAGACCTCCCTGGGTGCCCTCTATGTAGTAACTGCACAGACGTCTAAATTACGAGGAGACAGGTCCGCTCATCAGTCTAAGTGATAAGTGATGGCAATATTTTGGGCATCAAATGTTGAAAAGATTCACATAATAATATGTTCTTTTCTTTAAAAAAATTTTTTTTAATTTTTATTCATTTTTGAGAGACAGAGAGAGAGAGAGAGAATGAGAGGGGGAGGGACAGAGAGAGAGGGAGACACAGAATCAGAAGCAGGCTCCAGGCTCCGAGCTGTCAGCACAGAGCCCCACGCGGGGCTTGAACCCGCGAGCCGTGAGATCATAACCTGAGCCGAAGTCAGGAACTTAACCGCCTGAGCCAGCCAGGCGCCCCAAGAATATTTTCTTTTTTGAGAGAGAGAGAGAGAGAGAGAGAGAGAGAGACAGAGAGAGAGACAGAGAGAGATAGATTGCAGGCACCAGTGGGGGAGGGGCAGAGGGAGAGAGAGAATCTCAAGCAGACTCCATGCTCAGTGAGGAGCCCAACTCAGGGCTCGATCCCATCACCAGGTGTGAAGTGGTATGTCATTGTGGGTTAACGTGCATTTCCCTAATGACTAATGCCGTTGAACAATGATGCCAAATTTGTTAATATTTCCCTTCGTGTTTATGCCTTTTGTGTTCTGTGTCATACTGCTTTAAAAGAAGTCCCGCCAGGGCTGTCCGGGTGGCTCAGTCGGTTGAGCGTCCGACTTCGGCTCAGGTCGTGATCTTGCATTTCATGAGTTCAAGCTCCACATCGAGCTCTGTGCTGACGGCTCGGAGCCTGGAGCCTCTTCGGATTCTGTGTTTCCCTCTCTCTCTGCCCCTTCACAGCTCACGCTCTGTCTGTCTCTTTCTCTCAAAAATAAATAAAAACATTAAAAATAAAATAATAAAAATAAAAAAAAAATAAAGCCCGCTTCAGATTCTATGTCTCCCTCTCTCTCTTCCTCTCTGCCGCTGGCACTCTCTCTCTCTCAAAAATAAACAAACAAACAAACAGGCATTTAAAAAAAACAAAAAAACTTTAAAGTTTCACTTTTCACATATAGATTCTTTTTTTCTGGAATATTTATGTGCTTGATGTGACTGTAAATTACAGGAATTGTAATTTTTTTTTTCAGGGTGGTCAACCATTTGTCCAAGCATCGGTTGTTTAGCAGCACCTCTTCCCTGCTCTGTAATGCAACCTCTGTCCCGGATCAAGTTTAAACTGATATAGCTCCTTGACGGATTGTCCCTCTTGCCAGTATGTAGTGATCACCTTTGCCTCTAATACATTCTTTCTTTATAGTCGATTTTAACTGATATTATAGTAGCAGGGACTTCCTTTTTTTAGCGTTGACCTAGAACACCATTTTTTTGCCCCTGAAGACTATAACTTTTCATGTTTAGGGCTATCATTTAGGGGCGCCGGGGTGGCGCAGTCGGTTAAGCGTCCGACTTCAGCCAGGTCACGATCTCGCGGTCCGTGAGTTCGTGCCCCGCGTCGGGCTCTGGGCTGATGGCTCGGAGCCTGGGGCCTGTTTCCGATTCTGTGTCTCCCTCTCTCTCTGCCCCTCCCCGTTCATGCTCTGTCTCTCTCTGTCCCAAAAATAAATAAAAAACGTTGAAAAAAAAATAAAAATAAAAACAGTAGGAAGATGGATTGTATTTTTAAACCCAAACTGACAATCTGCCTTTACCTGGAAAATTTAGTCTGTTTATATTCATTGTGATAACTGATCTACTTAGGCTTAGTTCCGAGTGTTATTCTGGGTTTTCTGTTTCATCTTCTCTTTCCACGTTG
Organism: Panthera uncia; assembly: GCF_023721935.1. Taxonomy (NCBI): domain Eukaryota; kingdom Metazoa; phylum Chordata; class Mammalia; order Carnivora; family Felidae; genus Panthera; species Panthera uncia. The sequence continues at coordinate 2,230,189 of NW_026057584.1, forward strand.
TTCTATTCTTCTTCCCTACATTCTATCAGACTGATGGTTTTTCTTCCCATCTTTCCTTCCTGTCTTCTCCTCTGCTCCTCACTGCCGTGGAAGCTGTCCATTCTGTTTCAAGTCTTTTAGTACCTTCTTTAAAGTTTGTGAGAAGCACTTGTTGCTTAACAAAATCGAAAGTTAAATTCCCAGATAATACAAGGATCTTAAAATGCTTAAACTCTAACGTTGCCTGCTGCCTTACCAGCTCCGCCTTTTTATTAGACACCAGAAAGCATCTATCATTTGACACCATTGTTTGCTCTAGCTCATACTTAGCATGCGCTTAGATTTACTTGCGCATGTACAATTTCTCTGCTCAGCATTTTCTCGCAGCTGACTTATCATCTTGGCCAGAGCAGTGGGGGCACATTGAGAGGTTTTCCTCTCGGCCTTTCCTTCTGTGATAACTACTACCCCGCAGGTGAGGGAACAAAAGCAGGGGCTATGGTGTCTGCCAAGTTCATCTATCCCAAGCTGAAACTAATGTTCACATATTGAAAGAATTCTGAACTCTTAAATTAGCAAACACAACTTTTTCCAGGCAGATATGAAACATTTATGACCACTGGCCATGGCCCCATGCTAGGCCACAGATGGAATATTAATGTGTACCATGAATCGATAACATCCATGCCTGGGGACTGGGGAAATGACCACAGGTTAGGTCTGCAAACCCCACCAACCCACTGTGAGACAGATGTGCTTCTGGAGGAAGAACTCCTATGTGGTCCCTCTGTTCTATTCTCCTGAAATACCCTGTTCAGATCACATGCCCCAGGAGCACAGCTGGAGGTGAGGATTCTTGTGTAAGTTATTTTTGAGGGATTTCTCTCAGGAGGAGGGAGGGTCAGCAGGACAGGGCAAGGGAGGAGCCGAGCAAGTTAGAGTTACACTCGGGCCTTGGTTCAGCCCTGTCCCATGGGGGTTCAGAAGCATGCCTCCTACCTTGGGGGTTGGCCCTGTCTACCCCTGTCAGTCAGACATCCCTGGAGGGCCCTCTGGAAGGGGAGGGGTACGCTCCCAAGCATTTCCAGGTGAGGTGACTCTCCTTTGACCAAGGACAGCTCTCTGGAGAAGGATGCAGCTGTGAGCCTTTAGCAGACAACTCTCGCAGCATCCGGGGCTGAGGCCCCCTGGGGTGGAGAAGACGGGCTCAGGGCTCCAGTGGATCCACCACTCTCCCAGGGATGTTAGCCTCCACCCCCGTCTCTCTGGTCCCCATTTGCATAATTTCCCCGGATCTGTCTTCCCATTTGCAAATAACACGTTCTGTTGTTTCTATGTTCTGATCTTTCTCACTGCATTTTTAAGTTTAATGGCTCCATTCTTCAGGTCTAGAGGTTTTGTTTGTTTTTTGAAAAACTCATCTTTTTTTTTTTTCCCCTAGTGCCTTATTCTTTTGTTAACATTCAATTCTTCCTTAACTTCCTTAGACCTATCTAGCACATGTGTATCAAACTCGGTTATATTATCTCAGCGTCTTGGGGGCGGTGGGGAGAAGATACGATCCTGATCTTTACTCTTCTGCTGACTCTTGCCCGTGGTGAAATACTTCTTCAGGGTTTTATAATTTTGGGTGGAGAGCTCATTTTGAGTGAGGCTTTATCTGTGGGCTGAGGGCGTTTTCCTTGTTAGAGCTGTTTGCTTCTGCCGGGCGCCCCGAGTATCCCCTACCTGGACTACTCTCCATGTGACTTTGTTGGCCTGAGGGTTCCTAGATCCCGTAGGTCGTATGCACTCAAATCCAACCGAGGGCAGGCCCTGCAACAAGTCCTCGGGGAGCCTCGCCCCACCACCCTGAGAGCCAAGGCGGACAGGAAAACTCTTTGTCGTCTGCGCCCCAAGGGGCAGATTCCTTCCTAGCCCATCCTTCTGCGAAGGGTGCCATGCTTGAGAACGTCTCACATAGGAGCCTCCGAGCCAGCTCTCCAGCTGGGCATGAAACCCACTCCCTGGGGTTGAGAGGCCGGTAACGTCTTCCTCCTAAATGTCCAGTCTAGCCCATTCTAATCTTTGTTTCCTTCCCGGATTTGGTCTCTGGGATTTCCCTTACTTCCTTGTGCACTCAGCCACGTGTGTTTTAAAGTGCTACCTTTGGGGCGCCTGGGTGGCGCAGTCGGTTAAGCGTCCGACTTCAGCCAGGTCACGATCTCGCGGTCCGTGAGTTCGAGCCCCGAGTCGGGCTCTGGGCTGATGGCTCGGAGCCTGGAGCCTGTTTCCGATTCTGTGTCTCCCTCTCTCTCTGCCCCTCCACCGTTCATGCTTTGTCTCTCTCTGTCCCAAAAATAAATAAAAAACATTGAAAAAAAAATTTAACAAAAAAAAAAAAAAAAAAAGTGCTACCTTTTAGGTACGTTCTTAGGTCTTCTGAAATGAGAATGTTTTCGGGTGGACCAGTCAGCCACTTTGCCAGAGCCCTGCACTTGGCCCTGACCTCCGCCACTGAAATCTCAGGCTGCGGGTGACAGCCGTCTTCCACACCCTCTTCCAGTCCCTTCCACTAAGCCTGCTGATGCATTGCACCGGAGCCCTCATGCCTCCGCTCTACCTTTCTATCTCCGAGTCCCTTTCCTGCCCCAGCCAGCCTGCACCCTGTGACGACTCTCATCCACTACCGCGGCCAGTACCCTGCGGTCCTCATCCAGCCGCCAATCTTGCATCATCCACCCATATCGGTTCTTTGCACCTCGGCTCCCGGGCGCTACCAGAAAAAACAGACCACGTGGCTTTGTGCCACTACAAAGACACTGCCTTTGACTCTGGCTGGGTCCTCGGCACTACTCAGCAACCCTTCTTATACCCCTGCTCGGCTCCCGTTTGGTAGCCCACCAAGGCCGTTTCCAACACGCAGGGCTCGTAGCGAGAACGTTCAGTGCTGCTGGTTGCTGTGATTAGCCTGTCCTGGCCCGTTTCTCAGCTGCGACCACGTCTACAATAAGGTGCAACCCTCACCTCCTGCCCCACACCGAGAACATGTCTGTATCTGTACATACACTCCCCCTTGCCCTTTAGAGACTTCTCCTGCTTAAGGTTGATTCTGCCTGGGCTTTCCAGCACCTCCCTTAGACCTGAGCAAGACGGCCCCTGGCCTGGGCTCATGCTCTCCAGCGCCCACCCCCTCCCCTAGCATATCCTTCTCCCAGGTGAGGAGTCTGCGGCCCGGGCTCCCTGTTCAAGGCTCTGCTCCACACAACTGGAGCCCGTGAGTCCCCGTCCAAGTGGTCAGAACCCCTTTCCTGGACCCACGCAGGGGCCCCTTCCTCAGTCCTGCCCTCCAAAGGCAGCCGGCACCACAGGCTGCCCCCCTCAGGGCCGAAGGAGGCCAAGTGCAGTGGGCTGGGGTGTCCGGCGTGTGGGAGTAAAGTGCCTTCAGGTGGTAGGAAGAGAAAGGGGACAAGCCGGGGCAGAGGCTCCCCTCTGGCACGGGAAGTAGGGGGACGACTTGAAATTCCAGTTATGGAGCGTGTCAGAGGGGGACACGCGGGGCATATCTGAGGGAACGGTCTGTTGGCTTGATTTGCTCTTTTGAAGTTTTTAGACCTGTGAGTGTGTCCCTCCCCTAGCCCCTTGCCCCAGGACCACGTGTTAGGGACAGTCTGGAGCTTCCACTCATCCTCCAGGGTGCCCTCCGGGACCATCTCAGGCTACCGCAGTCTCCTCCTCCGTGGCCACTGACGGGCAGGAGTCCCCTGCCCTGGGAGAAAACAAAATCCCACCCTCACGTCTTCCCATACCGGCTCCCTGACTCTCTTTCTCACTGCTTGCATTGGCTGGGTGATCACGTGGCTTATCCTCTGTGCCCAGACACCCTTGGGCCTGAGGGGCTGCTACAAACAATTTCACAGGGACGGCAGGTGACCCTGAACCTCCCGGCTGCCTGCATGCCTGGCTCGGCCTTGCAGTTCTCCGGGGGCCGCTTCCATCCCAGCCACTGCTATGGGCTCCTCAGGTGCCCCCCGCCAGGGCTCCTCTCTAGGCCTGAGTGCCTTTGGTCTCCTGCCAGAACTGTCTCTGATGCTCAGGGTAGGGTGCTCCCGGGACCGTCTTGGGACTTCTGCTTGCCTGACCTGCAAGTGTGGGGACTTCTCACCTGGATGGTAACTCTGAGTAAATGCACCCCCTTGCCCCAGGCGGACGGTTCCGGTCAGCTGGCTACACAGCCCGGCGTTGGCTCTCCCTGCTGCCTGGCCCCTGGCCCTAGCACACCACTCCATCGCTCTCGCCCTGGGATCGCACTCCCGGGCAGCTGCTGGCACCTAAGACCCGTGTCACACTCTGCGGTGCGGGACCCAGGCTAAGACAGTTTGCAGCTAAATTCCTCAAAACACCAGCATGCTCAAAGTTATTTTCTCATTTCTCAATCTGCTGCTTTCCTGGTGCCCTGGCCTCCAGGCGTGGCCCCCCTCTCTCCGCCCCTTGCCACATCTTCCCCTCTGCTCACACCCCGGCCCCCTCCCCTGGTCCTTCCCACAGGCCGGTGACCTCAACACTATCTCAAAAAGCAAAAGAGATGAAAACAAACAGGACCTTCATCTTTGGTAGGTTCGGACTGTCTGTCCGGTCAAGGTCAGCTCCGCCCGGCTGAGGATCCAAGCCTGGCGGAGGTTCATAGCGGCCGCTCCCCTGCTCCTACCCCTCTCCGTCTTTGCATCTGAAACCTGGTAGTGCCTCTCCCCGCCTGTCGGCCAGCCCTGCACTTCAGGAACTGGTCGGCTGACCCCCTCAGCTCCTCGCCCCACAGCTTCCTTAGTTAATTTCATATCCCTCTAGAGATTTCTTTTTTATACGCAAGTAACCCACATTTACTGGGGAATTGAGAAAGCTGGGACGAGCAAAAAGTGAACAATGCTGTCTCGTCTCCCGCATCCTCAGAAGGAAGCGCTGGGAACATTCTGATGGGCGTCTTCCTGTCTTTGCTGTGTCTATAAATGTATTCATTTATAAAGACTGTGCCATGCCATAATGATGTTTTATAGTCTTCCTTTTCACTTAAAATTCTAATGTGGATTTCTTTCCATAATATTAAATCCCCGATTTTTGGAAACTTGTAGATAGATATTCCTACCTCCGTATGGATCTGTACATGAATTAATGTATCTTCCAATCATTGTTGCTGTGAATCTGTTATCTAGATCTTTACCAACATCAATTATTTATTTCATTCGAAATAACGAACTTCTAGAAGTGAAATCATTAGGTGAGGGAACATGCACAACGTTAAGGATTTATGTACGTGTCCTCTTCGGTAGCTAAGTTTCTACCAGTTGACACAGTTAACGTGTGATAGCGTTTATTTCTTCACATATTGCTTTTATCAGACAGAGAAAGTGCTGTATTTCCTTTATTATGGGGAATGGAACATCCTGTCACGTTTATTGGGCAATTCTCCTTTTGTGTTTGCTGTTCACGACTCTGCTTTTGCGACGTTTGTTTCGGGTCAGCTCTGAAAGCTCTCTTACTGTGAAGGAGATTCAGCCTTTATGCAACATGAGATGCCCCAGTGATTTGTCCTCTAAATTGAGCTATAGTTTGGATGCACAAGGAGGTTCTACCCCTGCCCCTCAAACTGGGGCAGCTACTGCCTCCCCTGTTGTTTTCTTCTGAGGTAAAATCTCCCCGTGAAAGGCACAACTCTTAAATTCATGGAGTTCAGACACCTGTTTACTCCTAAGTGCCCTCCACCCGAGTCAGGATGTGTGCTATTTCCTCGGCCTAAAATGTTCTCCAGACGTCTGATCTCTATCCCTGTGGATCCTTCAGGCTGGCACCTGAATTTCATATTAATGGAGTCACAGTGTATTCTTTTCCTGTGGGACTTGTAGACGCTCATCTATCTGTCTCAGCAGCTCATTCTCTCCAATGGTCGAGTAACATTCCTTTGCATGAATGTGCCACAGTTAAAATTTATCTATTTCTTTGTTGATGGCACCCCAAATTTTAACTGAAGCACAGTCAAATTTATCAGTACTTCCCTTTACAATTGGTGGCGGTGTCCTATTCCATAATCCTACGGAAGTGCCCGTAACAGATTTTTCTTAGTACTTTCGTGACTTTTCTTGTTTAACACTTGAACCTTCATCTGATGAGGCAGGAGCCCAATTTTTGTACTCATCTCCCCAGCTGATGAGCAGGTGCCCGACCACATCACTTGCTAATTTGAAAAGCTGCCTTTATATTCAAATCCTTACAGGATGTGATGTTCTAGCTACTTGCCAATTGCTGTGACACAGGCACTGACCAGCCTGGAAGGCTGCCCGCCAGGAGCTGGGACAGACCACTTGCACGTGCTGGCTACACCTCAGCTTGTCTGCTTGGGGATGCGTCTTTACTTTCTAGGACTTTCCATCCATCTCAGCCGGTACCACGTTGCTTTCATTATGGAGCCTCGGCAGTAGGTTCTGTTTTCTGGAAGCACTTTCTCCCCCATTACTCTTTTTGACTGTTTTCAAATGTTTATTCTTCCAGGTGAACTATTCAACCACTTGTCAAGTCCCATGAACTTCCACTGGGGTTTAATGTTACAGTTAGGCGTTTGTAATGTTCTTTTGCTGACGTGACTGGAAACTTTCCGTCATGTTTTTCTAATGCATATACAATGCTAACCACAATGCTTGCCATATAGCAAAGCTTGGTAAATAGTAGCATTTATAATTATTGATTGAATGTATATCTGAAAGCTATTGGTTTTGTTTTTTTTTTTTCCTTTTTTGTATATTTATAATTGGCCACCTTGCTGAGCTTCTAGATTTTTTCTTTTTTGAGTCTTTGGGGTTGTCTTTATTTTTGATCGAAGGATTTTTTTTTTTTTCCTTATTTCACACTGGGATTCACTTCCTTCCTGAAACAAAACGCTCTGAGTTTGGGACTCTCTGTAAAACGCCTTTATGTGAAGCCCCAAGTGGACGTTGCCTGGTGTTTGGATTGTTTTTCCACCTGCTTTCCCGGCTTCAGTGTTAGAGACCTTCCTCTCATCGTGTGGAACTCTATGGTCCTTACCAGCCGTGGGTGGTCTCCTTCAGCGGGCGCAGCTGCTCAGGCTCCCACATTCTTCTTCAAAAAAGGTGAGTGGGGTTCTTGCCTCACTCCTCTGGAGGCGCTCTGGGGACCGGAGGCGAGGCTCCCCGGCACACCACAATGTGACTGCTCATCTCTCCGAATGCAATTCTGCCTTCCAATTAGTCCCCCCTTGGATTATGCCCCAGAACTCTTCCATGTGACTCTTTCTTCAGGCACGTGACTCTCATTTTGTACTCGTAAAATTAATTTTAGTAGACTTGTACCCATTTCCCCTGCATTTTCTGATTATTGTACACTTTTAGTAATACGTGAAATAACTTTGTAACTTAATTTTTATCATCTGAATGTCACGCAGCCACTGACAGTTTCACCTTGTATGAACATTTCATAAATGTACCTCCTCTATCAACGGCCAGGTCGCTGGTGGAGATCTTCAGCTATGCCTTCTGTTTTAAAATTCTGAAATTCACCATTCGCTGCAAAGTAAAGCTATCTTATGACACACCGTTTCTACTTAGCATGTCCAAGGTTTTCTAACCATTACTTATGATTTCAATACGTTTAATGTATTATAAAATCGCACATTTTCATTTTGAAAATTCTACATTTTTTTCCCCTCCAGGCGCCAACGATCAAGAACAACATTAAACACAAATCTCTGCTCATTTCTAAAGAGAAAGGCCCTCAAAACAAGCAGCCACACATCTCTGCCAGCACCCCACAGGCCAGCTTTGTCACAGACACTCCATCAGGCTTCACCACCGTTGCCTCTAGGATTTTTCTAAGATTGATAATCAAACTGACCTGTTTTCTGATTTTAAGTTCTGGAGATTTGACAGGGAAAAACAAAAAAAAAAAAAACAAAAAAACACAAAGTTTCTTTATACTACAAATAAAATAATACCACAATGCATTAACTTTCACTAAAACTTCCTTCTAATTTTCTCTCCTGGAAAAACATCTGGGCCATAAAAGCTGGAAAGGCCCAGGTTTCAGTGGATGAGTGAAGTGTACCCGTGTCTCTGTTAGATGATGGTGGGCACCGAGGGCGGCCAACGGTGGGGCAGCGCAGGCCTACCCTCTCCTCCCCCAATCTAGTGGGTGACTTCCGAGGACCAAATCACCCCTGGAGATTTCTCCATGGACTTTTCTTCTGTCATGACCACGTTGTCAAGGCAGGTAGCATTCCCGTTCCACCGCACCCGCCTGCGTATCTTCGCAAGCACTGCAGTATAATGCGAGTCCAGGGTCACGTTAGGGGAGCCTGACCAGTAAGTACGTGGTGGCACTGGAGCGGGGAAAAATCCCTTGAGTCCAGTTAAATGATCTATCTCTTTAGAGTCTGCTTTCTAGGAAAGAAGCTGCTTTAGTGATGAGGCAACGTATTTAACGAACTTTGATTATTAAGATCTCAAGTTTTCTCAGTCCCTAGTTTGGGCTGAGAAACACCTTGCGAGGTTTCTGAGCATCCTGCCAGCTGCGAAGTTTTCCGGAAGCAAACTAACTTCACGCAAGCTGCAGGTGCCTTGCCGAACTTTGGCTGGAGGAAGCGCCTTCCAAACAACTCCACGGAGCCCGGGCCCTCCGAGGACGTCGCAGCGCGGTGCCAGCCCGCAGGTGCCGCCCGCGGGCACCCGCACGCTCCTCGCGGGTGCTCCCTCCCACGGGGCCACAAACGCCACTCCGGAAAGCGGGAGGCGCACGCAGGCCGCAGGGCGAGTACCCTGCTGCGGGGGGGCGGGGGGGGGGCACAGGCCGGGGGTGGCCGCAGGTGGCTTTCCGCGCCCGCCGCCGGGCAGCCCGCGGGGTCTGCAGGGCCGGCGGGACACGGAGCGGCCACACCACGCGGCCCAAACCACCCCGACACGGCAGCTCACAGCCCGGAGCGCTGGGTGCGGATAGGTGGCCCGGGACCACCGCGCGCGGGCGACTCTGGCCGGCGGAGCGCACCGGGCCCGCTCCCCGCCCGTCGGGGAACAGCCGCCGGCCAGCGCCCCCCCGCGCCCCGCAGGCCGCGTTCCCGCCGCGGGGCAGGGCGGGGCCCGCCGCGCCTGCGCACTCGCCCTCCGCGCCGCCCGTGCGTCTCCCGGAGCACGCCGCACCACGTGACCGCCGCCAGTACCCAAGATGGAGGCCGCGGCCAGGCCCGAGCGGCCGCCTGTCTCAGCCCGCGCCCAAGAGTGCGCTCGCTAGGCGCGCAGTCCCGATCACTAGGCCGGCACAGGACAGCTCTTCGGGGCTGCCGAGTGGAGCTCGCCAGGACCAGGGCCCACGTTTACAATCACAAGCCGCCCGGCTCCCTGCGCTTTCTCAACCGCGAAGCGCCCAGCGACTGGCGCCTGGAGCGTCCTTTGGTAGCCACGCCCCCCAGGATTAGCAATTCGAGCAGCCAACGGGGTCCAGGACGTGTGCGGGAAGGCGGGCAGAGGTGGAGCATCCCTGCCGTTTGTGCGGCGTCTGGCCTAGCGGATGGCCGCCGCGGGACGAGGGGCGGGAGCACACGGGGCGGTACCCGGGGCCCCAGTGGACCAATGGAAGGACGGCCGGGCGGCCGGGGAGGGCGGTCGGAGGGCGGGGCCGAACCGTAATTGACGAGCTCTTCGTTAGAAATCGGGCAGAAGGGAGGGGCCCGGGAGGGGAGGTGATGCAAGGCTGGCGCAGCCAATGGCTGCAGAGCCGCCGGCTGGGGGGCGGGGCCGGGGCGGCTGACGGGCGTCGGGCGGGGCCTATCAGCGCCCGGCTCCGTGCTGGAGGGGGGAGCGGCATCATGGTTCAACGTGGGTCAATTTTTTGTGAATGAGGAGGGGAGGTTGTGGGGCCGCCGCCGCGGAGCACCGTCCCCGCCGCCGCCCGCGCCCGAGCCCGCGCGCCCGCCCGCGCCGCCGCC
>NW_026057584.1:2240525-2258489 GCF_023721935.1 Panthera uncia
GGCGCCCAGCCCGTGGGTTTTCCGGAGCGGGCGCCGGAGCCGGGCCGCCGAGGCCGGGCCAGGACGGCCGGCTGGCCTCCGGGGGGTGGGGTGGGGTGGGGAGCACGCGCGGGGCGCCCGCCCAGGCCGAGCCCGCGGCAGGTGGGCCGGGGGCGCCCGGAGCCGGGCGGGCGCCGTTTATGTAACTTTGTCCAGGGCTGTGAGTTTGCAGAAAAACGTCCCTCCCCGGGGCTCGCGGCGCTGGTGCCCCGGTCCGTGACGGGAGGGGTGGGGGTGCTGCCCGCGACCCCGGGAGGGTGCCCGCAGGATTTCCACGGGCCGAGCTGTGGCCCGGTCCTGCCCAGATGGTGGGAGCCGCGTTTCCCCGCGTTGCAAAAACACACCGCGGGATTATGAGCAAATTATCTCGTATTTACATTTAACGTTGAAATATTTGACACTGTTACAGCACGAGACCGTGCGTATCAGTTGGAAAGGCCGGGGGTGGAACCCAGTGTACTCATTTAATGCACATCAAAAATTTGTAATAACTTGCAGCAGCTGATATGAGTGTTTTCTTTATTGCATGTTGTAAATTGACCTGCTGTGACACAATTTTCAAATAAAGCGTTGCAGAAATTAAACTTAAGTTATTTTAAAACTAATGACTTTCTTAACTAAATCTTAATTGCATTACTGTAGAGACCTACCTAATTGCTTGCTGAGGGCGGCTCTGCCCTCGGTGAGGGAGGAAGGGGCCTGGCCAGTTAGTTTGCTTCCTCTCTTTTCTCTACTCAGGCTTTTCTGTTTATTCCCACAAACCACCTAAGCATGGAAGGCCTGGGAGTAAACATGTAAACAGCCCTCACCCAGCGCCAGCCCAGCAAGAAGATCGGGGCAATGCTGGTGGGTTTGCACCTTGGCCTGGTTTCACTTTTTCTTTTGCAATACGATCGAGGTTGCCTGGAGTTTTAATTGCTTCTGGTAATTCCGTGCATTATGTTAGGGATCGTCCTATGAAACTGATGTGATTTCAGAATTGAGCCAGGAAAGGTGGTGGTTAGTGGGGATCGGGGAGAGGAAGAGGCATTGAATTAGGAAAACTCAGCTGCTTGTACACAAATATACACTACAGCAATTACAAAGCAACAAAAGTTATTGCAGAATTTTGCGGTAACTATGGCAACACAATTACTCCATTATAATTGGAAATGCAAAATGCCACCCTGCTAGAGAAGTTTCATCAGAATGGAGTTTTGGATATCAAAAATAGGCGAGATTTAATTTTTTTTTTTTTTCCCAGGTAGCTCCTGAGAAATCTCAAATCTGTGTTCAATTATCTATTTTTAAGGCTGATCCAGCTTTCCCAGATACTCTACTCCCTTGGATCTGTGGCATCTTTCCCCAGAATTCACATTTGTGTGGGAGGGAAGTATTTTCCTGCCTTAAAACCACACACCCTGACACATTGTAAGACTTGTATAGCTTTCTGTGTTCTGGGCTTTTATTTTAAAGATCAAATACCTTCGTAAGGAGAGCAGTAATCAATCAGAAGAGAAGCAGATTTATGCAGCAGGGAGATGTAACACTGCCCTCTTTAGGGTTAGTCCTTTCTCCTGCAAGCTGGCAGCGGGAGTGCCTCTGGGGGAGCCCCGGGGGGCAGAGGAGGGGGTGGGGGGTGACTGTGGACTACTGTAGGCCTCGGGACCAAGGACAGATGTGGCCTAAGCAGCCCTGAGCCAGAATGTTCTGTGGTCAGCAGCTTCGCAGCCATGCAGAATCAAACTCCACATGCCATGTTCTCCGAGGCCTCGGGGGCTGTTAGGGCAGCAAGGTCGACAGAGCCACACGGCACCCTGTCCGCGTGCAGCTGGGGCGGCAGAACTCGCCTTTGCGCGGTCAGAGACCTGCTTTATAAGGGTGCCCCTCTTGGTGTTTACCAGGGGCACTCTAGTTCTGGAAGTTTCCAGAACACGTTGTGGGGTTGCTGCCGTTTAATTTCGTTATAACTTTCCTTTTAACTGCTGCATATTTATGCCCAGTAATCGACTTCCATTTTCCAGCTTCATTGTGAGGCTTCATTGCAGCATGAATGGCTTTGAATTTCTCATCCTTTGATGTTGGGGGTGGCACCAGGGCAAAGGCGACTTTGTGCAGTCTTAATTGCCAGAGCAGAAGAAGCATTTCATCACTCCTGTAGAATCCGTCCATACCGTTCTCTATTGAAAACGGCTGGGCTTTCATCACTCAGAAGCTGCCCCGGGTACTAGATTAATACCTGATGCAGGGAGCGAGGGAGACGCACAGAATGAGAGGCAGCTGCTGGCCCAGAGGCCGCGGGCGACAGGCTGTGGCCAGGCTCGGGCTCCTGGACCCGAATCGGTGCCTGCAGCTGGGGGTCTGGGCCAGCCCGGCCCGGCCTCCGTGTGTGGAGGCCTCAGCTTCTGCCCGCGCTCTGCGGCCTGGGAGGCCGGGCCTGAGCCCCTGCCCCATCGGGTTGGGGCAGGCGTCAAGTTGGGAGGGGTTTTTGTTTCAATCTCAGACAGTCTGCATGGGTTCGAGGCTGTTGTCGGGCTTGACCTTAGGGGAGGGTGTCGCGTCCTTTGGTTTAAGTCAGAGGACGGGCTCCCTGTCAAAATTGATGCTCCGTTTTAACAGACCTTCGCAACATATGTTACCAGAGCGTTTCCTTTGGGGGAAAAAAATGTCCTGAAGGAAGATCTGTGAGTTGTCTTCCTAGGATCAGTTTTCTCTTCTCGGGGTCTGTTTAGGGGTGCGGGGTGGGCTGTGGCATCCGTGGCCGCTTGAATGCCTTTTCTGATGTGCCTCGTCCTGCGTTTCCTGGAAAAGAAATGGTCCGGGGCCCTCCACCGGTGACCTCTCCTAGGGATCCCTCCACGTAACGTTGGGGACAGATCATCTGCCTCAGTGGATGCAGAACCCAGAGCGTTTCCTAGCGAGGAGATCCGAACTCTAGCGATTGTGGCATAGCCTGCTAGCTAACATGTAACAAGCCCGTGTTGTAAGGACCCCTCCTCAGGACGGGGTTCCCCTGTACCCGTTTTGCAGAGGAGGAAACGGAGCATCTGCTCCCCGTGGCTGAATCAGGTCCCAGATGCCGATTCCCTCTTCCCTTCCATGTCTCTGCTTCCAGGCCAGCGATGGTCTTGAGGCTGGAGTTCAGACATGGCCTCTGTGAGAAGATGACAGTTTGGGGTATCTTTTGGGTTCAGTGGGGTGTCGACTGTTGCTGGAGCGGCTGTCGCTGACACCTGAGTTTTGGTAGGGTCTGGGAAGTAACTCTGGCTTTCTCGTGCTGTCTGCTGGTGTGTGTGTGTGTGTGTGTGTGTGTGTGTGTGTGTGGCATTGTAGGACTGGAAGGGATCTTTTTAAAAAAATTTTTTTTAACATTTATTATTGAGGGACAGAGAGAGAGCGTGAGCAGGGGAGGGGCAGAGAGAGAGAGGGAGACACAGAATCGGAAGCAGGCTCCAGGCTCCGAGCGGTCAGCACAGAGCCCGGCGTGGGGCTCGAACTCACAAACCGCGAGATCGTGACCTGAGCCGCAGTCGGACGCTCGACCAACTGAGCCACCCGGGACTGGAAGGGGTCTTAACAGTCTTGTTAGCTGGTGTCGGGTGTAGCCCATGCTTAAGATCTTCTGAGCCTACCTGGGGGCTGGTGAGGGTAACAGAACACCCCGTGTTCCACATCCATTCCAACCAATGAATGCACTTCGCCCTTAACTGTTTTGTCGGCAGGATTGCCTTGGAAGATTTTATTGGAAGAAAGCATTCGAAAGATCAAAAACTCTGAAAAACTACTAACGTAATCTATCCTTATCGCAACGCCACGCCAGAAACCTTAAAGAGAAAATGTTGACAGATAGAGCCGCGTAAGAATGAAAGAAAATTCTTTTTGGCAAAAGATTCCGTAAGTGAGGTTAAGAGACAACAAGAGAAAGAAAATACATAACAAGATGTGCCTACGTGAGCTTAATAGACACTATGTAAAGAGCTGTTGCAAACCAGTAAGAAAAGGATGAGCATCTGTATTGTGAGATGTGCAAAGCCTATAAATGATACAAATTACAGTAGCTAATGTAGAAAGCTTAGCTTTATTAACGGAGAATTTTAGGTGAAAGATTTCATTATGCCCGTCATATCAGCGAAGGTTGTTTGATAACACCCCCTTGGTGGTGATAACAATAATTCCTATCTTATAAGGTTTTTGTGAAGTCGAAATATGTTATTATGTGGAAATTGCTTAGAATAGGGCCTGGTACATAGTAAGCACAATATAAGTGTTGGTTGTTGTTATTATTTGTTCTCTGGAGAGCAAACTGATTACTTAATTACTCTTCAGAAAAGTCTGTGAGTCAAAAACTTAAATGGTCATTTTTCTGATCCCAGCAATTCTGTTTGTCGGGACTGTTGATTCTTAGGAAAGAACGTGAGAAGTGCTTAGGTGTCCAGATGTGTGTGGGAGATCTTTTGTCCGTTGTTCATAAAGGCGATACCTCTTAAAAACATTTCAGTATTTTCTTCCTCGGAATGTGCGTGCACGGGCTCACACGTCAGAAGCGTGCAGCGTGTTAAGAAAGCAGGTCCTGAGCAGTACTCAGGGTATCTATCTATCCATCTATCTATCTATCTTTCTTTCTTAACTACCTGGGTCTGTAAAGTGATGATGGCGGTCCTCTGGGGTGTCAGGGAAATGTTCTGTGAGGGACTCTCGTTGACTTTTCATAAATGTTGGTGTTGCATACATGTTTGCTCTGAGCATGTGTTACTTTTTAATAGTAATACTTTTTTTTTTTTTTTTTTTTTTTTTTTTATCCCTGCTATTTCCACTGGTGAAAAAAACCCTCTTCAGCTTGATTATTTATAAAGGAGAAAAACCAGGTCCTCGGGAAGTTGATAAATATGCTTAGCATTAGAAGAATTTAGGGGATTTGGTTCTCCGACTCGCCTGCAAGCTCTCCTCTCGGGGAGCTGGCCTCCTGGGTCTGGGCTGTTGTGGCACAGTCCGTATGCTGTACGTGTGGTATCCTCAGTGGTCTCTACCGAGAGTAGGCCTGTACCCTTCCTTCCCTTCTGCAAGACCCTGTTTATGGCCTCCCCTTGTTCTTGGGATCCTGGAAGGCCCGCCTGACCCTGGCCTCTGTTTTCCCTGCCTCATCTGGTAGCACCTGTCCTGTTCCCTGAGCTTCGGTCTTTTTACCTGCTTTGCTTCTCAAGCCCCCTTCGACCTGGAGACTTTGTCCACACTGTTGCTGGTCCTTGGCACTACGTTCCCTCGTCTCCCTCTTCCCTGACCCTCATCCGTGCAAGGAACTGTGACACGTAAGTCCAGCATCCTTTTTTAAAAAAAATTTTTTTATTAAAAAAGCTTCCTTAATGCGTATTTATGTTTGAGAGAGAGAGACAGAGCATGAGCTGGGGAGGGGCAGAGAGAGGGAGACACAGAATCCAAAGCGGGCTCCAGCTCTGAGCTGTCAGCACAGAGCCCGGCGCGGGGCTCGAACTCACGGACCGTGAGATCACGACCTGAGCCGAAGTCGGACGCTTAACCGACTGAGCCCCCGGGCGCCCCAGCCCAGCCTCCTTTTGATTCCTTGCTGACAGGGTCCAGCGGTGGAATTTCAGTAGCTCGTTGGGACATTGGCGGTTTGGTGTTCTCTCTTCTTACTAGCTGGGGGCTCCAGGGGCTCGAGGGGCTCCGAGGGCCGCGTGCCTGCTGCGTGTGCCCAGTCCTGGTGGTGGAGTTGCTCTATGAGGGAGTGGGGGAGCGGCTGAACAGGGGGCACGGCGTCGGCCTGGGTGGAGAGCCTGGTCGGGGACCGGTCTTCAGGCCTCGCGGCATCTCTGCTTCTGCCCGTGCTCTGGAATCGCCTGCTTCCTCCCGGCCTCAATCTGGAAACTGCTTGGTCCTGATTTGGAGATGACATACTTTTAAGTGGACACCATAAAACTTGGAGTCAAGTGGATTCTGGCGACGCGGCGAAGTGGCACATGGGGCCGCCGTGTGGGGCCAAGGCCTGTGCGCACAGCCCGTCCCCGGCCGGGTCCGGGGCTCTGGTGTCCCAGAGGGCGAGCCGCGGCTTTTATTAATGACACTTCCCCGTTTGTTTCATGTCGGAATTAATGACATTATTTAAGTCCTTTCTTCCCTAACCTCATAATTTTAGTACGATACCCTAATACGAGCCTGTGTGTAAACGTCTTTGGTCTGCTCCTTTTAGAGCGGTGGATGTCAGGCTGTGTTAGTTTACTATTGTTTACGAAGTACTCCGTCCGCGTGAGTCAAGTGCTTTTGTTGGACTGAAGTTTGAGCCTGAGACAGTAAATCAGTTCTTACGGCCGACAGCCCGAGCTGGCCTTCCAAGTGGGGGTGCCGCTCAGGCGGGGACCGGGCCGTGTGTTCCCGCAGAAGCGGCGTCATCTGGCGTCTCCCGTGCTGTTGCCGGAGCGGGTCTATTTCAGACTTTGGAAGAGAAGCTTCTGTGGCCCCCCCCCCCCCCCCCAGGCCCTCTTTGCTGGGGGTGTGGCAGCGATGGTTGTGGTTGGGAGCTTGTTCCCTACAAGTTTCCAACGGGTCGGTCATTATCTTACAGGTGCTCAGCCTGCCCCCACCCCGAGAACGGACGTCCCTCACAGGGGTGGCGATGCACCGTGACCGCTCCTTGCCTTGGGGGGCCTCGGGGGCAGATGCAGAGGCCCCCTGACTTGACCAGGAAGCCCCGGCCTCTGCTGCGCGAGCTTAGACGTCGGTGGGGACAGGAGGAAGAGGGGGCGAGCACACACAGGTGCACTGGGGCGTGGGAAGCTGGGGGCGCTGGGGGCCAGTGGGTGCAGAGCCTGAGCCCGGTGAGCCGGAGCCGGAGTTGTGGGGCCGCGGCGGCCTGCTCTGGGGGCTCCGAGGCCGCAGCGTGTGGGGAAGGGCCAGCTGGACAGACCAGGGGGCTTGTCCCCACGAAGGGCTGTCTGCTTGTACCTAATCGGGGAATCAGGGTTTCTGCGTGCCTCTCCGTTCTGGTTCCTGCGAGGTGCCGTGTGTCCGGCTTCTGTTGGTCTAACCTGGTGGAGGCAACACGGTTGGGGAAGCGGTGTGTGCGGGACCTGCCACGAAGCCCCCCGGGTGGCCCGCTGGCCCCGTGTGCTCCCAGCTCACGCTACGGGGGCGCGGGAGGGCCTTCCCTCCTGCATCCAGTGTCACTGAGAGGACTTTTCTGGGTCCAGGACTCTTTAGAGTAGTTGTGAGGGCCCAAGCTCGGTGGGAGTCGATGAGGAGAACATTCTGGAAGGGACCTGAGCCAGCCTCCAATCCAGCTGTCGGTTTCGTATGTGGGGACTCCAAAGCTAACTCTGAGCTCCACCTGGCCCCCTGCAGGGTCTTTTTCCACAGGTACTGTGTCCTTAGAGTGTCCCGGCCCGAAGCAGGGCCCCGGCAGGTGGACAGATCACGGCGGGGGTTGCAGGCCCTTCCGGGCTGGCGTTGGAGGCTCCCCCCCTTAGACGTGGTGTTCCAGCCCCACTGGGGCCGAGGGGTTGGCGCGTTCTGGTGAGCCTGGCCCCCACCTCCCCTTTGGGGCCGTGGACGCCTAGAGGAGGTGAAGTCGCCCGGTGAGTCTGCGGGGCCAGGGCGTGCAGTTGGGGTGGTGACTGGTGTGTGTGTGAAGGCGGTGGCCCTCAGCCAGCGTGGGCCTTCAGAGCGAGTCACGAGGAGCCGTTGGGGAAGCCGTGGTGCCTGAAGGCCCGCCCTGCTCTCAAAGTCCTGCGTGGTGCTGCCCTGGGAAGGCGCTGGGCGGCTCCGGTCCCCGTTCCTTGTGGTCCCCGTTCCTTGGAAAGCCTCGCTTTGCCAGCACAAGGGGCCGTGTCGTCATTCCCTCCTCAGCCACCGGGCTGGAGGGACGCATTGAAGGACGCGTCCCTGGACCCCTCGCTTCTTTCCTCCGCCCCGGTGAGTTCTTTCTCCGAAGTTCATCGTTGTCCTCGCACTTCGAGCACGCAGCTGGTTTTGCAGCCGCCCGCACGCGTGCCCTGTGGCCAGCCTGGCCCGCGGTCCGCCTGCGACACCCCACCTGCCGCGCACTCCCACGCACCCTGGGGAGGCGTGGGCCGGCCGCGGGGACCCCCGGCCGATGAGCGCCCACTCCCCTCCCGGCCCTGACGGGAGAGTTGACCTCTGGGGACCTGGGGTTACAAACAGCACTGTGAAGTGTGCCCCCGGCTCCTTCCCCGGGTCAGAGCGCCCTTCTGTGCGGGCGTGGGTAATGTCCATGCACGCGTGTGTTGCATTTTGGGGAAGCTGTCGTTTTCACAATTCTTGGCGTTAAGTAGCAGCCGGGGCTGCGCTCTGGCGTCGGGCGCTTGAGTCCCAGGGCTCCTCCAGTGGACTCTTCCAGGTGTGGGCGGGGGTGCCAGCTCCGTTTCTGTGGTGCCCGTGGGCCTGCGGTGTGCGGGAGGGATTTCCGCAGGTGTAGACGTGTTGTTTTCCGTGGGCGGACGTGGGTGTCGGGTCAGACCCGGGTCGAGATCTCCGCTTCGCTGTGGTGACCGTGTGGCCTGGTCTCCGTGAGTCGGAGGTGCCGGCTGTAGGCGGGAGGCCGAAGGGGCTGCTGCGGGGTCGGGGGGCCTGTGCCTACGGCTCGGCCCTTCTCCTCCCCCGACCTCCACCGAGGGGAGGGTTGGTGGCTTTGGTGTCCCTTACGTCACTTCAGGGCCCCCTGAGGTCCCCGTGCTGGCTCAGGGCGTCTCTGCCTGTGTCGGCTGAGGTCACAGCAGGGTGAGCGCCTCCCCGGAGGACCTCAGTCACGTGCGGGAGCCAGTCGTCTGTCCGGGTCTCCGCGGGTGCTGTCTCTTAGTCTACAGAGCTCTTGCCCTTGACCGCTCACAGCACCCTGCACACAGCACGCCCGACACCGGCAGCTCCCAGGGCGCCGCTGTGCGCGTCAGGGACCCAGAGGGCCTTCTGCTGTCGCACACGGGGCTTGGGGCATGGCGGCGGCTGTCCCGCTGCGCCTGGGCCTCGGCCACGGTGTGACTCGTCCCCGGGCCAGTGGTGCCAAGGTCCCCAGCCCCGAGGGTGATCCGTGAACATAGGTGATGGACATCTCATGCCAGGATTTCACCGTCCGTGATGCTTGCTGGCCTTCTGGAAAAGGGAGCAGCCCCAGGGCCAGCCGGGTGCGTGTTCGAGTCCCGTTGGGGGTTGGCCCCGTCTCCGCTTCTCTTTGCTGTTCCACGTGACATGTCAGCTACAGGACTGGGTATCCCTCCCCTCCTGCCACCGTGCTGCTGTGCTCTCCGATGACCCTCTGCTGCGGGCTGGAGGCTCGAGGGGACCTGCGTGGCCTGGGTACGGTTCGGGCAGAGCGGCTGTGGGTGTGGGGCGTGGGGAGCAGGGGAGGGTGGTGAAGAGCTTAGCGGCTGGGTACTTCTGGTGCCCTGTGGGCACAGCCTTCCATAGGTGGGACCGCGGTGGCCTTGTTGTAGGACCAGGTAGCCTGTGGTGAACAGAGGAGCACGGAAACAGGAGACCAGATTGTGTCCTCTTGGGGATTACGGGAAAGGCTGTTTGAGGGATTCTCGGGAGTAGCTCTCAGCCTTGAGCAGAAGATGTTTCCGGCAGTTGGCCGTCACATGGGATCTCTCCACGTGGATTCACGGAGCACCGTGTGCTGCAGGGAACGGATTGACTTGCTTTCCCGGGAAGTCAGGGTTCAGGCAGGGCTTGATCCAGCTCCTCCGCCTCGTCGTCAAGACGGGCTCGTTCTTTCCCCTGTTTGGGAGCGTCCGTTCCCGGCCTGAGGGGGTCCTGTGAGCTGCTCTCCGAGCTGCAGGCACACTGGTTCATGCCCCCGGGAAAGAGTGTGTTTGTCCCAGCACAAGCCTTGGATCCAATCTGCTTGCTGTGGCTGAGGTCGCTTGTCCACCTCTGAACTGTCACTGGCCAGGGGTGTGGGCCGCACGGAGGGGCTCGGCCTCTTCCAGAAGCTGGCTGGGGAGTCAGCTTCGCTTGTGTGGAAATCGCTGTGGTTGGAAGGAAGGGGAGAGGGGCGGGTGCTGAAGAGGGACCTGGTGGACAGCAGCCGCCAAGGAGCACCCTGCCCTCCGCAGCCCTAGCAGCAGTTCCGGAACGGCCTTCTGTGGGGGTCACGGGGGTCGAAGGGCTCAGCAGGGTCCAGAGACGAGGCGCTGACCAGGACCGCCGTGGCAGCGGCCGCTGGGGCACGCCGGGTGTACCCCGGGCACAGGAAGTCTGGGGCATGTGGCTAGAGCTGGCCTGTTGGCAAGGTGGGTAGGGGGGATGGGAGTTCATCAGGGAGATTCCTCGACTCTGGCCCTCCACCGGCTGACCTGCTGGACCCGCCACCCCTGGGAGGGGCCCTGGGAGTGGGGACAGTGGAGCCACAAGATGGCAGGGGCCGGGCCTCCTGATGCCTGTCGACGGACCGACCCCCTGCCCTCAGGGGAGTGTTCCCAGGCAACCCAGGAGGACCAAGGCAGGTATCTGAGAGCGCTCCGGAAGGCGTTGAACCTGTGTCAGCTCTCCTGCCCAGCACGGAGGCGGGCACACGCTGAGGGTGTCCTTGAGAAGGCGGAGGGTGAGTCCTGCCTGCTGTGGCACACTCGGGCCTGGTGGTTCCTGGAGCCCCTCCGATCGCATCCGCCTCCCCGCAGGCAAGGGGTCCACACGGAGAGCGAGCTTTGGCATCAGGTGGATGTGTCGCAAAATCCCCCTTCACATCCCTCCCACCGTGTAAGTGGCCAGATATCCAGCTTCCCTGTGCCTCAGTCTTCCCATCAGCAAAGTGGGCGTGAGGGGCTCCGCTGGGGAGGACTGTTGTCGTGATCAAGCGACATTCCGAGGCCAGTGGCCTCTATGGGTTGGGAAGGATGCCCGGCTGCATCCCACGGTATTTCTTCAGCGCCGGGCACCGCGGTGTTATTAAATGTCATCCGTGGGTCCTCTCCGCCTCACTTCCTCCCAGCTGACGGTAGAGGAGGCAGGGTGGTGGGACGGTGGGCAGCTTGGGTTCGAGCCAGGCAGCGCCGAGCCCAGGCCTCTTCCCTCACACACTACCAGGAGCGCACAGCACAGCTGTCTGTCCCTTGGGCAGAGGCGCAGGGCTCGCTGTGCAGTGTGCTTCTGGGCCGGAAAAGCAGTAGCGAGGGCCGGACGTTGTGAAAGGGGGCCGGGTGTGCGTGGCTGGCCGCGTTCAAGCTGCACCCTGGCCGTTCCCGGGTGCGCTCAGGTCTGCTTTCTGTCTGCACGGTCAGCACATCGAGCCCCTGGCCTGGCTGAGCTGCGGGGATTAGCCGAGGGGTGCCCTGACGGCCCGGGGGCCTCGGCCTGGCTCCAGACGCAGCCCCTGCTCCTGTTGACAGAATGCTGGGCCTTGTCAGCTCCCCAGGTGGGGAAGGGTCCCGCCCCAGGAGGTTTTACTTCGGTGGCAGGTGCACCCTCTCCCGGCTGTCCTGTTGGTGGTGACAGGCCCTGTGGTCAGGTGCACAGCTGGGTCACTTGTGGTGGAACTGAGCTTGGGGGAGGCAGTTGTCCGGGGCGGGGGTGGGGGGGGAGTGGGACACCCGGTGCGGCCCCTGCTTGTGGCCACGCTGGCTCCTGAGGGCGGGGCAGCTGCGCCCGAGGTGGCCTCCTCCTGGCCCTTTGTCACCAGTGCCCCGTCTCCCCTCTCTTGAGCTCACGGTCAAGTTCTGGGATGTATGGCCCCGGTGCGTGCGCCCCAGCCCCGTGCACGCGCCCACATAACGTGTGCACGTGTGTGCACACCCATAGACACACGTACGTGTACTTGTGTGTGTGGAGGCACGCACAACACGGGGGCACGTGTGAAGTCTGAGAGTTTGGCTCCTCTCGTGATTCCCGTGGACGGAATTCCGCCGCTCACCTCGGGCCGCCCACCCCTTAGCGAGGAACGGCAGAGCTTCTGGGACGGTGGTGCAGTGAGGTCCTCCCTCCGCAGCGCGCTGTCCTCACCCCCTTGCCCAGCCCTGAGCACGGCTCACGCTTTCCATCCTCGGCAGCCCGGCTTGCTCAGGCAGGGGCTGCGTGCTCGGGACCGTAGCCGTGCACGCAGGAGTTTTCCTGTTAAAGGGGCTAAGGGTCCTTTTGGGCCGGGCTCTCTCTCTTCTAGACTTGATGGGTGCTTCTTAAGGGGGTCCAGCAATTACCCCTGGAGCCACCAGCTTTCCCCTTTTCTGGGGTCGGGCGCCGGTGTGCTCCCGTCGATGGCTCCTGGCTCTCGGTCAGCTAGTGCCCTGGCCCCTGAGGCCTCCAGCTGCCCCGGGCACCCACAGGACCTGCTTCCTGGGGCCACGCTCGTCTGGAGCCTTTCCAGGGCACGGTGCCCCTTTGTCCACACCAGCCGGTGAGACCTTGAGGGGTGGCGTGGGGCCCACTCGGAGCCAGGATTCTTGCCTGGCTGTGGCGGTGGCCCCCTTGCCTGTGGTCCCCACCCTCTCCTAGCTGTGCCTCCGCTCCCCGTTCTCCCAGCATTTGGCTCTCCACGCCGGGGGCCTAGACCGCCATCCTGAAGCGTGCTCCCTGGGACCCTTCCCTCTTTTGCCTGCCTCCTGACCTCATCAGTCTTCTCCTCGTCATGTCACGGCACACCTGCGTGGTGGTCACAGCTCCCCATTCCCGAACAAAACTCGGTCCTTTGCCTCACCTGTGGGGGCTCTAGGGCTGGGTCCAGCTTCCGTTCCCCACATTCCACCATCTGTGACCTTTCCCCGGCCGCGTGGACCTGCCTCGACCTCGTTTCCTGGGCTTTCCTGCCCTCGGCCTTTATGAATGCCCGCGTCAGGCTTGCTTGGGTTCCCAGGACAGCGGCAGGAGACTGCCTCTTTTGGGTGGCTGGGCGGCTCCCTTTTGATTCGGTACAGAGAAGGTGCATTCGTGACCTCCTGCTGTCTCTGAGCCTGACCGTCGTCTCTCCTGGACTCTGTCCTCTTCCCGCCTTGTAATGAATAACAGATGAGGCGGCCACGGCTAGGGGCTCCCGAGTCCTGCTGTTGTCACGCCGTCCTCTGGAAGTCCCCAGGGGCGAAACCAATAGAATCGGGCCACGCGTGCGTGTTGTTTGCTGTCTCTGAGCCTTGGCCCCAAGGCTGGGCTGTGCAAGGCGGGGCTCTTTCCTAGGCTTGAGGTTGAGACGAAGGAAGCAGGTAGTGTCTGTGGCCACCGTCCCCACGTTCCCAGGGCCTGTCTCTGCCCCCAGCTCCTCCCACTGTAGGGCTGGGCTGCGAGTGCCGAGCTCACGGCTGGAGCCCCCATCCTTCGGCTCTTGTCCCCAGCAGCTCGCCTCCTGTGCCGAGGAAAGACCGTTTTCTTAGCTCTCCATGGCGCGGACAAGGTTGGGAGGCCTCAGGCTACGGGAAGCTGAGGTTCAGAGTCTCTCCCAAAAGGGCCCTGGGCCTGTGACCACACCAGGCCCACGAAAGACTGGGCAAGAGAGCCGAGGTGCCTGTGCGAGTAGGAGGGGGTCCGGAAGAGGCCTTTCCCTCGGACGCCCGCCCCGTGATGTGCACCGAGCGCCCGCGCCGCCGTCTCCTGCGCCCGGGCCACGAGGAGATGCTGAGAGCAGCTCCAGGCTCCTTGACCCACAGGCTAATGTACTTGGGAGTTTTGTGGAAGCTGCAGAATGTTAAACTGTTGTGCAGCTAGGCCCCACCGTTTTCCTGACTTTGCACGGCAGCGGGGGACACCCGTGTTCCTCTTTTTCCCCCAGGGTGTTCCTGGCTCCCCGATCAGAAAGGTGGAGGCGGGCCACGCCCTGTCACTCGGAGCGAATGCTCAGATGATCACGCGGTTCGCCTTCCGGTGGCCTCCCCAGCCGGGGTCCCCTTCCCGGTTTCCTCCCTGCCACGGGGCGGCTCTGTCCTTGCCTCCTCTGCGCTCCGCAGGCTAGCGTGGCCTTCGGGTGTTGGGGGGCGGGCAGTGGATGCCGGAACTGAATCCAAGTCCTTGCGGGGCTACTTTACTTGGGACGGAAAGGAATGGGCGGCGGTCAGCCGGCAAACTTCCGGCGTGCTGGATTTGCAAAACGAACTTTTGCTTGTTCCTTCCCCGTGGACACGTCTGGGTTCTCAGAGGCGCCAGGCGTGGAGGCACCTGTTCTGGCCGAGGGGTGAAGAGACCGGCCCTGGCCTCTCCTCCCGTCCCGGCCCTGCCCGGTGCCATCAGGCCTGTTCTCCGAGCCGGGCTCGCTCTCCCAGCTGCCAGCGCGAGTCTCCCTCTTTCGGATTCCAAACCCCCAGACGTCAGACCTCTGAGCTGCGGTGTGCGGGACCGGCCTGACCCGTGCCCGCACCCTTCACCGCAAGAAGAGGGGGCTTGGAGCAGCGAGGGCAGCGGGGGTGCTCAGCGAGGCGGGCACCGGGACGGCCACGGGGAGCGGCCGTGGCTTCCTGGGCACCGGACTGGCCTGAAGGGAGAGAAACCAGTGAGCCGGACGGTTAGGGAGGTTCGGAGCCGCGGGAGTAACACGCGAACGCGGCCCGTGGCGGTGCCACGCAGCAGGGGCGCACGCCTCACCTGGGTCTGCGGGTGAGCCGCGAGCTGGCACGGCAGAGCTCCTGCCTGGGGTGCGCTGGCCTCGCCCGGCCTGGCCCTGCCCGTGGGAACGCTGGTTCTCCCCACCGTGGGGGAGACCCCCTGCCCGGGGCCCTCCGTGCTCAAGCCCGCCTCCGACCCGTAGCGACGAGAGCCCCGTGGCCAGTGTCTCGGGCGGCCGATCTCGGCCGCTGCGGAGGGGTCCCGAGGTCGCAGATCAGAGAGGCGTCTCGCGCCAAGCCTTGCTCTCGTGTTGCCGGAGAGCTTCCGATATCGTTACCGGGAAGGGAACCGAATGGGGAGAATGGATCCGCTCTACAAACAAGCGGTTACTGTAATTAGGGAAAATACTAATGACTTAATCCGCAGCAGCACGTTTTATGACTGCCTTGATGAGGAGAGACAGGCTGGGTATCACACACACGCGGGCAAATAAATCCGGTGATTCTGCTGTTCATTTAAGAAACGGTATTTCCGGCTTTTGCAGCGACAGTTTAATAATTAGGGTGCCTAATTTTAATCTGCTAACGTGGGTGCGCGCCCTGCCTCGCTTGGGAAGCCAGCTGCTGTCGGTGTGGTTCTGTGTAGTTGATTGCCGCGGGAGCCAGGGATCAGGGGACCTCAGGTAAAGTCAGGCTGTCGCCTGGTGGGGCGGTGTGAGCTCTGCGGCACTCGGGTCGTCCCTCGGGTCTGGTCTGCCCGGGGGCCGGGTGCCTGGGGGCCGGTGTGTGGTGCCCAGTGAGCCTCTGTCAGCCGATGGAGCCTGTGTCACAGGGGACCGGGCGGTGGCTGCGTGACCGCCCCTTCGGCCCGAGTCCTGCACGCGGGAGGCCACCGCGGGGGTCCTCACCCAGGGCGGCTTTGATGTCGCTAGTGAGGCTCTTGTCCTCAAGTGCACAATACTTTTAGGACAAAAGTAAGCGACCACGTGACGTGCATCTGGCCCGAGATGGGTTTGTTTCCGCTGCCCAGAGATAGAGCTCGAGCAGTAATATTGAAACCACTCAGGGTCAAGTTACATACCTCATTTACCAGGTTGGGGTGAAGAAATGAAATCAGCTTTCATTTGTGTTTTTCGCATGTGAATAAAGCATACCTTATTCTCTCTCTTTCTTTTCATTTCCCTTTCACGTTTGAAAAATGGGTTTCCATCCCCCAGAACTTGCATTTTCCTGGCTAGACTGTGTTTTGCATGCAGATGTAGTTAGAGACAACCAAGAGGCATGTTTGTGTGGTAGTGACTGCATAAAAAGAAAGGGTATTGCTGAATTGGAAATCGCACGTTTAGAATCTGCTAACACCAAGCGCGAGTCGTTTGTCCCCGGCCCAGCCGGCTGGCTGCGCGCTTCATTGTCCTGATGGAGGGAGGCAGGCCCTTGACCGCAGCCGTCGCCCGAGCATTGCCTGCGGGTCACGTGCTCACTCAGTGCAGATGCACTTCACACGTCCTGATGGGGGTGCGGGTGGGGGCTTGGGCCAGTCACTTCCCGCCGTTTTCTTGGGCGATGGGGACACGCGTGTCTGTTTGCTTTGTCGTAAGCCGGAGGTGCCGCTGACCGGGGACCGCCGGCTCGTAGTAAGTGCCCGCTGTGCTCTGGGAAGTCAGCCGGTGCATTTCCTTATTTTCGCAAACGGATTGCGAGGCTCAGGGGAGAAGTCCACTCAGCACACGCGGCTGCGAAGTTGGGGACAAAGAAGGGAAATATGCCATGCGGTAAACCGCTGGGGCAGTTCATTGAATTTGTGCGTATGTGTGTCTAGCTCCCAAAAGAGATCTTCATTTTTAACTGCGGTAGGAAGCACGTAACTTAAAATTTGCCATCTTAACCGCTTTTCTGTGCGCAGCTCCGTGGCACCGAGTGCGCTCTCCTTGCTGTGCAGCGGATCTCCGGAACTTTTTCCTCTCGTAAAACCGAACCTTCGTTCCCGTTAGACGTCACTTCTGGTTAAAGACCGGTGGCTCTTGTTGTTCTGTCGTTTGCCACCTGTGGGGGAGGAGATGGGAAGAGACAAACACTTGTGTGTGTGATAATTATACATCTTTGCGAATATATAAAACATACGTGTACACGTAAGTACGACACGTGCAATACCGCGTTGCGTATAGAAAGCACAACCCGCTGCGTACGATGTATCGCTAGCATCATACTAACACGTTAAGTGTGCACGTGCACGTGTGTGCACGTATGTGCTCATGCTTAACTCACGGGGAGCCCTTGGAGAATGTCGTCAGGCCTTCTGCAGCCTGTTCCTTCCAGTTACCGTGTTCCACGTTCCCAAGCCTGACCGTGTCATTCCCTTTCCCTAAGGGACGTGGCTCGCGGGCCACAGATTGGCCCGTGCCGCCTCCCCGAGCCCACCTGTCTTCCTGCAGCACCTGCCAGACTGGTCGGAACCCCTCTCCTACAGCAGTTTCTCTGTAACCGGGAGGGGGCTTAGCTGACTGCACCCCGGCCCTCAACCATCGGCGCCCTGGTTCAGGGGCTGAACTTTGCTCACGGACGTGATCGCGCTGAGGCAGGGCTGCTGGTCCGAGGCACAGAGGACCCTGCAGTTTCCAGTGGCAGGGGCGACTGAGGGGCCCTGTGGTAGAGGGGAACCCCGGGGAAGGACAGCGCCCAGCCTGGGGGCTCAGCACGGCTACGTGGCGTTACGGCCAAGGCTGGGGGGCTGGGCGGAGGAGGGAGCGTGTTCTGGATGGAGAGGTAGTGGAGTGGAGTCGGGTGGCCCGACAGCTGGTGGGCGCAGGCTGGCTCAGGCTTTGTCCCGTGGGCCACGGGGAGCAGGGCCCTGAGGGACTCTCTCTGGGGGTGCAGAGGAGTGCAGGGCGGCGGGGGGCTGGCCCCGAAGTTTAGGAACCGCGAGGAGGTCTGCAGCACCAGACAGGTGTCAGGGTGGGCAGGTCCGGGGTGCGTGGGGACCTGCTGAGGGGAACGGTGTTTGAGGACTTGTCTGTGGATAATCACCAACCTGTCCGTTGTCAGCGCGTCCTGTCTTTTTCCCCGGATGTGGCCCGCTTGTGTGTCTCCGGTGCTCCCACGCCTGCCGTGGACCCCAGGACTCGCACGAGCTCCTCCTCCTGGCCGGCCAAGCCCCCTTTGCCCCAGCTGGCCGGGGAGCGGGGGCACTGGCACGTGAAGACGCGGCTGCACTTAGCAGATGGCCTTCAAGCCGTGCCCGTGGCGCGGACACTGGTGGGGCAGTGCTCCCTGGTGACGTCTTCCTGGGCTTGACGGAGATGGGGGCGGAATGGGACGTTTGGAGGAAGGCCACCCTCACCCTGGCCGTGGTCCAGCGACAGATGCCCCGGGCCAGGCCGAAGGGTCCTGCGAGTGCCCCCGGCTGCGCTGTCCGGTGTGGCGGCCCAGCCTGTGAGGACGCGGTCCCTGTCCCAGAGGAGCTGAC
>NW_026057584.1:2258589-2326850 GCF_023721935.1 Panthera uncia
GGCCGCGCCCGGGGGGCGCGCCCCCCGCTGGGGGGGCGGGGCCCCCCCCCCAGGGGGGGGGGTGGGGAACCCCCCCCCCCCCCCCCCCCCGCCTTCTCCATAAAAGCCTCTGCTACGAAGCCTCTGGTCCGTGAGGCGCTGGTGTTTTCTCACTGCCGTCATGGTGCCGGAACATTCTGCCTGGGCTTATTCGTGGAGCCGGGTTCCACAGGGGTCCCCCCTCCCACCCCGCACCCTGGTCTGCACTGTCACGTTTGTGACAGCAACACAGTACTCCCTTGCTGTCTGCTGGGGTTTCCTCCAGGTTTCTAGAGGCATCGTTGGCAAAAAGGATTGTACATACTTAAAGCGTACAGCGTGCTGATTTGACGCACGTTGTGAAATGATCCCACGTCGGTTAATCCCTGAAGACGTCCCTGCCCCCACACGATGCTCGGGACCCGCTCTCTGCAATCTCCCGTGCACAGCGCAGTGTTACTACACATCGTGCCCGTGCTGTGCGTCGGGTCCGTCCCATCACGGGAAGGGTGTGCTTTTGACCAACACCTCCAGGGGCCCGCTCCCCAGCCCCTGCCTGCTGGTTTTCTTTAACTGTCCCCCAGGCGTGGTCACTCGGGTCGGAGCGGACAAGTATCAGGGTCTGAGCTGGATGGGGCGATTGGGAGCAGAGGAGTGGCACCTGGGCCCTGATCTCTGTCTGGTCGTGGCTGGTGGGCGTTAACCATCTCGGCCTGGCCCATGGGGTGCAGCGGCTTCTGGGGGCAGGTCCCGGGCGTGGCCGGGAGGCGAGTGGCGGTGCCGCAGATGGAATGCCACGTTATCGCCCACGGCGGACACGTGCTGTAGGGCCACGGCAGTCAGCAGAGCGCACCTCCTGCTTCATGGCCTGGTGACGGTCCAGAGCACTGTCTAGAGGGTTCTGCTGAGGGGGCCGTGACCAGACAGCGCCTTCCTGGGGGCAGCGGGGGTGGGGTACCGGTGCCCAGCATTTGCCGGCCCTGCTCTAGGGTGAATGCAGTACGTGCCGAAGCTTGTGGGAACAGCACACGTGAGTCGTGGGGGGGAGGGGGGCGGGCTGTGAAGGCGACAACGATGTGACCTGCAAGGGGGGGTGAACCCGGACACGCGTCCTCTTCTCTGACACTCCCTCCCCGAGGGTTGGGCCGCGTCTGGGCCGGATGACGGTGCCCGCAGTGCAGGTGCTGGTAACTGGCGAGAGGTGGGGCCTCCTGGGGACCCGCATCTGCTTGGTGGTGGGGCGTCCAGACCCCTCCGACCTCCAGATGCCGCCGTGGAAACACCTGCTGAAAACCCCTCGTGGTGCCGGGGGAGGGGCAGCCCACAGCGCCCTCCCCCTCGTAATCTTCTGGATGAGACCTCTCCTCGGTCAGGCTGTTTGGAAGCTCGTGTTGACGTGACTGTTTGGAGTTGCCTGGGGGTGGGTGAGGGTGTGGGGGGAGGGGCTGGCAGTTGTGAGGGTAGGCGGTCTGCCTGCTCCCGGGGCCTGTCGCTGCCTCCTGTCTCCCCCGGCAGTGGTGCCCGGCCTGGCCGTTAGGACAAGCGGTGAGTGGCCTGGCCCAGGACACCAGGCACAGGGCGGGCGTTCGGGGAACGTTTGGAGGAAAAACGGGCGGAAGGGTCGGGTCGGGCCCGGTGGGGAGCTCAGAGACGGGGTTCTGCCGCCCCCTGGTCAGCGCCGGCCCCCGCGGCCTTCCTCTCACACCTGTGGGTGCCCCTCCCGGGCCTGGGTCCCGGGCCTGCAGCCCCCGGCCCCCTCCTGCGTGGCCGCTCTGTCCCGCTCACCGCGTGGGTGGCCGTGCCCCCAACACGCCGGTGGCCCTCACACGCTGTGCTCCTCGCCGACGGCTCAGCCCTCCCAGGTCTCTGTTCGTGCCTGCGACCACAGGTCCCCGAGTGCGGGTCCAGCTCGCGTCCTTCCTGGCCGCGGACTTGGGTCTCCAGCCGCCCTCCAGATCTCTCCCCTTGGGTTCCCACGGATGCCACACACTTCCTTCTTCGGCCCTGAGCCCACCACCTCTTCCTGCCCTCCCCTCCAGATCCTTACGGGCGGCCCCCTGCCTTCATCCGACTGCGATCTGGTCTAGGGTTCCTGATTCAAAACGACTTCCCTTCCGAGCCGCGAGGCCGGTGCGGCAAGGGCGCAGGAGTCCTCTGCCCACCGCAGGGCGCTTGCACATGCCAGGTGCTGGCCGGGCGCTTGCCGAGGCCTCTGAGCTCTGGGGCCGCCTCCCCCTCCCCCACCCCCCTCCGGGGTTCTTCGCTTGTTTTCGCCCTGGTCCCTCGTTTAGTGAGACTGGGGACGGGGTGGTCCCCTAAGACCTGCGCGCGGGCTTGGTGCGCTGCGTCCCCGACAGCACGGCCTTTGAAGCCCAGGCCTCCGTCTGTACTGGCCTTCAAAGCCCTGCCCTGCCTCTACCGGCCACACCAGGCCAGCCGGGTCTCCTGTGCTGGGCTGCTCGTGTGTGAGTGAGGGCACGCGTTTGCTTGTGGGCGCGGGGGTGCATCTGCGCCTATCATTGTGTGAATGAGCGTGCGTGAACGCGGTCAGTGCATCGAGCAGGCTTATGAGTGGGCGTACTTGCGAGTGTGACTGAGCGTGTGCGTGTAATCGTGTGCGCGCGCACCATTGAGTGGCTGAGTGTACTTTTGTGAGTGTGTATCAGTGTGCGTGTGTCTCCACTCTGAGTGTGTGTGTTTGGGCGCATGGGTGAGTGTGTCTGAGTGTGCTCGCGTGCACGCACCTGTGCAGGGCCCGGCAGCAACGACAGGTGGGCCCTGGTGGCCGGGCGTGAGTCGGGACTCAGGC
Source organism: Panthera uncia (assembly GCF_023721935.1). Lineage (NCBI taxonomy): Eukaryota > Metazoa > Chordata > Mammalia > Carnivora > Felidae > Panthera > Panthera uncia. Next base: position 2,261,417 of record NW_026057584.1, read on the forward strand.
CGATGTCGGCACAGACGCGGCGCCGGGGGCTGAGAGCGGGAGCTGGGGCTGGCGGGCACGCCGAGGGTGCCCTGGGGTCCGGTGGCTTTGTGGGAGGCCCCGCCGGGGACAGTGGCTGCAGCTGTTTCACTTACCCAGTTAGGAGACTGCGCGGTGTTGACACTCCTGGAGACGCCGATGATGTATTTGGCTGTCTGTAACTCATCCCGACGGTGGTTTTGAAGCGATACCTTGGGAGAACGGGACCTCAAGCGAGCGATGCAGACCGGTCCCGAGGACGAGGGAAGAGCCTGAGAGCAGCGGGGCTTGCCCGGTCCTTGAGGCCCTGCGGGCACCTGGCCTCCCCGCTAGGCGTCCGACTGGGAGGCAGATGCGGTCCACCGGATGGCCGTGAACAGCAGGCCATGGTGTCACCTGAGCGTGGCCAGCCCTAGACACCTGTGCTTGCTGCCTTGGGCGCCTGATCTTCTGGTTCAGACGTTTCCAGAACGTTGGTGTGTTCCTGACGGGGCCGGTGGCGGGGGCGGCGGGAGGGGTCCTCCTTTCCCCTTCACCCTCTGGATGGCTGTTGGTGTTGTATTGCCGCTCTTGAAATCCCTTTCCCTGTGTGGCCCCTGGGGGAGATCGGGATTCTGCTCCGGACCTGCTGGTCACGGGTTTCCAGAGCAGGACGGGGGGGCTTGTCTGGTGACACGCGTGGCCTGCCAGATCGTTTTCCAAGAGCAGGGGATGGCAGTGACGAATGGGGTGGCACTGGGACTCTGTCCCCCGGGGGACGTGGGAAGTGCGCCCGAGAGGGACGCGATGGCACTGACGGCAGGTGCTGTCGGGCCCGTGCCCTCTCTCCGCCGGGACGCCCTCTGCTTTCGAGTTCGAGACTTAGGCTGTGTTTTATCAAAGGCTAACCACAGTTCTCCGCATGTCCTCTGGTAACAGCCGCAGGCCCACCAAGAAGGGACGCGTCCGTCCCCGGCGTGCCTCGCTCTCTGACGCATCGATCTGGCAACAGCAGGTACTAACAGGTGCCTGTACGGTGGATGCCCTGGGAGAAAGCAGAGGTTGACTGTTATTCTGTGTCTTCATTGTCCGCGGCACTTTCTCTTTCTTTTTTTAAAATAAAAACAGCTTTGTTTTTTCCCTTCTGATAAAAATGCTCCCTCTAAACAAATAGCTTCGACGATAAGTAAGTTCAGAAAGTGGGAGTTTAAGGCACCCTCCTCTGCCCTGACAGTCACGGTCCTGGGGGATGAAGCCTGCCCGGAGGCGCTCACTGGAAACTCCCGGTGAGAGGCCAGGGCGCCCAGCAAGGCCACCGCGTGGGCAGGACCCCGGGCATCATCTGACTGCAGTGTGGCCGCTGGGCTGGTGGTGCTGACCCTGGTGGTTGGCGTGGACCCGGGAATAACCGGGGTGACTGGGCCCCCTGCCCTTGGAGACGGTCGCGCCTGACTCAGAGTGGGTTCCCTTGCTTTGAAAAGTCCAGAGGATTCGGGGTTTGGGAAAGCCCCCTCCAGATACAGATACCTCGCCTGTGGGAGACAAGGACGTGCTGCCTGCCTGAAACCCTGTCTTGGGCTTTGTGGGGACCTTGCACAGCCCCGAGGCACCGGCAGAGGAGGACTGTGCACCAGGACCGTGCAGGCCAGTAAAGGAGAGGCTGGCCCGGGGTGCCCAGTGGAGTGTCATTGTCCCTCTTCCCTTAGGTGCCAGACACCCTGCCCCCTCACCCTGCTCTCCCCTCGGGGACCCCACTCTCCGGCCAGAAGGAAGCCCGTGGGGCCGCTGGCCGAGCCTGTCCACTTCAGCCCTAGCAAGCAGGTCGGTCTGCCTTGGGGAGACCACGTCCACGTACAGAGTTGGGGGGTGGTATGCACCAGGTGGGGTTCTGCTGTGGAGTGTGGGGCCATGCACGATCTCCCGTGCCCTCCATCTCTGCTCCCCAAATCCGTCCCCGGCCGAGGGCCTCGTCTCTGCTGGCTCCCATCTCTTATATCCGACACATAGAAACACAGACCGTCTCCTGAGGGAGAGTGTTGGGGATACGTCTACAGGGCAGAAGTCTGGTCTCAGGATCCCTTTATGTCCTGGAAAATGAGCGGGGACCCCAGAGAGCAGTTGTTTAAATGGCGTATGTCTATCGATACCTAGGGTATTAGAAACTGCCACAGAAATGACAAAAACATCCATTTGAAACTAAACCCATTACAGGGTAATATGACAGCGTATTTTTAATGAAAATGATTATTATGTAAAACAAAAAACATAGAAGAGAGGCATCATTTAGCATTTTTGCCCATTTCTGTAATGTCTGGGTTGGTGGAAGACAGCTGGATTCCCATATCCGGCTCTAACATTTAATCTGTTATGATTTCTGGAACATTCCACCATACACCCTTGAGGGAAGAAGAGGGAGAAGGGCAGACAGCATCTTAGTGTTACTATGAAAGCATTTTGGACTTCTCAGACCCCCTGTGTGGGTCTGGGGGGTCCCTCAGGACCTGGTACCACTCTTTGACCATCCACTTTTAGAAAAAGTGGTTTCTTTGTGGTTGAGGGAAGGATAACAAGGAGGTTCAGCCTTTTATTAACAGGAGCCGACCAGGCATTTGGTTGACAGGAGTCTACTGTCACCGAGCTGTTTCTCTCCTGTGACCGTTGGTGGTGGCAGGTTCCTGGCTTGTTGGTGAAGTGGGGTGTCCTTGCGTTTATGGCGGTAACAGTGGAAAGGTTAGGAGGCTGCCTGTCGCCTGCCCTGGGGGGTCCCTTGTACGCCCCGCCCTGAGTCCTGCTTTCCTGCGGGGGTGGAAGCCATCTGCCTGGGGCATCCTGGCCTCGGCCATCTCACGTGCCTTCACAGCCCTTGGACGTGAAATGATCCCCTACTTCTGGGGCCCCCTGCCAGAATTTTTTCCTCCAAAATTATTCAGCAGCTACAGGAAACAAGTATTGTCTTATCTGGAGGCTTTATCCATTTGAACCCTTAATCTAAAGAGTTTATTTTATCAAGAAGTTTATACATGTTAAAACGAAGATATGGGGGGGCTCCTGGGTGGCTCAGTCAGTTAAGCGTCTGACTTTGGTTCAGGTCTTGATCTCACGCTTCGTGAGTTCAAGCCCCATGTCGGGCTCTGTGCTGACAGCTCGGAGCCCGGAGCCTGCTTCGGATTCTGTGTCTCCCTCACTGTCTACCCCTCCCCTGCTCACACTCTGTCTCTCTCTCTCTCTCTCTCTCTCTCTCTCCAAAATAAATAAAGATAAAAAAAATAAAAACTAAGATATGGTTATTTATCACAAAATAGACGTAGCCATCTGGAAAAAGGATCCAGAGGGCTGAGAGGCTGCTTTCCTTTATATTAGAGAGAGAGAGAGAGAGAATGAGAACGAGAACACAAGTGGGGGGAGGGAGACACAGAATCTGAAGCAGACTCCAGGTTCTGAGCTGTCAGCACAGAGCCCGACACGGGGCTCGAACCCACGAACCGTGAGATCATGATCTGAGCCGAAGTCGGATGCTCAACTGACGGAGCCTCTTAGGCGCCCCATAGGCTATTTTCTTTTGTAGACAGAATCGGGTGTTGTGTTGTTCCTGATAGGTAGTTGTTCTGTGTATGCTTGAGTTACTATGTGACTGTGTGCATGAACACGTGCGTGTGTGTGCAAGTGTGTGTTCACCAGTGTGTGTGTGCACGAGCAGGTGCTTGTGTGCACATACATGTGTGCTTGTGTGTGTGCAACTGTGTTTGTGTGTACGAGTGTGTGCTTGTGTACGCAGGTGCCCTTGTGAGCTCGAGTGTGTGTTTGGGTGAGACCCCGATGACCTGGCGGTGCTCGCTGGCAGTGTTTCTGCCTTGATTGTGCCTCAGGCCATGATCCCAGGGTCGTGGGATCGAGCCCCGCATTGTGGAGCATGCTTAAGGTTCTCGCTCCCTCCTTCTGCCCTTCCCTCACTCGTGCCCTTTCTTCTCTCTCTCTCAAAAAAAGAAAATAATAAATTATTTCATGGATGTTTTTCCTGCCTGATACCCTGACCTGGGGTCTCGTGGGACTTCCGTACATTCCGTCAGCTTGAATTGCCCATCCTGTACTTGTGTCATCAGGATGAGTCCCTGTCCCGTTTCTGTGAGGTTTAATTGTCTCAGGAAGGGGTAATTTGGCAAATACTTCCTGTGTATGTGCTGATTGTAAGAACATAGTAGCAAGAACCATAAAATATCTATCCACTGGCCAGAAGATCTAAGTACGATAGTCCGAATGGAATGGGTATTATTTTGGATCTTTGGTGCAAGATGGTCTTTGAGTAGCTGACGCTCCCTCTGTCCTCCCAGCCAGAAGGGTTCAGGTGTGTGACTTTCTCACTGATCTTCACTTGGTTTAGGAAGCAACGTGACCCATACCTGTATAAGCCCCCCTTCCTCCTTCCACTTGCTTCCCTACCACTTACTCCCAAGGGCAAGTGTCTTGTCTTCTAACAGCACAGAGTGGTTCTGCCTGCTTCCAAGTTGTATACACATGGAAGCACGCGGCCTGTTCTCCAGTGTGTCTGTTGGCTCTTTGCCCAGCATTGTTCGTGTGATTCATCTGTGTTGTGCACATAGGTGGAGTTTGCTCTCGTCTACCTGTTCTATGTTGGATTATGCCACAATTTATCCATTCTGCTGTGGATGGACTTTTGGGAGGTTTCCAGGCTTTGGCCGTCATGGACAGGCTGCTGTGTCCTTTTTGTGTGCATTTCTGTTGGGTATGCACGTAGGAGTGGCTCTGCTGGGGAACAGGTAATATCACTAAGCCATTTCCCCTCGTCGTGGTGCGTCCACACCCTCGTGGCTGATATGAGAGCTCCAGTCCTTCCACATCCTTGCCAACACTGGGTTCTGCACGGCTTTTAAGTTTTAGCCATTTGTAATATGCCCTTCGCGGTTTTAATTTGCATTTCCCTGTGATCACAGATGCCGAGCACTTCTTTATGTGGCGATTGGCCACTTGGAATCCTCTTTTGTAAAAGTGTCTGTTCATATCTCTTGCCCATTTTTTATCTGGGTCGTCTGCCTTTCTCTGAATGATGTATACAAGTTGTTAATAGATCATGGACACCAGCCCTTTGTTGGATGTGTGCGCTGGGCAGATGATCCTCTGCTCTCTGGGTTGCCTTTTTCTTCCTCTGTTGGTCTTTGGATAAATGCAAGTTCTTAATTTTGACGCAGTGAAATGTATCCTTTTCTTTCCACTATTGTCAGTTTCTTTAAACGTGTTTTTTAAAGATCAATTAAAAAAATCTTTGTCTACTTGCAGATAATTGTCTTTGTTGTCTTTTAGGCTAGGCATTGTCTGACCCGGAGCTAATATCCATGGCGGGGTGCTGCCTGGGTCCTGGCTCTTTTCTGTTTCCATGTACGTAGCAGGAGCCCAAGCCTTGTCCGCGGAAGACCCCATTTCCCTGTGGATTTGGAGTGCAGCCTTTGCCGTAATCATGTTACTGTCTTTGTGTCAGTCTATTCTAGAATATTTTGTTCCTTGTTTTACCTGTTCTTATACCAGCGCCTTAATTACATTAGGTTTATAGTAAATCTGGGTTTTGAGTAGTTTAATTCCTCTGTATCTGTCTTTTCCTTCAGGCGTGCTGTTCCGTGTCCTTTGTACTTCCATGTAAAAATTAAAATACACTCATCCAGTTTCAAGAAAATTCTGGTGGGATTGAGATTGCATTGACCACCACTCAGTCTGGGGATGTGGACGTCGTAGCCACAGCTGTCTCCCGGTCCACGTGTGTGGTGTGCGTTTGTTGAGATCTGAGATCTCGCGTTTGATGTTCCATAGCTTAGCGGCCAAAGTTCTCACACATCCTTGGGCAGATCTGGGCCTGGATATTTGCCGATCCTGGGTGCTATTGTAAATGGCATCTTTTTTCAGAGCTTATTTTCTATTTGTATTTTTGCTGGTCTGTAAACATACGATAGTTTTTGTATATCGACCTCGTACCCAGCGATCTTGTGAAGAGTAGGTAGGAATGTTAAGAGTTATTGGTGCGTTATTGGGGGTTTTCTGTGGACACAGTATACTGTCTGTGTATAATGCAGTATCTTTTCCCTTTCCAGTCCTTGTGCCCTTTGCCTCTTTTTCTTGCCATGTTATCCTGGCTCACGTCTCCACTGCCGTGTTGAATGGACGCGGTGAGAGGGGTGTCCTGACTTCATCCCCGATTCAGGGGCTGGCTCTCTGACGCCTCCAGCCGATGACCTGAGTCCTCCCTCCTGCATTGGGGTGAGATCTGAGCCCTCCCTCCTGCATTGGGGTGCCGTAGGCTGCTCCGTACTGAGTGGCTCTTGGCTCTGTTTTTGGTCTCTTAACAGCTTGCTGTTCTCCCACCACCTGGCAGGCCGGGGCCGGGGTGGGGAGGGGCCCGGACTTTGAGCTGTGGCCATCCTTTGCCCACGTGACGGGGTGCAGAGGACGTGGTGAGTGGGGAAGCATGTCCTCCTCGAGTGGCCACATTTGTTTGTGGCCACTTAATAAGATTTTGAAAAGAATGTTCCCTTAAGGATTTCTAGTTTCTAAGACTTTTACTCTTTGGAAGGTTTATGGCTTATTTTGTGAAATCGGGTCAACTAAGATTTTTAAGGGCAGCTGCAGGAGAGAACTATAGGTCATCCTAGATTCTAACATTTTGGTGAAGGAAACATTAGCGTACATTTAAGCTGTGGTGACGCGCTTCGTTTCATTTATTCTGTATGGAGCAGAAATAAAAATAAAGAGAAGTCCGTATATAAATATGTGCTTAGTGTCAGAGATTGTCCAGTTAGCAGGGCGCCTGTCTTTCTGAAGGTGCCTGTGAGTCAGAATTACAGAGTCTTCTCTCCTGCTTACAGTTACCGAAGTGTCGTTAGATGCTTACGTCCAGATAAAAGGAACTATATCGTGCGTGAATTTTATTTTATTTTATTTAAATAGCTCCTGGTCCATTTTTATATCGTGAATATTGCACTGGGTTGTTCAGAAACCTTCCACCTGAAGAGGTGCCCATGGCAGGGGAGGAGAAGGGGGGAGATGGGGCGTACACGTCCCACAGCTCTGCTGGGCGCTCCTTTTGGCCTGGGGAGCAGGGGCCTTGCCTCCCTTGTAGGGTTGAGGTGGGAGTGTAATGGAGTCCCCAGCTCTACAAGAGTTGGTTCTGATCACCTGGATTTTTCTCCGCTGGGTCCTGCCACCTTCCTGAAGGTGTGCCCGTTCCTCGTGTAACCTCGCTCCTCTGGCGGCCCGAGGGTTCTCCTTCCTCTGTCTTCCTCTCTCAGCCCCCGGCCCACGAGCATGGATTTCTGGAATCTTCCCTGTCAGGCGCGATCCTTAATCTTGATGTGGGTCTTGTAGTTGGCTTCTGAGCTCAGCCCCTTTTGCGGTGATTTCTGAGGTGGATGCAGGAAAACGTTTGGAGAGTTGATTGAATTCAGCACATTTTTGTCGCACGCCTGCCGTGAACCACACCCTCTGGCGTCGTGGGGCCTCCAGCCAGCCTGGAGTGGCCGGGAATGACCGTGGAAAAACGAACAAGTGACCGTGTCAGACAGCAGGGTGATGGGACCAGTGTGTGGGAGGGCTGGGGACTGCCATCTGGGCGCCCAGGAAGTTGGAGGGAGCCCCGCGGAGGTGTGGGGACGGGGCCCCAGAGAGAGAAGGTGTAGGAAGTTCAAGAGCCTTGTGCCTGGCTATTCAGGGCCCCTCGTGTGTGTGTGTGTGTGTGTGTGTGTGTGTGTGTGTGTGTGTGCGCGCGCGCGTGTGTGTGTGTGTGTGCACGCATGTGAGTCTAGAAGTGCTCTCGGTGGCTACCGAGCCTTCTTCCCCGTGGAGTCTGTCCCATGAGGGGCCCTGGAAGTTTCAGTGAGTGTGGCCTTTCTCCAACCCAGGAATTTCACAGAGGCTGGCCCGGGGCCGTACAGCCCGCTGTGGCCTTGCTGGGTGGATGGGGCTTGGACCTCCTCGCCCAGTGCTCCCCTGGCAACGACGGGACAGTGGTGGCAAGGGACAGACGTGTCCTGCTGGTTTTCGTGGAACTCACGGCCGGGCCAGTAGGTGTGCCGTCACGGACCGGCTGGAGCCCGCCCGGTGGGGTCCTGTGGGGGGCAGGTAGGCGACTGGGGGGGGATCCTGGCGTCCTGGCCACAGGGAGCCACCGTCTGACCCCTGTTCCCCTGTGGCCCTCTGTGGCATTTACTGCCCAGTCCCTGCCTCCCCCTGGTGATGGCCCTTCAGCTTTCCTGCGGGGAGTGACTCCTTTTCTGTGAGGTTCACTCTGGCTGCCAGTCGCCATGTCCTGCCCTGCCCTGGCCAAGGGGACTCACACGGCCCCGCAGATGGGGGCCCCTGGGGATGGGAGTCTCCGAAAAGGGTCTTAGGGGGACTGCCTGTTACTTCCCGCCTCTGGGTCTCCACCAGGTTCTCCGCCACCCAGTTTGCTTCTGGGAGTTTCCTGTGCTTGCATGGATCACCCGGTCCGTCTCTCCTGCCCCTGACACAGGTGCCTTTGTTCTCAGCTGCCTGCACCCCAGAGCCCCAGTTCCTACCTTCTGTGGTTCACGCGGGCTCCCCGATGGGTCCGGTGGCCGTGAAGACACACTGGTCGTGGGCTCTCTTCTCGAGCGAGTTCGGCAGCTTGGGTCTCATGAGGTGTTCAGTTCATCTAAATTGTCAAATGTATTGGCATAAAGCTGCTGTGATATTCCCTTACTGTCCACTTAATAATATCTGTTTGGTCTCTAGTTAGTTCCTTCTTGCCTTCTTGATGTTATTAATTTGTGCTTTCTTTCTCTTTATCTTTCCAGGCCAGGTTAACTAGAGGTTTATCCATTGGGTTGTCTCAGAGGATCAGCTTTTAGTTTCATCGTGTATTTTTTTTTTCTTTTCAATTGCACTGATTTCTGCTCTGTTATTCTTTTTTTCCTGCTTATTTTGGGTGTAATTTCTTCTTTTTATAGTTTCTCAAGGTGAACGTTGAGGTCATGGAGTTGAACCTGTTCTGACGTAGACATTTGGGGCTATGGATTCCCTCCAAGTTACGCAGATTTTGATATGTGCTCTTTTCTTTTTTATTCACTTCAAAAATGGCTTCTGATGTCTGCTTTACTTTCCCCTCCGACCTCTGACCCATGAAGCGTATTATTTGATTTCCGAATAATTGGGAGTTTTCTGGGTATCTTTCTGTTTTTGATACCTCGTTTCGAATGAGTCAGAGGACATGCTTCGTATGTTTGACTTACGTCCTTTTAAATTTATCGAGATTTGTTTCACGGCCCTAAAGATGGTCTGTGTCGGCAAGCATTCTGTGTGCTCCCAGAAGGCACACGGAGAACGCGAGTTCTGTTGGTGGTGTTCTAGAAACGCTCCTGTGGTGCGGTCCTCTCCGTCCTTGCTGGTTTGGGGTCTATTTGTTCTCACAGTTCCTAAGAGCAGAGTTGGAATTTACAACTGGAATTGTAGATCTGTCCGTTTCTCTCTACACTTTCATTAATTTTTGCTTCGTGTGTGAAGCTCTGTGATCAGGTTCCCAAATGTTTCAGTTATGTCCTCTTTGAGATAGTGAAGTGATCTTCTTTTTCTGATGATATGCCTTCTGTAAAATTTACTTTGTCTGACATCGATGTAACTGTCACAGCTTTCTTTTGACTAGTATTCGCATGATTTACCTTTTTCTGTCTTTTACTTTAAGCCTATTTATATCTTCATGCTTAAAATGGGTTCCTTGTAGCAGCGCATAGTGGGTCTGTAATCCCTGGGGAGGATCTGTTTTACAGTTCAAAGCGCGTGCCCTTCCTCTCTCCAAGCTATGTCAGTCCTACTTCTATGACTGTGCTCCTTTCCTGTCTTCATTTCCCCTCCTGTGGGTTAGGACGTGGGGCACAGAGAGGGCAAGTAACTCACTCAGGGTCACATATTACGATGGTGGTCTGATCATCAGACCCTGAGCCCAGGACTCTGGCAGTCTTGGTTCTCACAAGCCTGTGCTCTTGGCCATCATGCTGTCCTGTGGACCAACAGCTGACTAGAAGTTTCTGGTAAGGCCTCTTTGGCTTCAGCTAGAGACCTGGGGCACAGAGTGTGCTGATAAGCTCGGTGCGGCCGAAGCCAGAGGCACCTGGCTGGTGATGCGGTCGGTGGCTCACCTGAGAGTGCAGAGGAAACCCTCCAGAACACTGGACAACTGTCCCTGTGCTACCTGGAGCTGCTTGTCAAACCCTGTGCCTCTGCCTCAGATCTCTCTCGTTGGTACTGGTGGCCTCCGGGAAGAGGTGGTCTACATAGATCGTGGTCTGGGTCTGATGAGGGCATTGAGAAGTGATGGGGGCACATTGTCTTCTGGAACCTTCGTTCATACAGCGTTGGACGGGCTGGTGTGGGAGCAGTCAGGAAGAGCCCATGGGCGGTGCCTACCGGCTGTGACGGGCTGAGTGGTGTCATCGTGGGACCCCTCCCCGAGAAGATATGTGGGGGTCCCAGCCCCAGGACCTCAGAATGCGACGTCATTTGGACATAGGGTTGTTGCAGATGTCATTCGTGGAGATGAAGTCATACTGGGTGGGTTGAGCCCCTCATCCAGTATGACTGCTGTTCGTACAAGAACGTGGCCGTGTGAAGGCAGAGACACAGGGAGAAGCCATGTGGTGGCGAAGGCAGGGTGCCAAGGAGTGTCAGCGATTGCCAGCAACCAACCACCAGAAGCCGGGAGAGGCAAGGAAGACTTTCCCTTCAGGTTTCAGAGGGAGGGTGGCCTTGCCGACGCCTTGACTGCAGACTTGTGGAACTTTCATGCGTCCAGAACTGTGAACAATAAATTTCTGTTGTTTTAAGCCATGTGGTCAGTGGCGCGGTGCTGTGGCAGCCCTAGGAACTGGACCCACTTGGTACACACTCTGTCCCGTGACAAGGCCCGAGTGCTGCTGGTTCCTGGGAGAAAGAGATCTGTAGTGCACAAGTTGAGCTGGGTCAAAACATACTTAGGTCTTTCTGTATGTTGATGATTTCTGTCGTCAAGGAACAGTATTTGAATGTGAGGGACTCTCCTGCTGAGCGTGGTGGTCCACGGAGGAGGGTTGTGGCGCTCGTGGTATGCACGCGTTCCCTCCTTGGCCCTGCCTCCTGCCCCTTTTGGCCACGTGCTCTGTCGCATGGTTTTTCCCGTTATTTTTTTTAAAGCTTATTTATTTTTGAGAGAGAGACAGAGACACAGCATGAGTAGGGGAGGGGCTGAGAGAGAGGGAGACACAGAATCCGAAGCAGGCTCTGAGCCGTCAGCACAGAGCCCGACGTGTGCCTCAAACCCACGAACCACAAGATCTTGACCTGAGCCGAAGTCAGACGCTCAACTGACTGAGCCCCCCCAAGTGCCCCGGTTTTCCCCATGATTGCATTTTTGTCCCCGATTCCATAAATCAGAGGCTTCAATTCTACCTTTTATTCTCCCTCATAAAGCCGTTGCCACCTTTTTTTAAAAGAGAAAATTCTACATTTGCAGCACCTTTTATTTATTAGGAGCTTTATATGCCTTTTTACAAAACCTGTGGTAATGTTTTTATTGGTGTCATTATTGATTTCTGCAGTGGCCTGGTTATCAAACTGCAGTTTTGAATAGTCCACTCCAATCTTTTTTTTTTTCTTTCACAAGTCCTGGTGTTTTCAGTATAGTTTTGCAGAGTGTGAGGTTCTTCTAGAACTTGTACATTGTACTGTAGGAGAAATATCTGCTTTCTGTTTAATCTGCAGTTGTGAAGAGAGAGTGCATCTCAGTCGGGCAAGACTGCCCTAGGCCAGAGCCTGCTGGGCACCGGGCACTGGGCTGGGGACCATGTATTTCTGCTGCCAGAGGTGTAGCTCCAAGAAGCAGATTTTGGCTCTGAGAAGCAGTAGACGCAGGATGGGGTAGGAACAAGTACGCACGGCCTTTTGGCCAAACTCGGGGTCTGGACTAGAGCTATTCTCATCTGAGGATAAACAAACAGAAAATCCCCACATGGGGTCTCCCAGAATATGGTGAATAGGGAGGTACCCTGGCATGTAGAAGAGGAATATGCCTCTGAAAATGATTCACAGTCAAAATCAGAAAAAAAAAAAAAGAAACTTGACGAGACCGTGGTGGGGAGAAGAAGTGGCTCTGCAGACGGGACACCCAGTGAGGAGCAGGCGGTCTGCTGGGCAGGAAAGATAAAGGAATGAGTCGCAGAGGCACGCGGCAGAGAACAGGGAGTCTGGGGCTTAGTTAAAACCTGTATCAGAGGCCGTAAGGAATCCAAGTGATAGGGTGGAAAATAGCCCTGCCGTGGAGAACATACTTGAGAAGATGCCCAGGAATGCAGAGTAAACAGCACATGTGCCAGTGGTGGGAGAGGCCAGAGACAAGGGCGATGCCAGCCGCACAGGATCGGGGTCTCCGAGGAAGCCAGAACAAGTTTAACGAAAACAGTACCCCAAGCCTAATTGAAGAGCATTCTGAGCAGAAAAGAGACCTGTGTGTATTGAAAGGTTCAGGTTTGGAGCAAAATAAATGAAATGGGACTCTTACCATGTGCCTTTTTGGATTTCAAGATGAAAGCAAAATGTTGTAGTGGAATCCAGACAGCAGAAAAATGGCAACAGCATCTTCACTGAAATTCAGTCCCCAAAGGGAAGGAAGTGTCCTTAAGCAGGACGTGGGGTTTTGGGCAGGGCTGAGGGTGGGGCAGGGTCTGAAGGTTTCAAGGGAGAAGAGGTGTGCTCTAAGACTTTTATACCCAGCCGAGTTGTGACTTGTGTGCGAAGGATACCGAGCCATTGGAGATTTGCCAGACAAACCATTTACATTGTCTTCAAGACAACGGTGTTTCCTTCTGGTCAAGAGAGGAATGAAAAGTTTGAACCTGAGATAAATAATTTACTGTGTTTTCTAAGGAAACAACCAGATACAGAACAATAATTGTGAGGCTCTCAATCCTAGAGTTATGGATAACGTGTAATGGAAACCGCCAAAATGGCTAGCCTTGGGAGAGTGGTACTTCTTGTGACAGACTGGTTAAGATTCTTTGATTATAAGCAATGGGCAAAGACAGGGTCCTTGAATAATTTAATCAAGAACAGGAAACTGTCACATCATGAAAGGAAGAGATGACAGAGGCCTCAGAGGGGCCTTGAGGCAGGGTCAGTAGGAGACTTGCCATGGTTACCACGTTCTGAGTTTGTCTCCACTTTCTTTTTCTTTTTTAAGTTTATTTATTTATTTCGAGAGAGAGAGAGGCAGAGAGGGAGAGAGAGAGTCCCGACAGGGTCTGTGCTGTCAGCTCAGAGCCCGATGCGGGGCTGATCTCATGAACTGAGATCATGACCTGAGCTGAAATCAAGAGTTGGACGCTCCAGTTTGTTTCCATTTTCTGATGATGCAGTCACAGGCGAGTATTAAAGATACCATCCGTGATGCCACCCCAGAAGCCAACAGTTGGTGGTAGGAGTTCTTGTAATTGTCTCCGGGCCCTTCTATCAAGTGGCTATGTTTCATGGAGGAGACTGGGCTTGGGGAGAGGATTTGATGAGTGTGGCTTGTAACACGTGCCAGCCTAGTTGTGAGGAGGGGTAGCCCCGGCCGTATGTGGACTAGGAAGCAGCCTTCAAAGCTGTGTTACCAAGAGAGATAGTCGCACCGTTCCTGGCTGTAACGTCAGTACAGAGAATAAGACACACAACCACAGAGCTAGCAGTCTGTGTGGGCAGAGGGCAAATAAGAACAGCAAGGAAACAGGTCCGAACCTTACCATGCGTTGGCCTCTGTGGCAGCATCATGGATAACTTGAAATACTCCGCTGTGGTGAGTGCGTTACTACTTTTATAATCAGAAAATGGAAATCAGCTGAGAAGGTGGCCGTGATGAAGGCGGAAACTTGGGGAGTTACTGAAGGTGCAGCGTCAGGTGAGGAAGCCGAGCGTAGACTGGGGAATGTGGAGCACGGATATGGATGTACGGATATGGTGTTTGTGCACATATGGACCGCTGTGCAGATACAGATGTCTGTGCGGATATGGACATCTGTATGGATACCATGGCTATATGGATACAGTATCTGTACAGATTCGAATGTCTGTACGGATACGGTGTTTTTGCAGATACGGGCCGCTGTGCGGATACTGGTGTCTGTATGGATACAAATGTCTGTGCAGATATGGACGTCTGTACGAATATGGACATCTGTGCGGATACATATGTCTGTATGGATATGGTGCCTGTGTGGATATGGATGGCTGTGTGGATACTGTGTACCGATACGGTATCTGTGTGCATACAGATGGCTATGTGGATATGGTGTCAGTACAGATACAAATGTCTGTGCAGATACTGATGTATGTGCAGATATGGTGTCTGTACGGATACGGACATCTATGTAGATACATAAGTCTGTACGGATACGGTGCCTGTGAGGATATGGGTGGCTGTATGGATATAGTGTCTGTACGGATACGGTGTCTGTGTGGATACAGATGGCTGTGCGGATATGGCGTCTCTGCAGATACGAATGTCTGCACAGGTATGGTGTCTGTGTGGATATGGATGTCTGTATGGATACGGACATCTGTGCGGATACGATGTCTATGTGAATACCTTGGCTATATGGATACAGCGTCTGTATGGATATGGTGTCTGTGTGGATACAGACAGCTGTACGGATACGGTGTCTGTATGGATGTGGACATCTGTACAGATGAGAATGTCTGTATGGATACAGTGTTTGTGCAGATATGGACTGCTGTGCAGATACAGGTGTCTGTATGGATACAAATGTCTGTGCAGATGTGGATGGCTGTGGATACGGTGTCTGTAAGGATACGAATGTCTGTACTGATACGGTGTCTGTACAGATAATGGCGTTTATGTGGTTATAGACAGTGGTGCGGATATGGTGTCGGCGCAGATACGAATATCTGCACGGATACGGATATATGTGCAGATATGGTGTCTGTACAGATACGGTGGCTGTACAGATACAGACGTCTGTATGGATATGGACGTCTGTATGGATACGGTGTCTGTATGGACGTGGTGTCTGGATACGGACGGCTGTACGGATACGATGTGTATGGATATGGATGTCTGTGCGATGGGCCAGGTGGAAGTACGCACAAATGAAAAACCACATGGTGGGAACAGGCTTGTGTAGATTTTTCTTCTAAAATGTTTCGCGTCGATCCTGCCAAGGCTTAGCACCGCTGCTCTACAACGTGTTTTCACACCTATTTACTAACAAAACCCCCAGGTGGTTTGTATCTGGAGAGCCGATCCCACGGCAGACCGTTTACCATCGGTAGTAAAATCCGTGAGGCCAACTCAGTTGTTTTCCTCAGTTGTTGCTGTCGGATGAGAGCCTTCACACCCTCACTGACGCTGCTTTTCCTTCTCTAACCACACAGGTCACCTCCTGAGAGCCCGCCTCTTGGATGACCTGGCCTACGACGCGAGGTCAGCAAGACTGGGAGTTCTCGTGGCCGTGCGCCAGCACTCCCTGCTGCTGTCCGTGTATGTGTCCGTGGAACTCGGGGGCTCTTTGGAGCTGTTGTTTACGTGGAAGTTGTGAGCCGTTGTGAACCGCTTAAAGGAGTGCACGTTGCTAGCAATGAGCTCCCAAAGCCATCCAGGTAAGACGCGGCCCTTTGTTTCTTGGCAGATGGCAGGGCCGTCCTTTCGAGGTGAGACCGCGTGGCCGCTGCTGGCTCAATGCATGGCCACTGTTGGTTTGTGACCGCCCAGTGCAGAGTAGGTGGTGGGTTCTTCACCCTCAGCGGTTTGGGGTCGTGTCTTTGGTTTTGATTTGCACGCAGCCAAAATGGCGTGTGGTTTCCATTGATGCGAGGAGAGGAGGCTTGTGGTTAGCAAGGTGCCATTTAGGCCGGTCTGTGATTTGGAGAGTTAATTCCTCATCCAGTTTCTTTGGTTTTGAGGGGACTTGGTGGGGCGGGAGTGCCTCTGTGATGGGGCACCTGGGCTGGGTCTGAGGTGCGGCACCCGATCCGCACCTGTCTCGGTGGCCACGGGACTCGCTCCTGGGTCCGTGCTTTGTATCAGGCACTGCACGGAGCATCTGGCTTGCACAGGGTTCTCACAGGGCCCTAAAAATCTCAGACCCGGAGGGAAGAAGTGACTTGCCTGAGGTCACAGAGCTAGTCAGTGGCAAAGTGTCACGGGCACGTGCACTTAGGACTTCTCCTTCTGCCCTTGCGGAGCCACAGTGTGTGTTCCCGCGTAGAGCCCGCGGTACTGTCCCGTCCTGTCCGCCGGGACCGACCCCCCTCCAGAGCCAGCACTGTCTGCTGCCCAGCCTGCTGCCTCTTCCGGTGCAACGTGGTCTTTAAGGGCACTTAGAGATCAGTTCTGTCTTGCATCTGTGTGAGAGAGGAGGTGGGGCTCGCCCGGACGGATGCTAAGTGTCGCTGTGGCACCCACGCCTCTCTTAGTGTGCCTCGGGGCTTGGCCCAGTAGAGTGGACGTGGAGGGTCAGGGTCTGGGTCTTCCCCTTTGGGATCGCTCCAGAACATTCTCACACCTTCCTTTGGCTCTGATTGGAGTTGCCAGAAGCCTCAAAGAGCAGGATTCCCGGTTATATTTAGATAGGAAAGCTTTATTGATTTAAATTGTTCGCGTATTGATTGCTGTAAAGCATAAAGCAAAATTAAGCAGTCTGCATCGAAGTGTGTAAGGTAGACGCGAGCGGTGCCCGGCTCCCCCTCCCACTCCTCGAGCCACCGCTGTTGAGTTGGGGGTGTGCCTTGTTCCTGTGTATAAACATAGAGGGGTGTGGGTGCAAACATTTCACAAGAGTGTAATCATTCCGTATGTGGGGTTCTGTGCTCTCTTCTCAATTTTAATATGTTACGAGCATCTTCTGATGTTGGTATGTACATAAATCTTATGTTCGATAGCTTATAGGTGGACATCCATGCGGTTGTAGCACTATTTATAACAGCCCCAAATTGGCATCACGTAATTATTTTGTACAGATGCTTCTGCAAGTCGTCTCCTGTGGATCAGTTCCACGACGTAGAATTGCGAGGTTGGGGGCATGAGCTTCAGACGCTGGTCCAGACACGGTCTTAACTTACCTTCTTAATTACAGTTTAGGAGCACACAGAGTGTTCTTTTCTTCATCTGCCCCAGCGCTCGGTGGATTTAGTCCATTTCACTGTTGTCACTATGCTACGGGAAATGACTGTTTGAATTTACATCCCTGTGTACATGGGGGTGCACGTTTTGGTATAGACATGACCTGATCTGCTCCGTGCCACCCACGCACTTGAAGGGCAAAAATGCTCTTTTGTTCCTGTTTTTGTGTCTAAAGAAGTTCGTATGTGTATAAAGTTTTCTCATGTGTGCGTATTATATGCTTATATACAGGAGTGTATGTAGTCTTTGTGTGTTGTTTATCTATGAATGTTACCTTCATCGAGTGATTTAAAGCAGCATAGCTTCAGTCTTTTTGGTGCTCGATTTCTACAAAGATGTGAAGTTTTCTATGACAATTGTAGTTTGCAGCATTCTTTTTGCACTGCTGATCCTTTTGTGCTTTACGTATTTTGGTGTGTTTTTATGTGCGTAAACATTAACGGCTAGCTCTTGGTAATTCAGTTCTTGTAATAGAATATATGGTATTTTTCTTTGTTTAATGTTTCTTTGCCTAAAAGTTTATTATGCCTTTAATTTTTTTAACGTTTATTCATTTTTGAGAGAGAGAGAGAGAGACAGAGACAGAATGTGAGTGGGGGAGGGGAAGAGAGAGAGAGAGACATACACAGAATCCGAAGCAGGCTCCAGGCTCCGAGCTGTCAGCACAGAGCCCAATGTGGGGCTCGAACTCATGAACCAGAAGATCATGACCTGAGCCCAAGTCGGACACTCGACCGACTGAGCCACCCAGGTGCCCCTAAAAGTTTATTATATCTTTTAAAAGCGGTTCTGCCCTGGCTTCTTTAGCTGACAGACCTGTCTCTACACACTTATCTTAACCTTCCAGGTTTGTCTCACCAAATGGCAGAGTTCTCCTTCCTAGAGCCTTTGCCTTTTATCTGGAGAATTCGCCCACTGATGTTTATTATAGTCGTTGCCCTGTCTGATCGTATGTGCCGTGTCGCCCACTGACCCTGTCATCTCTGTCCCTCTCAGAGGGTCAGGGATGGTGTGGGCAGGGCCACCAGGCGAGCCCAGACCTCCCTGGTCCCTCCCGTGTTGGTTCTGGTGTCGGTGGTGTGTGTGGGGGGGGGCCTGAAGCCCTGGGGATGTCCCCCCTTCTAGCCCGGGTCTCCTCAGGCCTCTGCCCCCTTCCCAGAGCAGCCATGCACGGCCCGGCACACCGGATGCCCCTCGGCCGCCCTGCTGCCACCTCCTGGCACTGCTCCGGCCTATGAGTCGGGCTGAGCTGTGACTCTCCTTCCCGCCTCGGATGGGATTGTTGTCTTGTCCCCTTGATCCCACGGGATTGGGATTTTCTAGCAAGTACCCCGAGTTCCTTATTACTTTATGCTTCCATTTTCTCATTACCCAGCTTTACTGTGAATGCTTTCATGTTTCTATTTATGTCAATTCGAGTGGATTTAATGGTTGTTCAGTTTGCTATCTTGAATGGGAAACTTCTAGGAGTTCTCTGTCGCTTTTCCCGAACACAAGGGGCCGAGACCTGTTTCTGGCCGCCCAGTGCGCAGTCTCCCTTGTCTCCTGGCCGTCCCCGCCCTGCCGTGCTCCCCTGTGGCCCGGGGACAGCCCAGCTGCCTTCGGTCCCCCCTCTTCATACTTGGCAGTGTGAGTTGGCTTTGCCCTGATGATAAAATGACCTTTTTGTCTGATGTGTATGATTTTTCTCTCCCCTGTGTTTCTTTAAAACTCCCTCTGGTGCCGGGTGAGGTATGCATTACGATTTTATTGCTGTTCTTTCTGAACTTTGCCAGAGCCGGGCCCTGGTTCTCTGACGTAAAACTGTTCACTGTTGGGGTTTTATTGCCCTGAATAACTATTCCTAATGATGTGAGCAGCCTGGGGAAAGGGCCTGGGCAATCCAGCTACAAGGACTCCTCTTTGATAGCGAGAAGAACAGAACAGGTACAGAAATATCCTGCGTCTTGCCTCAGCCAGCGCCCCAAACCCTTCCCTGTTGGGGACGTGCCGAAACAGGCCAGGATGGGCTTATTAGGACACAGGGCGTGCGCTTTGGAGGTGAGTCCCCGGCCCAACACTGAGGGAGGATGGACACACGTGGGGTCCTCCCGGCAGGACAAGCAAAGGCGCCCTTTTTCCTCTGCCCTCCTGGTAAATCTCAGGGAGCCCGCAGTGGAGTCCCTGGGACCTGTGTCCCTCCAGACCATGCCCTTGATGGAAAACTGGTTGAGCAGGACTGGAAGTGAGTAATTCAAGTGCCCTATCTCTCTCTGTATCTTTGAAAAGGGTATATAGTGTTGAGTTAAAAACAGAATAACTATTTTGAGGAAAACTCGTGTACGTAAGATCAGTGCTTTAGTTTGGACCGTTCTTTGATTTCTTAATATTTTGTTCAGTGTGGAATACCCCATCTGCATAAAAGCAGCCAAAAAGTTTGTGTTGACAATAACTTAGTGATTGGTGAGTTTCCACATAGTCTCATTTCTTCGAACTGTCATAAAGTTTTAATCCTGAAAGTCTCCCGGGACAAGGCTCTGCCTCTGGCTGGTCCGAGCTGGGGCTCTGGGCTTCCTTCATCCGCACACTCGGGCTTCCTTCGTTTGATCCTGACTCTGTTTGTTTCGGCCAGTTTGGCTGCCAAGGTTGTTATATTTTAATACAGAAATTATCTCAGAAAGGAACATTTGTATGTCACTTACATCATGCTTTGCAATGATTGCACGTCTCAGGGATATTGCGAAGTTTTAAGGGGAGGAAGTGAATTTTGAGGACGTGTAATTAACACAGGGAAGGCACGGATTCGGAGCTGCTGGTGACAGGTGGTGACAGGTGGGCCGTGGACCCTGCGCGAGGCCTTGGGCCGCGACAAGCAGATGGGGAACTCGGCAGCCGGGAGCGGCCTTGAACGAGGCCCGGGGAAGCCCAGGCCTAGGCTTTCAGGAGCGCTGCTGTGCAGCCAGTGGGCACAGCCGGCCGACGGGGAGTCCTGCCGCTCAGGTCAGGGGACTGGGCCACAGGAGCAGCCGGTGACAGCTGGAGAAGAACTTCTTCGTGACCTTCGGGGAAGGCGTGAGAGACTCCACAGCGGCTGGTGGACCTGGGGGAGTTCTGGGCCGGGGGCAGGACCCGGGGCTGGGTGCGGTTTGGGGAGTAAACCAGTTCCTGACGAGGGCCGAATGCAGGTGTTCCAGAGACGGGGGCCAGGAAACGCCTCAGTCCTTCCAGCTGATTTTCGGATGGGAGATGCTTGTGCCTCTTGTACTCCGTACTCCTCTGCTTTCTCAAAGAAGGCGTTCAGAATGGCCGGTCCGTCTCCCGTCTGCGTCTCCCAGGCCTTCCCGGAGCGCCCAGTGCTAACATTTGCAGCTCGTGAACCACCACCGTCCCCCGTCCCCCTGCTATCATTATCTGGGATCTCAATCAGTCAAGGTTTGTTCTGGAAATGATGGAGACATAACGACTTCTTTTTCAACCTACTTTTTTTTTTTTTTTTTTTAAATCCTCAAATTGTGTTTTGTCTTTTAAAAATCACGGATACTCAGTCGTTATGAAGAGCTCGGAAAATTCACTGTCAATGGAGCATTGATGGTTTGTTTTGGCAATTCTCTGAAAATTCTTATACAGTATGTGGAACATTTGCATTTATGTCCTTTTTTTCAAAGCCACCATTGTAGAAATGCAAATTTCTGAGTTCTGAGATGCTGAATGTTGGATGATTAATGATATTGAAATTTAAGAATGAACCCCGCGCTATGTATTTGACACAGAAAACCCAGCGCGAGAATGATTAGAAGCCATTGAGTGCAGCTCGGCGGCGGAACAGAAGGGCCGTGATTGATGCGCCCGGTGGCGGGGGCAGGTCCGGCGTGGACAGGTGCGGAGCTGTGTGGCGCCACGGATCCGGCTCTGGTTCACGTGTAGAACTTATCATGGTGACAGACCCACGTTGGTCTCTCGCGTACTCCAGGTCACAACCCGACGTGCTTTTCGGAGGCTGACACGAGCGGCGTCTTCATTCTGAATTGTGCTTTGCAGCCCTCACGTTCGTTTTGCGTGACAGCCCCGTGGAGTGGGCCAGAACGCCGTTATTCCTGTTTCGTAGATGAGGAAGCTGGTTATCTACTGCTGTCCAGTGCTTAGCCTGATGTCAGGCAGCTGATCGGAGGCCAGCCTGGAACTGGGATGGGTCCTCTGCCCTTGAGGGACGTACGCCCCGTGCTGGCAGATGTTGTGCGCACTGGACCGGGTCAGGAGTGGAGGCTGCTGGCTTCCGTGGAGCCCGTGGGCCGTGTCGTGCGGTCCCTGTGGTGAGAGGGGGTGGGTGGGGGCACGGAGGCCGCCAGAAGGGATGCGCGAGGTCAGGACAGGGGAGCTCACCTGCCCAGGTGGGGCGTGTGGAGCTGGGCCTAGGGGCCTGGAGGTGAGAGCTTGGTGTGGCGCAGGGAGGAGACTGGGAGCAGAGAGATGGGCGTGGGGTATGGGCTCTGGGGTGGGGGGGGCGACACAGTCCCAGTTCCCTGGGATCTGAGACCTCACATGTGTGGAGAAGGGATCGTGGCTCCTGGTCTCTTGCCCCTAAGCACTGTGCCCCCTCCTGGGACACACGCTTTGTGTTCCATTGGTTTAAATGAACGTGGTCTTGCCACGGTCGAGCCAGGCTTTGGTGACGTTTGCGGTGTGCCGTGAGTGTATTTCTGAACTTTTTCTGGGCTTGTCTTTGCCCCGTCCTTAGAGCCTGGGACTGGAAGACTGGCCAGGTGACTGGCAGACCAGGGTACTTGGGGAGATTTGGGTTGAAACTTTTTTACTTCCACTTAAGAGCCTTGTATTTGGAGGGCGCCTGGATGGCTCAGTCAGTTAAATAACTTACTCTTGATTTCAGCTCAGGTCATGATCCCAGGGTCGTGGGGTGGAACCCCATGTTGGGCTCCCTGCTGGATTCTCCCTTTCCCTCTCTCTGCCCCTCCCCTGCTCATGCTCTCTCTCTCTTTCTCTCTCTCTCTCTCAACAAACAAACAATAAAAACAAGGAAACTTTTATTTACTTGTTTTTTGAGGACAAGATATAAAATAGTGACTTTTAGGAAAATAACGATTAAGAAAAATTCAGATCTAAACTTCGAGCTTCTGGAAGCATCTCTGGCTTTGTGTTTTTAAATTGGTCTGCTTTTAGCCACTTAGTAAGATATTGGGAATATTGGCTTTTAATGAGTGATAAGCAGTATATGATGAAAGGAAACCTTCTGTTCCACATTTGCCCCTCCCTTCCTTCCCCTTTCTACAAAACAAATGGAGGAGAGAGATTCTGCCTCTCACGGATCCAGGGCGCTGGCCGAAGGGAGAGTGGCCCTCGCAGGGCGCAGCTGCTCTCCAGGAGGGCTGGCTTGGGTTCCGGCTCTGGGTCGTCTTTCAGAGTCATAAACCCAGACGTTGTACGGGGGCCTCTGTCCTGTTGGACTTCGGGCCCCCTGCCACCCTCAGTCCTTGTCACCCCCTCCTCCGCCCAGTGCTCCTGCCTCTGTTCTTGAATGCTGTGATCCTTCCTGACTGGGACCTGGAACATTCCATGCTGAAATGCAACTTCAGAGCTTCGGGGATTTTATCATGGAAAACGATATTCAAAGTCACAACCATTTTCTCACTTTTACCATACGGTATCCTTCGGAAAGGTAGTAGGCGAGGGTTGTTAAAAAGTTGTATGACATTTTTTTAATGATTTTTTTTAAGTTTATTTATTTATCCTGAGAGAGACAGAGAGTGAACAGGGGAGGGGCAGAGAGGGAGAGAGACAGCATCCCAAGCAGGCTCTGATCTGTCAGCACAGAGCCGGACTCGGGGCTCAGACCCACAAACCATGAGATCATGACCTGAGCTGAAATCGAGGGTCGGATGCTTCACCGACTGAGCCACCCAGGCACCCCAGAAAAGTGATAACGGTTTTTAAAATAAAATATTTTATTTTAAAATAAAATAGATGTCTTGTATCTAACAGTTCCATTTCAAATAACATTTGTAAAGGAATCTGCAAAATTGGTTTAAGCCCCTTGATGTTAAGTATTTGGTCGTCACTGATGGGGGGAGTGTGTTTTCTGCGCAAAACTAACTACCTGCCACGGCCACGTGGGCTCCTCCACTCCGTGCTTCCTGTGTTTGTTCAGGGGGTCCTTTTTCATTGGTGAGCCCTCGTCCTCAGAGTTTTTCTGGGGACCTTTTGCGGTGGGTGGCTGGTTGTTCACTTTTTAAAATTTTCAACTCTAAGGCCATGTTTCAGAAGCTTGCTTCTTAAGACCCGGTTGTTGAGGTCTGAAGCCAAGAGGAAAGCTTGCGTTTGAAGAGCTGAAGATTCTAATGTGTTCCGTTCGCATTCATGGCCAAAGCTTACTCCTTTCAAGATGTCTATGCGTCTTCCTAGGAAATCCTTTGTAGAAACTGGGCTTTTATTAGCGTCTTGTTTCTCATTGACGCGTTGGTTCCGTGGAATCTGTGAGATGCTGTTGGAGTTCCAGAGAATCCCATGGGGTCTGTTCTCACCTAACTGAGGTTTTCTAGGCGCTGTATGGGGAGTCCTTTCTCGCCCGCTCACGCCTCTTAGGGTGAAGGTTCAGGTAGCGGAAACCCTCCGCTCGGTATTGAACAGTCTTGGGTGCAGAATTCTCGATGTGTCTCATGTTCACATTCATGTGACCCAAACCAGGGGCTGACTGGCTGACCCATAAAGCCCCATCTCCCCACCATGGTCTGACATACAGAACGCAAACCTGCCTGCCGTTCTTTTGTTCTCCCTTTGGCTCCTTTCTGCTCGAGAAGCCGCCTGGTCCCAGCTGTCCCTGCCGGAACACTGCGGTCGCCCTGTGGCTGTGCGAGGGCACGGGTGCTTTCCATCCTGGGTCACCCGCGTGCAGCCACACGGCACCGGCTGCTGTATGTTAGTCTCCCAGACAGGACCGGGGAAAGGGAGCAAGGCAGGGTTAATGGATTTCTTTCTTAGGTACTAGTAGACAGAAAGAGTTTTTAGGACGTTTGAAATGGTGTTGGGCGAACTGGAGACCTGGGCAGCAGAGATTTTCGTTGCGAGCAAGTTGTCCGCTCTTACATGGTGATGTGGTCCCTTCTGCTGCTCCCCGGACATCAGGGGCATTTTGTACAACATTGTTTCTCATAGAATTGGGGTGCAAAGGTAGGCGGGACCGTGTCTACACGGGCAGGTGAGGGACACAGGACAGCCTCCCCGTGGCCGGCACAGACATGGTTCTCAGAAGGGCGGGGAGCGTCCCGGGTGTGATGGAGCATCAGCGCCTGGCAGGTGACACCGCCCGGAGCTGGAGACCGCGTGTCCTGCGCGGCTGCAGGGACCGGCCTGGCCCGGCCGTGTTGGAGAGGAAGATAGCGGGATGTGGGGAGCTTCCCACTCTTGTGCCCTGTTCAGCTTTCCGGCCTCTGTGTCACGGCCCATGGTGATCTGTGCGTGTCAGCCGGGCAGCACCTTTGCCGAGGTCAGACTCACACAGCCTGGTGGCCCTGGCTGGATGCGGATGTGACTTTCTCAGTTCTCGGTTGGGCTTTCCTTGAACTCTCCAGGGGGCCACAGGGCTTGAGGCGTGACAGCCGCAAGGTGGGATGTCTGTGCTTGTGGGTGTTCTTACATCTTCTGATGTTATGTGGGTCCTGGTAGGCGTGGGTTTGGCAGACCAGTTTGCGTGAGTGCGGCCTCAACAGCTGTAGCTCCTGAGGAGGTGGCCTTTTTAACCCTTTCCTAGCAGATTTTGGGGGATCTGGCCCGCGCGTGCGTAGTGCCGTGGGATGAGTCTGCTCTGGCCGGGGGATATTGTTTCGACCGTCGGCACCATCCATGAGAAGAAAAGTGCAATTTGGGTCTTTCTTGACTTGCGTAAGTTACCCGAAAGAACATCATTTTAGCATTTCTCAACAGTTTCCAGTTCTGAAATATTTGGGCTTTCAATGGGGGCTGGGCAGGGGGAGGGACCGGGTGAGCCACGGGGCAGAGGCAGCTCTGTGCCCACTGGCTCCTGTGCCAGTCGTGACCCCTCTGCCAGAGGAGCGTCGGTGGGGCTCATTGGCCTGGCCCCGTTGTCCCCTCACGGTGGGGCCATGTTGCCCCCTGGCGGGCCCTGACCCTTCAGAAGGGCACACGTGGCTTTGGTTTTGGCCTTCAGGCCAGCGCCTACGTTATGGCTTTGTAGAGGGTGGCGGTATGGCTGACAGATGGGTGATCTTGTCCTTCCCCCTTGAGAGGCCTCCACCGGGGCACTGGGTACAGGGTTCCGAGGAGGGCGGCCCTGTATTTATAGTTGAAAGCAGACCCTTTGGCAGTAGAAAGGGGGTGGACGTTCGGAATGAGCTGGGCCTGGCCTGCCGCACCTGGTGGGATGACCATCCTCCTTCTCACCTGGACGAGTTTGGATCCACGAGAGCAGCTGGACTTCACCTGGACAGGGGCGGACAGGTGGCCTGATGCACGAGCCCCCGTATTCATCGTGGGATGTTGTTTAAAATCATTTACCAAAAAAAATAAAAAATAAATAAATAAATAAAATCATTTACCAAGAAAACCTCTTTACTGTTGTTTTCTACAAAGCTAGGTTCTATAGTTTCTGGTTTTGTGTAAACTAAAAACATAGTTTTCGCAAGTTTTTGTTAAAAACGGGTTTCCTGTGCCTTCACGGTTTGGGGGGATACCTTTCAAGTCGGTTCCACACAGTTGTTCTTGTTGGAAACAGAACTCAAACACCAGGAAGCTGCAACCAGCCAGGATAGACTCCGTGTGGGGCGAGAGCTGTGAGGCTCGGGCCAAGAATCCTGCTCTAGAACTTTCCACCAGTGGTTTTTGAAATGTTCTCCGTGGCTGCATCTCCCTTTTGCCTCGGGTGCTTATGGAATCTTCTGGGTGGATGGAGCTGAGTCGCACTGACTGCAGTGGTCTCTGTCGGTCGTGGAGTGTGCATGTTGAAGTCCATGCAGACCCGTGGTGACCGCAGCGGTTAGGAAATAGCCCCAGAAAAAGGAGAGCAGTTCACCTGCTCGCGTTTTCATCGAGTGCCATGGGAATTCTGAACATCAGATTCGAGTTTGGGATTTAAAAGGCAAACACATGAGTAGACTTTGAATGTGGCTTTGTTACTCAGCAGCGTGTGAGTTAGAGTGTCCAAGCTGTGTGATGTTTACACTTGGGGGCGAGGGGACAGTGAGTTGAGGGTCAGGCCCAAGAATCTTGCAGAATCTGGTGCTTTCTGCCCGGGTTGGAAAAGACAACCCATAAAAGGGGTTTGGGGTCCTTCTCAGGTGAAGGGAAGCAGGGGCGGAGGTCAGGCTCAGGCAAGAGGAGAGGGCAATGGGGGAGACTGCCTGGCCGAGCAGAGGGAGGTGCGGGGGCGGTGAGGAGAGCACCAGTCCTCGGGGATGCGTCAGCTTTGGGTTGCTGGGGTGGGGGGTGCCCTGGAAGGTCACAGGGCAGTTCGCTTGGGGTCAGAGGTGGGACAGATGCAGCTGGTGGCATGGACCGCCCGGCTGGGGTCAGCTCCTCCCCGCAGCCACTCAGCGTGCTCCCGCCTGTGCTCAGACCCGGCTCTGGCTCTTCCTCTGGGCCCGGCCCCTGGGGTTAGGGATGTGAGGGTGCCCTCCTCTCTCCTGTTTTCTTCTCCTCCCGCAGGGAGAGCAGGAGCCAAGCCGGCATTCCCTGTCCTTGCTGTTTGTCACTTGTCCCGCCTGGGCTGGTCGGTCTGGCCGTGGCCGTGGCCGTGGCCCGTGCTGGTCCTGGAAAGCTTGCTCACGTGCGGCCGGGTCCGCAGGGTGCATCCTGACCCCTCCGTCGCCGTGTGTGGGAGCGGAAGCTGGCCCTGGGCAGACGCGGGTGTGTGTGCCGTCCATCCCTCCTCCCTCTCGGACGCACGTTGTGAGCTCTGGGGAGAGGAAGGAGGTTTCAGGCCCGGCAGCGGCCATCTGACCGGGTTGCTGATCACCACAAGGTGTAATTAAGATGGAAACGTTCGATTCCTCCTCCTCATCTGCCACATTCAGGCCTCGTTGTGTTCACTCGACTGAGCCCCGATTTCTTCCCGTTTGAAAGGAGGTGGCAGTGGGAGCACGTCTGGGGCACAGTGGCCACTCCCGGCCTTGCCAGCGTGGACACAGGAGGCTCTGCGCACCTGCTGGCGGTGTGTTCGGAGGGCTCCGGGTGTGCGACAGCTGGCTGTCCAGGACAAGCAGGGGGGTGAGGGGAGGGATCATAGGCTGTGGGCTTCAGACAGCGTGTGTGAAGAGACCGGCACGTTGCCCTTGCCGCATTCCTCCCTCGTCTGAGCGTGAGGGGAACGTCCGTGTCCAGTGGACGCGCGTCCTGTGCTACACCCGCCGGCCCCCCGGGACTGTCCGGGCCACCACACACGAGGACGGTCTGAGAACCGTCGTGGCCGAGAGCGGCCTGCAGAGACCCGACGCCTGAGTGCCGCGTGCGACCCCGGCTTGGCTCGCGGCGTGGGAGAAGACGCCGGGGGAAACTGAGGCCGTCTGAGCTGGTGCTCGTCTCTGAGCGTCGGTGCGCTGTGACTGGTGCTCCCAGCAGCGTGGGGTGCTCCTGACGGGGCGTTCCAGTCTGCTGATAAAATGTGAGCGAAGAAAATAAGATGAGTTGGTGGCTGGTCTCTTGCTCGCGCTGGGCACGAGTGGCTGGTGTACGAGAGGCGTCCCGGCACCCAGCATTTGTCGTCTTCCCTTTGTGGATTCTCGTAGATTAGCGCGGAACGCGTTTCCTTATTCTTTGTCACGGTTGTCCGTGGCCGCAGTGTCGCTCATCGGACCGGTCCGTGTTGGCAGGTGTGGCCGCGTTTCCGGTCTTCCCGCCGTGGCTGCTGTGAACGGCGCTGGTCCAGAGCGCCCATTCCTGAGCCAGCTTGTCCCGGAAGTGTCACAGGCGTCCCTCGGAGGGCACCCGTGACGCTTCGCTTGATAGATTCGCACCACGGGACCCTCGGAACTGGCGTGCATATCAAGGAATCGGAGCCGTCCAGCGCCCAGACGCCCTTGGTGCCCTTCCTGGCTGCCGCACCGCCCCTGCCCCCTGGGGATCAGCGGCCTCGCTCCCGACACCTTGGATCCGTTTTTCCTCTCTTTAAACTTTCTGTTAACACGATCGTCAGACATTGACTCTTTCCGTTCGGTTTCTTTCACTTAACGACGTCTGAGATTTACTGGGGTGGTTCACTTATGTGGGTTGTGGCATCTCGCCGTGTGAGCACGCCACGGTTCACGTGTTCTGGTGTTGAGGGCTTAGGGGTGGTTTCCCGTTTGGGGCTCCTACTGGGACGCTCCTAAGGCATTGTCGGGACAGCTGCCGGTCCCCGCGAAGCTCGCGTTTCTCGTGCCAAGACGTGGACGTGCCATCAGTTTTCTCAAGCAATCCAACCCATTTACGCGCTGACGCACAGAGGCCCCCAGCCGCCCTCGGCCACGCTTGGTGGCGCTGTCCTCTTTCACAGCGGTGTCTGCGCCGCCCTGATGGCCAAGGGTGCCGAGAGCACCTCTGCGTGCCCGCCGGGCCCCTGGGTGCCCGCTCTGGTGAAGTGCCTGTGCGTGTCTTTTGCTCATTTAAAAAATCGTGTGTGCTGTCTGTATTTTTCTGACTGGTTTGTAGGAGTTATTTATATAGACGAGAGGCGAGTTCCTTGCTAGTGATTTTCTTCGCTATTTTCTCCCTTAATTATTTTTTTGGTGAACAGATGTTCTTAATTTTAACACAGTCCTAAGTTTATTGGTGGTTTTATTTATGCCGACTTGAAGGTTGTAGAGATGCTCTGTATTATTTTCTAGAAGCCTCGTTGTTTTTACCACTCACATTTAGATTTGCAGCCCACCTGGAATTGATTTTGTTGTTTTAAGTTTATTTATTTATTTTGAGAGAGAGAGCACGAGCAGAGGAGGGGCAGACAGAGAGAGAAACTGAAGCGGGCTCCACACTCAGGGCGGAGCCCGATGCGGGCTCATAGTTTAATGAACTGAGAGATCGTGACCTGAGCCAAAATCAAGAGTTGGACACTTAACTAACCACTGAGCCACCTAGGCACCCCTGGAATTGATTTTTAAAAAGAATATGATGTGAGGTGGTAATTGAAGGTTACTTTTCCCATTTGGACATTCATTTGGCCCGAAAGATAGATAGATAGATTTTTCAATTTTTTTAATGCTTATTTATTTTTGAGAGAGAGAGAGACAAAGCACGAACAGGACAGGGGCAGAGATAGAGGGAGACACAGAATTTGAAGCAGGCTCCAGGCTCCGAGCTGTCAGGACAGAGCCCAGCGTGGGGCTCAAACCCACGAACGGTGAGATCATGACCTGAGCCGAAGTCGGATGCTCAACCGACTGAGCCACGCAGGTGCCCCGGCCCAAAAGATTTATTTGAAAGATTCATCCTTTCTCCACTTCTCTGCAATTGCCATCTTGTCCTCAGTCAGGTATGTGTCTAGGTCTGTTTCTGGAGTTTGTTCTGGCCCGTTTGTCTGTTTGTCCGCATGCCAGCACAGCATTGTCTTAGTAATTGTAGCTTTGTAATTGGTGCTCCTGTCGGTCATGTGCTTCCTCCAACTTCTGATCATTTTAAAGCATATCATGGTCCTTCTTAGCCCTTGGCCTTTCCTTCTGACCTAAAATCAGCTTTTTGATTTCAGCCGAATACCACTGTGATCTCCTTTGGGAATATATGGATTTGCCTTAAAATCAGCTTGTTTCAAATCTTCCAGTCCATGCGTACGATGTATCTTTTTATTTATTGGGGTCTTTAATTTCTTCAGTCACATTTTGTAGTTTTCAGGCTAGAGGCCTTTCATTTCTTTTGTTAGATTTGCTTCTACTTTTTTTTTTTGATGCTGCTTTGTTTTTAAAACTTTATTTTTTTTGTTGTGTGTTTGTATTTAGAAATTAATTTTTGCGGAGCCACCTTGTCTCTAGACCACTTGCGGAGTTTGCTTCCTATTCTACTGGTTTACCCGTAGATTCTTTCGGGCTTTTTACGACAGCTGTCCGTGGTAGCAAATGTTTTATTTCTTCTTTGCTCGTTTTTAAACCTTTTGTCTTTGTCTTGCATCGTTGCATTGTCTAGGGCCCTCCGTCAGATGTTGAACAGAATTGGTGATAGTGGTCGTGGTTGTCTTGTTTAACAATCAAGGGGAAAATATCCAACATTTCATCACTATGTACGATATGTGCTGTAGGCTTGCGTAAGTAGGCTTCATCACGTGAGTGCATTTCTCTTCTGCCCTCAGCTTGCTGAGTTTTTCTCAGAAGTAGGTGTTCGGTTATTAGGTTAAACCATATGATAGTGCAGACATTTGCTCTTTGTTTTTAGTCTACTGAATGGCACCTTTGATTTAGCGCAATGTATTAGATTTTTTGAATCTATTAATCGTGATCTTTTCTCCTTTGCTTGATTCATGTCGTGAATTTTCTCAGTTGAGGCTTGAATGCTAAGCCTTACCTGTGTTAATAAATCCAACTCTGGTTTTAATATATTCTCCTTCTATACTACTGGGTTTGTTTTGCTTATATTTGGCTTAATTTCTTTCACGCAGACTCATGAATGAGATTGACCTGTAATTTTCTTTTCTTGAAATAGCCTTGTCAGGTTTTGACGTCCGAGTTGTGCCGGCCGCTTAAAGTGTGGTAAGCTGGTTCCTTTTTGTCTAATCCTGGGGTGGACAGAGTGTTTCTTTAAAGAGTCAGATGGTAAACATTTTAGGCTTTGTGGACCACATATGGCTTCTCTTATGTATTTTTCTTCTTCTTAAAATTTTTGTAAACAGCCATTTAAAAATGTAAAGACCAGTCTTTCTTAGCAGATTGTGCAAAATCGGGCCACAGATTGTATTTGGCTTCCAAGCCATAGTTTGCCGACCGCTATTAAATTCTCCTGAAGAGTTTATATGAGATTGATGTTATTTGGAAGAAGATAGTGGTGAAGCTGCCCTGGAGTTTTCTCCGTCTCAGAACCTGTTTTCTTTGTAAGAACATTTGTAAATTGTACCCTCAACTGATGCAGGACTATTCAGATTTTCCGTTTTTTCTCGTGTCAGTTTTAACGTGTTTGGTTTTTCCAAAGAATTTTTTTCATTCCATCTGAATTTTTAAATGTATTGTATAAAGTTGTTTAAATACTTTTGCATTGTCTTTGCATGTTTTGACGTCTCCTTTTTGATTATTAATAGTTTTCGGCTGCCATGTTTAGTTTTCTTGATTATCTCTATTGGATTAAGAAATCAATTTCTGCTCTTCCCATTGCTTCCTTTTATTCTTTGGGTTTATTTTGCGTTTTTTGTTTTGTTTTTTGGTTGTTGTTTTGTTTTTGATGAAGTGTTTAGGTCACTGAGTTGTTGTTGTTTTGTTTTTGTTTTTCCAGACGTTCTTTTGTAATACATGGATGTAAGGCTATAATTTTAACCTATATGGCTTTAGCAGGATTGCGCGAGCATTTTGGTGTGTCATTTTTTATTATAATTCAGCTTAGAATGATATCTAATGTCCCTTTGGATTTCTTCTTGGATCCAGGGGTTATTTAAGAAGGTCTTTCTTCATTTTACCTTTTTGTGAATTTCTTATTATCTTGCCTTTGTTATTGATTTCTAGTTCAATTTCACCTTGGTTGCTGAATTTCCTGTGTATAATAATTTCGATGTTTGAAAATTCCGTGATGTTTGCTTTGCTGCCGTGTGGTCGATCTTGTCTGTGTTTCGTGTATGTGACCAAAGAGTATGCCAGGAAGACTTGAGCCTCTAGGTCGCTGTTGAGCGCATCAAGCACGCTGCTGGCGGTGCTCGGCCCCCCCTCCCCGCCCCCTGCCCCACTCCACTGGTCTGTGGCCCCCTTTTTGTGCCAGTTGCCACTAGTGGTATTTAAACACCCTGCTGTGATCGCGGGTTAACGGTCTTCCTCCTGTTAGTTCTGTCTGTTGCTTTTGAATATTTGAAGCTATTTTAAGCCTATCTAGATTTAGAATTTTACACTGTCTTGGTGGAAGAACCATTTTATTTTCATGCACCGTCTGATTTCGGTGTCCGCGAGGGCCAGCCGAGTTCTCCCCGTCCTGACTCCTGGTATGCGAGGAGCCCTTCCTCTCCTTACTCCTAGTACCTGCCTCCACCTTGGCAGGCTCTGACCCCATTTCCTTTCCCCAGAGTCTGCTCAGCTCCGCACCCTCCGGGGTGAGCGCACGCCTCTGGGGGAGACACGGGCTCAAATACGCCCTCCCCTCGCTTTCTTCCTCTCACGCCTTGGCCCCTGCGGTCCTTGCTGCCTCAGTAGCGCTCTGATTCAGAAGCTTTCACGGTGCGTGCGTGGAGCACCGTCGTCAGCCAGGCCTCCTCGGCCTTGGCTGAGAGGTTAGTGTGCCGTAAGCTGGTCTGCCGTGGGCAGAGTGGGGGGTGAGATTAACATGTCCGTGTTAGTAGCGTGTTCCCAGTGTCACCATCGAGATGTTTATCCCCCCCGCCCCATCCACGTTGGTTCTTATTTAGGTTTCCCAGGTGACCGAGTGGGCCGTATTGATCTTTATGTTGTGGTCAGACAGCTGCTGGCGCGTTTTAGGGTGCCTGAAATTTATCTGCACCACGAGCTGCTCTCACAGCACTTTAACTCAGGTATTTCACGAGCTGGTTTCCGTCCCACCTTATAAATGGCGAAGTCTGGCAGATCGGGGAGCTCTGTGCGCTTGTGGGACGCTTCCTGCCAGCCTGCCCTCCCCTGCCCCCTCCCGCCTTGGTTTTACCAAGTTGTGTTTTTTCCCACAATACAGACGCAGAGCTCATTGTGGATTTGGTCCGGGGAAGAATTTGTAGGCCTTTGCTTCTCGAGCCTTCCGTGTCATGACTGTGCCGGCATCGGGTTTCCCTCCGGACAGGGCAGAGCTCGAGTGTGTCCCCCCGTCTCTCTTGGCCTCATGTTCATCATGCTTTGGGGGCGGGGGGCTGTATTCAATGGTGTCTTCGTTCTTCCCCTTCCCCCGAGATTCCATGATCCTCATGTTCGAGTGGAAGCCAAGGCCAGAAGGTTGGAAGTAAGCCAGAGGCTGGCACATTTTTATCCTGGGGGGTCGGAGGGTAACACAGCTTCTCCTTTTCAATGATTTTTTTAGTGGGGGGGGGCTTTGCGGGGGGCTCTTTTTCCACATTAAAATTTACCTTTTCTGTTTTGTAACTCGTGCGTTTCACATGACATGGTTAGGTCATAAATACCATGCTTGGTCTGTTGCGTTTGGAAGTACGTTATGTTCACGTAAACACTAATTCAAATCGTTTAAAAATAAGTACAATTTCACTTTCAAGTGGAATTACAGATTGCTTACTTTTAAGGAAGCCAGCCTTTTCTTCTCCCCGCAGGAGGTGAGGCCTTATGACCAGAAGACCATCTCAGCGCTGCTGTAAGATGGTTTCCGGAATGTGCATCCTCCTTCGAGATAACAAAACACACACAGCGTGGAGTCTGGCTGACTTGTAAACACTTGGCGCTCCGCAGGGTTCGTGGCGGTCTGTCTCCCTTGCCGATGGAGAGTAGACGCCAGAGTGGTGGGAGGGGACGGTGGTCACGGAGGCAGGACTCAGGCATGGCTGCTTAGATGCCCTCCTGCCCGGTGCCTTCTGCGGCCCTGGATGCTGCGGGCGGGCGCTGAGGCCTGTCTCCGGCAGCTGGCAGGGCTCACCGGAGTCCTCGGTCAGGCCTTTGTGACTAGGCAGGATCAGCGGCTGTCGCTGCGCTTGAAATTGTTCCTGGCGCCTCCTCTCAGACTCAGGGGCCCTTTGGAGCACAGGCCCGGGACCTGCCCCCTCCTCGCGGTGTCTTGGGGGGCCTCGGTCCAGGGAATAGTCACCCCTGCAGCTGAGCTCCCACCTGTGGCCCGGGGAGCCGCAGCCTGCGCCAGTCCTGCCTCCCTTGCTCCCCTGCCAGTGTCCGTGGTGGTGGGTGCGGCCCCCATGACATCGTGACCTGGGGGCCTCTCTCGAGTAGCTAGGAGTTAGTGGGTCGTTAGTTAGCGACGGCGGAGGCAGTGCCCGCTTGACCGCGGTGCCGCGGGGCGATGGTCCTGTGCGCGTCCTTTCTGAGCCAGACGGTGACACTCCGGCAGATCTCGGCGTGACACGAGCGCCTGTCCCATAGCCGCTACTGCCCCTTCTCAGTGACCTCCTCACAGCCAGCGCCATGGAGCAAGGCCGTCGGTGTGCAGGTTGACAGGTGGGGGCACGGGGCCAGAGTCAGGACCACTCACAGTGCCCTGCCTGAGTTTTCCCCCCTTTGCTCATCACATGCCGCCTCTGCAGGTGGACTGCCCGGCCTCCGCCCCCGGCCCCTCCCCCGGGGCTCAGAGACCCTCCCTCTGGGCTGGGTCTCCTTCTCTGAAAACCCAGGACACGAGAGGCTTCACCGACTGATGTTGGGAGGGTTGCGTGAGGCGGGCACGTCGCCAGGGCCCGGTCGTGCCCAGGATGTCCGCTGCTGTCATCCTTACGGGAATCCAGAACCTCCCAAATCCCAGAACCAGCCCCAGAGCATCTGGCAAGTTTCAGCTTTGTCGGTGCTGTCAGACTCCTGCCCTTTCTGACAAATGTTAATACCTTGTTTGAAGGTGTTCCCATGCTTGAGATTTCAGGATGACTCTGACATCATTTCAGGAAGCAGATTTGAGGAGGGGTGTTTGCACGTGTCAGCCACCCTCCCCCAGCCCATGACCTTGCTGAATGGTCTCCACCCGCGGCGGCTGGCTGCTCCGGACACAGGCTGTGCAGGGGCGGGGGCGGGGGTGGGGGAGTGAGCAGGGAGCCCTGTGAGTGCAGGGGTGCAGAGGGCACGGCCGGAGAGAGAGAGAAGCCTGCCGCTCTGGGTACACGGCCCGGCCCGGCCCGCGGGGAGGCTCTGCTGAACCCACGTGATGGACGAGGATCAGACCTGTGTGTTGTACGGTTTTGCCCTTTGGTGACTGATGATAAAGCAGGACTCTTACGAAAGGGATTTTACCAACAGATGGCAGAGCTTGGGGGCCCCCATTATTCCAACGGGAAAGTCTCCGCAGAGTCTGGCCAGCTGGCCGGGGTCCACTCAGACCGTCACAGTGAGGCCTTCCAGAGTGGCCTGGGCCCGGAGAGGGCAGGTGCGCGCCCCTGGCTTCTGTTTGGGGAGCTGTGGTGAATGGTGTGGGGCGGGGAGCGGGCCCCGCAACCGGACCCTTCACCCCCGATCTGGGGGGCCTGGGGCCCTCGTTTCCCCGGCGCGTGTGCCCTGCCTGAGCCCCGGGCCCGTGGCCCGTGAGTCCCGGGTGTGCTGCTGCTCCCTGGCGGCCCGGGCCCAGAGGAGGAGCTCAGCTTACACTCGGCCTTTCAGGCGGGGCAGTGGCCGCCAAGTGGTTTCTTAAAAAGAATTCCTCTTCCCCTGATTAATTTCTGGCGAGCGGCAGCGGGGCGCTCTTGCGTCAGTAAACGTCGTCATAAACCCTCCGCTGTCTGGATCGGACGTAAACACCAGGCTCCTGACCCCCGGCCCGCCCGCCCGGCTCGATCCGTCGTGTTCTGGGAGGAGCCCTCCTCCAGGACGCTGAGCTGGCGGGCGCGCTGCACAGATGTGCTCTGTTTACTGGGAGGTCCGTGTGTCCTCCTCCCGCTTCCCGTGTCCCCTTCGCGGGGGACCTTTGCCTTCTTTCAGCAGGTCTCCTGTGACCTTTAGAGAGGCCCTGCGTGGGTGGTTTCAGAACGTTGTCTCGGCCCCTCTGAGACCGAGGTGGGCCCCGAGGCCGTGCGGCCCACCCCTTGCCTGTGGGGCCCTCAGGCTTCCCGCGACACTCTGTCCCACTCCGTCAGCAGCACGGAACAGCTCCAGAGAGCCGCCGGGCTGCCTGCAGCCGGACCCGCCTCGGTGGAGGCCTTTCCATCTGAGGCCCTTCGCAGGCTCTGCCCGGGTCACAGACAAGTAACTGCTGTCCCCACGGCCCTCAGTTTACGGGTCAGCGTGCGGTGGCCGGAACTGAACAGAACGCCCCTGCGTCACGGCTCCTCCTGGGTTATGGGGAGAAAGAACTTGCCTCAGGTTTTCTCATGGGTGGTTTGGGCAGCCGGCCAGGGGTGATGGAGCCCTGCCACAGGTGGGTGACGCAAAACCCTGGCTTCCAGGGTGTTTGCGAGGAGCCTGCTTTCCCACTGGGCACGTGAGAGGATGGCTCCAGGAGGCAGCAGCTGGCAGATGGTGAGGGACGCGTAGCGAGGGCCTTGTGGATGGGGTCTGGGCCGGGCCTCCACGGACCTTCGGGGGGAGAAACGACGGCCGTGTGGCCCGCGGGGCGGCCGGCAGCAGCCACGCCGTATTAGGCAGTGTGCAGCTGGCCATCCCGGGATGCTCGCTAGGGTCAGGAAGGAACTGGCTGGGCCTTGGCCGTGCCCTTGAACTTGGCCATGGGGTTGCTTTGGGTCCCCGCAGGGCACAGGGCGTGCTTTGGGGTGTTGTTCCAGCGCCCATAGACGGAACGGCACCCCCCAAGACCGAGTCCACATCCGGCCAGGGAGCTGAGCTGACTGCTTCCGGGGTCTTTGGTTTCTG
Organism: Panthera uncia; assembly: GCF_023721935.1. Taxonomy (NCBI): domain Eukaryota; kingdom Metazoa; phylum Chordata; class Mammalia; order Carnivora; family Felidae; genus Panthera; species Panthera uncia. Next base: position 2,298,131 of record NW_026057584.1, read on the forward strand.
CTTGTTTTTAGCCTGGGCACACAAGCTGTGGTCAGGATCAGAATTTTAAGGAAGAGTCATAAACGACAAACATCAGAGGTGTTGATAATATTAACTTCTGTGTAAAACTGAGAGGAGTCCGCTCTATTCTAGTTGAGCAGCCGCGATCCGAGCCTTGCTCGCTGAGGACCGGGCTCCGCAGAGCGGCCGGAGAGCAGGTGTCTTGGACCCGGGGTGTATTCTGTCTATTGTAGCGCAGGATGGGAGGGAGGGCCACCCCGCATCTCTGCTGTATCCCCTGTTCCCTCGGGAAGGAGAGGATGCGTCCGAGGGCTAAGCTCGCTTCATTTATGCCAGGAGCTCATCTCAGTGGGACGGGCGCTACCTCTGTCCTCTGTTCCAGGCAGGGACGGTGAGGCTAAGCCCTGTGCTTGAAGAAACTGGCGGCTGGTGAGGGCAGAGCCAGCACTGGGCCAGCCTGCAGCTCCTGCCGCTGCCTTGGGGCTCTGCGTGTCGGAAAGTCTGAAACATTTGCTCAGGGAGGCCGTTAGTGAATCGTTACGGCTCTAGTCAAAGCGTGGTGTTTTCCAGAAACAGGTGCAGATTGCTAGGAACCATGAGCGAGTGATGTGGTCTCCCTTGTTCTTTGTGTCTTGCGTTTGAACTCACAGGGCTTGAGAAGGTGGAGTCTGTGGGTTTGAGTTGGCTTCTCTTTAGGAACATTGTAGGGGGGGGTGTCTTCTGTGTGATGGGGGCTGGTGTGCGGACCGCTCACCTGCCCCGCGTCGCCGTTGGGAGAGTCCTCGGGTGTTGTGCTCGTGGTGCTCTGGGGACGGAGCGCGAGCAAGCTGCGGGGGGTGCTCGGTGGAGAGGCCCAGGAGCCCCTGAGTAAACCATGCAGGTTTTAAGGAACGCTGCCTTCTGTCGATTTTTCTCAACTGGTTGCTCTTTTCATTTGTTACTTCTTGAAGCTTGTTCTGTATCACTTACTTAATAAAGCAGTCCCTTCCTCTCTGCTGACACGGGGATGACTGACAGGCCTCCTAATTTCTCTGTTCACGGTGCTTCTGTTGTTGTGAAATACAAACAACATAAAATTGAGCATTTTAGGTATGTTTAAGTGTATGGTTCGGGGGCACTGAGTACGTAAACAGTGTTGTATAATCCGTGTTATTATCCGTCCCCAGAACTTTCTCATCTTCCCAAACACTAAACACTAACTCCCCAGCCCTGCACCCCCAGCCTCGAGAAACCTCTGGATTCTTTCTGCCTCTATGAGTTTGTCTATTCTTGGGGTCCCACAGGTGGAATCAGAAAATTTTTGTCCTTGTGTGTCTCTTGACATAGCATTTTCAAGGTCATCCATGATGTAGCAAATGTCAGAATTTCCTTTCTTTTTAAGGCCGGATAATACTCCATTGTGTGGGTGACCACGTGTCGTCCGTTTCGCCATTGATGGACTCGCGGGTTGTCTGCACTCTTTGGCTGTTTTGAATAATGCCGTTACAAACGTTGGTGAGTCGGAAGCTGCCTCTGGCACACGCAGACGCCTGGGTTTTGCCCAGCACCTGCCAGGGCAAATACACAATGACAGTGGGCTTTACAGGATTTATTTCTTCTATTTCAACGTGTTCAAGCACCACTGCTCTGTATTTAGTGGCAACTACTTAAAGACCCAGGTGGCTCTGTCCTCTTGCTTTGAGTTTTCGCTCTGTTAGCAGCGTTTCTGTCTCGCGGAGCGTGTGGTGTGGACCTCCGTGTTGGGGCCACAGTGATGGGTGGTGGCGGAGGCACATGTCTCGTGGGACGCCTCCGGGCCGCGTTTCTTTCGGCTCGTCGTGGTTGGGGTTTTGCCTTTGCACGGCTGGTTGGGGTTCAAAATTTAGAATCTTCTTACTTGTGCTTGGAGATATTCCTCAAACACCCGGTTTCCTGTAGCGCTGTCCCCGGGCCTGCCTGCTTCTCCAGTCCCGGGCTCGGGAGGAACCCGCGAGAGAGGTCCGAGGCCAGCACTCAGAAGTGGTTCTTGCGCAGACCAGACTTTCAGAGGACGGGCCAGTCGTTGATTTTGTGTTTGTAGAAATGGTTTATTCGATAAATGGGAAGATACTTTCCTCCCCCTGATTTAAAAAAAATTTTTTTTTCAATGTTTATTTATTTTTGGGACAGAGAGAGACAGAGCATGAACGGGGGAGGGACAGAGAGAGAGGGAGACACAGAATCAGAAACAGGCTCCAGGCTCTGAGCCATCAGCCCAGAGCCTGACATGGGGCTCGAACTCACAGACCGTGAGATCGTGACCTGGCTAAAGTCGGACACTTAACTGACTGCGCCACCCAGGCGCCTCTCCCCCTGATTTTAAAAGTTAAGGTAGTCTCGTATTCGGAAAAGGCCGAAAGATACAGGAAAGAAAAGAAAACACCCTCCTGGCCCCAGTGGCCTACGGGTGGCTGGGGGGACAGTTCTGAGAAGACTCGTGTTCAACTGCGTCTCGATTCTCCACCTGGGCATCTGTGCGCACATGCACACCTGTACCCACACCTGCTGTGTGTGCCGCGGAACCAAGCGGGCATGGGGATGGCTGCGTGCTATTTCAGTACTTAAAGGTCCTCTACTAGAGGGACCTCAGGGTTTTAGACTGTAGTAAATACACTGCAGTGGGACGTTCTTAGACCTCCATCTTGGCATTTGTGGCTGATTGCTTTTATTACTCTCGTTTTATCGGGATAAAGGCTCACAAATAGCACCGTTGGGACACACGTGAGTGACACATGTCACCAGGCCACCCCTCAGATGTGAGCGGCCGTGCGGCCCCCGGCTGTGTGTGAGGATTCCGCCCCGATGCCCGGCAGCAGCTGGTCTCAGGGTTCCTTCCTGAGAGACAGAGAGGAGACGTCCGCGGGAGTCTGTCCGTCCCAGGTGTGGGGCTGTGGGGGATGGGGTCAGGAGACTGGCCTGGCTGCTGGAGTGGGGCGGCCCCGCACCAGGGCAGAGGGAAAGTCCAGAAATGTCCCAGAGCCTTCCTCTGCTGCTGCTGCTGTCCCCACCTCACTCCTTTGATCGAAGGACACTGATCGAGCCTGTCTTATGTGCCCGGCTGTCCTAAGCACCAGGCTCTGCTGGTGAACCACACGGGGCAAGTCCCACCCGGTGTCACCTGCGCTCCTGGGAACGTCACACAGTAGGCAAGTAAATAACTGTGTAATGGTAAAAATAACTAACGTTGAGTGAGTCTGTGCTGTAACTGATGCTTTTTCTACGTGCCCTCTACGCGTTTGTGGATTTAATTCTTGTGACGGCCCAGGAGTGGGCTCATGATCCCTACGGTATCCCCATTTTCCAGGTGAGAAAACTGAGGCACTGAGGAAGGACGTCGTCTGCCCAAGGAACTCTGCCAGGCAGTTTGTGCTCTTAAGCGTCACGGTTTCCCATCTCTGAACCTCTTGTGATTTCAGGTGTCGCTGGTGACGGTGAAGCGGGGTGGGAAGTAAGAGCTTGTTTCGGGGGAAGAAGCAGTTCGCTGATGGCTCTGAGGGGCTTCGACCAGGACGATGAAGTCTCAGTTTTCACAGTACACTCCTGGGGGCTCGGCGTAATTTAACTCCAGGGAGGGGCGTGAGTGACAGCAGGGCCACCTGTCCCTGAGGTTACCTGTGTGGGCGTGTCCAGGCCGGGGAGCGCCTCTCGGGCAGGACGGAGCGCAGGGCCGGGCTGCAGACTGTGCTCGAGAGCTTGCGCTGGGCCCGGTGGCGCTATTGAACAAGGTTGTGGAGACAGACATCAGCCTGATCTTGACCTGGCCTCCCCTCCGGGTAGTAAGCTGTGACCACCCCGTTTTCTTTTCCACGTAACCTTTTACTTTAGCTGGCGTCATCCTCTTTTCACCTCGCTCGGGGATCCCGGTCTTTACCTTTGTGGAGTGTGTTATGCTTTATTGTACTTCTGTGCTAAATGAACCGCGCTCGAGGTGTGGCCGCTGGGCCCCTGGGGTCCCCGGGGCACGTCAGGTGGCCTGAGCTGTATTGGTCAGAGGACGAGATGCAGCCTTCTCGCCGAGCTGACCGAGCCTGTCCTGGTGGCGGGCGGGCGGCGGACAGGGCTGCGGTGCCACAGAGGCCTTGGGCCACGCTGCCTGGCACGCGCACGGACCCAGCCACTTTCACCTGGGAATGTTCTTGATGAGGCGGGGCGGTTATTCCTTTCATGAGGTATTTACGTCTCCGCCCTGGAGGTACGCGTCTTCGAGTGCGCCGTGTGCCCAGGTGGGACGGGCTGGCGTCCTCGGTCCGCCCAATGCGCGCTTCTTCCGCGGACACCGACTGTGCTCCAAGGGGTAACTGACAGGTGACCTGTGGGTGTTCACGCCTGGGCACTTGCCAGACACTTTCTTAAAGATGGCGCTAGGCTGTCCCTTTAAGGAAAACAGCTGACGGTGTGTGTGGCCGGCAGTGACATTCTGGCTCTTAAGTGGAAATGGGAATTTGGGAGCCCGTGCACCGCCCCCCCCCATTGTCTAATGACACGTGTCAACATTGGGGAGGGCTTGGGCCTTTCCACGTGACCAGGCCCTGATGTCGCAGACTTGGGCGAGGTCAGGAGCCCTCGTGGTGCTGCCCCGATGCTGCTGGGTCCCCGGAGCTCGCTGGCCAGGGTCACGGCCGCCCTGCAGGTGACTGAATCTCCCGGCCCGGGGCCCTGGTGCTACTGATCCAGAAAGCCCGCAGGCCCTGCAGCCCGGGACCCCGCTCCCCCTCCGGCCGCGTCCCTGTGAGCTGGGCCACCTTTGTCTCTTCTGCCTGAGCAACCTGTCCCATTGGACGGCGCACCAAAGCAGGTGTGACAGTCCCACTAACGGCCTGAACCAGACCCCACAGATGCTTACAGACGGAAACAGCACCACCCTGCTCACTAATCGTTTTGTGTTTTTGGAAAAGGTACTTGTGTTTGCATAAAAATAGGTAATTTATGTTAACATTCAGTGACACTATTATTTTCAAATGAACTAAGTAAACATTTAAAAAAAAATCTCAGTTTTAACGAGTAATATGGCAACTGCTGATAGGTATAGCCACCTAAGCAACACCCTCTGGGGTCCCCAGGAATTGTTTTTAAAGCTTTTTTAAAATGTCTTTTATTTATTTTGAGAGAGAGAGAGAGAGAAGGAGAGAGAGAGAGAGAAGGAGAGAGAATTCCAACCAAGCTCTGCTGTCAGCGCGGAGCCTGATGCGGGGCTCGAGCTCACAGATCCTGAGATCAGCACCTGAACTGAAATCAAGTCGGTTGCCTAACCACTGAGCCACCGAGGGGCCCCGTGTCTTCAGTAATCTTCAAGAGGGTAGAGGGGCCCCGAGACTAAAAATTATGAGAACTGCTGTTCCAAGCCCTCTAGTGTTGATAGGCATCTATATTTTAAAAGCACTTAAAATCACTTTATCCCTGGTGTTCTGACCCTCAGGCCCTGAGGAGGAGGGATGTGCTGTCATGGGGAAGGGTCAGTCTTATGGGGGAGGGGGTGTACCTGCGTAGGGGCGGGGCCCGGGGGAGGTTGGGCCTCATGGCTCCGCCTTGGTGGGCAGGCAGGCTCAAGGATGAGCCACACGCTGAGCCCCCTCCAGCCCACGGACACCGCTGAGTGGGAGTTAAAGTTGTTTAAAACAATTGAGTTTTTTATGTACACGCTGTATTTATGTTACATTTAATTATAAATCATTGTGACTTGTGTAAATAAATTGTAGCTGGTGAAGAATGAATATGCTAGAATTTTTGGTCTCACTTAACGTTTGTCAGTCTGCAAATACCCAGACTTTAGGAAAGACCGTAGACTAGTACGGACCTTTAGGACACTTCTTCTGACCCCAAACTGTCAGGCAAATGCTAAAAATAAATGATGGCAATGTTAAAAGTGTCGAGTAACAAAGAAAACAAACCGGAAGAGCCAAGAGAAATCCAAGACCAAAGAAGAAATACGTCCAGTGGGAAATTTGGATAGAAACAGTCTCAATAAATGAACGCTTTCATTGTTGCCGTAAAAGTGAGAATTCACACTGTTCTTGGAAACTTCAAGTGCAGCCTCCGTGGCCTGCACCTGTCCCAACGGAAGGGGGCCGGAGGCTCGTGGGGCCGTTTGGCCTAGGGCACAGGTCCGTCAGCGGCGAGGAGGCGGGTCCCGTGGGCTGCCACACGGAAGGGGCCTGGGCACAGTGCGAGCAGTCAGGCTTCTGCGGGAGCAGGAGGCAAGGTCACCTGGAAGGAAGGGTTCTCGGCATTTAGCTGGAAAGGTAGCTCGCTGCCCTCGGAAGTGTGCCAGAGTATCCGTACTATCCAGTGTCTCGACTGAACGCCACGGGGGACTGGTGTGGGCTTGGGACTGGATGTGTCATAAAAGTGCCTACTCCTTTAGGGAGCGCTCCGCGTTTTCTCAAGTTGGCGTGGCGTCCGTTCTCCTGGCTTCCAACCCTCAAAAAGTGTTAACTAACTTTGTGGGGTGAAAGTGCCCTCATTGTGGAACCTGTAGGAAACAACAAAAAAACAAAAATTATCAGCAAACTTTACTTACGGACAGAGAGAAAAGCGCTGAACGGAACGTTGGGGGAAAGAGCGTGAGAGCACATTCTATAGTTGTTTGTCACCAGGAGTGTCGGGGCAGAAGTGTCATCGTTCAGTGGGAACTACCACGTTCATGTAAGTACAGGAGAATGTTCAAGAAGAAGGTTAGGTAAATCATTTTCATAATTCAGTTAAGAAATCTCTAAATTGGGAGGAAACACATAGTTCCTATGAGTAGGTGAGGGATCATTGGGAAGCGGAAATAAGCTTCCCCACGGCCGGGAAAGTCTAGAGGCGCTAACAGCGACAGGGGCCTTAACACATCTGTCAGTATCGTTTCAGATGCCGGCAATTTCTTTAGGGTGAGGAAAACCAATATAGATGGGCACAAAAGCCGAAAAGACTCCGTAAAGAAACTCACTACAATCCATCTATTTTGTATTTGCCATTCATTCGTAGAAACGTTCAAGAACCACGTTGATGGTTTCGACGCTCTTAAGTTCCAGACTTCTGGCTGACGGAAGCCTCGCAGATTACAGGTTACGTTTCCTGTCTCCTCGTCAGCACGTTGGGCGGGACTCGGCTGTGTCCTCATCAGCGCTGGGGGCGCTCAGCGCTCCGCTCTGGGCAGTTCAATCCACATTTAGTTTTTGTGATGCTTTATCATTCTCCTGGCCCGCTTTGTCGTCCTCTTTTTTTCCCACACGTTTATTCTGAATTTAATCGTGAAATATTTTACCTCGTAATGAATACGTGTACCCGGACCCTGTGGGCATCTTTCCAGCGTCTCCGCTCCGCTCCGGGAGACAGAGGCCCTTCTCAGAGCGTTCGCGTTTGTGCTTGTCATTCCTTGGCTTAAAGAAATACACGTGAACACGTTCCTCAACAGTATGAGTTTCGTTTTGTACGGTTTTGAGCTGTGTATATAAGTGAAACCGCACCGTATGTTTTAATGGTTTTTTTAAACAGAACTACTTTGGAGGACGGTTCAGGGACCTGCTCACTGATGCTCTGTTCTCTGCACATCCCGTGTGAGGTTCCAGCTGCCCAGAGGTCCCGTTTCTGGGGATGCTGGCCCTGACCGCTTGGCTACGGTGGTGGCACCGGGCTTCTCCCCTGTAAAGTTACTATACTTCCCCCCCCCCTTTTTTTAAGTTTAATTTTATTTACTTTGAGAGAGGTAAAGAGCAAGCAGGAGAGGGGCAGAGAGAGAGGGAGACAACCCCAAGCAGGTTCCGCACCGTCAGCACAGAGCCCGACTTGGGGCTCGAGCTCAGGAACCGTGAGGTCATGACCTGAGCTGAAATCAACAGTCGGCCACTTAGCCGCCTGAGCCACCCAGACGCCCCTCTGCTTCCCTTTATAGCTGATGAGTATCTCGTGTAAGATGCTCTGCAACCGTGCTGATACCCTGTTGTTTCCAGAGCACTCACCTGTGGCTTCAGCAGCCATAGAGGGTTCTTGCCTGCGTCTGTTACCGTGATGGACAGTGGTGCCCCCAGCTTCAGCAGCCGTGGGTGACTCCGTTGCTGTGACAGTGGTGGCCCCTAGCTTCCCAGCAGCCATGGCTGATTCTTACCTGCATCCGTTCTGGTGACGATGGAGGCTGAGAGGTGGTCTTCTAGTGCGGTCATTCTCGTTACACGCGGTGGTTGGCTTCCTCCTCTAGAGAAAAGGTTTCCTTCCTTCCTGATTTATTTGTTTCTTTATATTAGTTTGGAGTCATGGGTTCTTATTTCATTAACTGGGCTGTAGTCCTTTGCTATCATGATTTAGTTTGGTGCCCAGAGTGTCCTCTTTTGGCCCCCGGGAGCCCCTTGGTGCTGGCTCCTCTGGCAGGTCCCCCGTGATCTGGTGCCCCCTCTCTTTCTCTCTCTCTCTCTCTCTCTCTCTCTCTCTCTCTCTCTCTCTTTCTGATATGGGAAGGTAGTCTGGCCTCCCCGTGTGTGCCTTCCCTGCCGCGCCCCTGGAGTCGGCCCTTCCTCCAAGGAAGCGTGCTGCTTTCTCTCAGGACCCAGTATGTAGAAAGCCCGGTGTGCGTGCTGGTGCGTCTGCTGTTTCCACGTGCCGTGGGCAGGTGGAGTGGGGAGATGCACGCGTGTCCGTGGGCACACGCCCCGCCCCCCCCCATCTCGTTCCGCATATACACATAAACTGCAGAGCTCACCCTGGTACTTCTAATTCCAGTCCAGCCTCACGGGGTCGACGGACCACCCCCTCTCTTCGATGGTCACCCTCCTCCCACGGTGGGAAACTGGGCTTCCGGTTTCTGTAATGCATTTACTTATTGGCTCAGAAACTGTTAATCTGGGCCTCTGTCAGAAAGAAGCCCGCTAGCCGGAGTTCAGGATTTGTCTGGGGCACATCGTCCAAATGCAGTCTGAATGCCGGGTCCCAACGCCGCTTGGGACAGCCCTACCCCCCGGCCCCTGCCCTGTGCAGTTGTGTTACTCACTTGAAATGTGGTTCGGTTCATTTGTTTCTATTTGTATTCCCTTTTATTACCCTCCTCATGCTTTCTTTATCTCACTTCTTTTATTTTTGAGCACATGAGACACGAGTGACGTTCTTAAAACCAGTGGTATCCCTGCCTGGCCTGTGGCCGCCCCCAGCCCCGCCCTCGCTTTCCAGATTTGCCTTCTGGACAGTCAAGCAAATACATGTACTTTATTTTGGATTCTCTCTCGCACCAAAGGAACATCAGACAGGCGGCTCTCTGGCACGAGGTCTTTCCGCACCAGAGCAGGTCCCGGAAGGTCCCGGAAGCCCAGCCATCCCTCCACGGAGCCCCTCTCCCGAGTTTGGGTGGCTAGCAGGTTCTGCACTTGAATAACCTCGTGCCCACGTCCCATCCTCTGCGGGACCTGTGTCTTCAGACTTCACCTACGGAGAAAGCTCGCTTCAGCAGCTCGTATACGGGCTGCACCTGCAGAAGATGTGCAGAGATGCAGTTGGGCTCGACTTTGCCAAATTTGCCCGTGTAGAGCTTGGACCAGTTTGCTTCCGTGTTCCCACCCGTGAGGCCCGAGCGCCCGCTCCCACACCGTTCTGCAGAGCAGAGAATGTTACTTTTTGCCAGTCTGGCAGATAAGAAATGGAATCTCAGTGTGAGGGCCTTTTTCTGTCTTTATGCCTTTGGCCTCTTTTTCTATCGGGAGCTTGGTCATTATTCACACAATTTTTAAGAGTTCTTTGTACATCAGGAATATTGGTTTTTATCTGTGAGATCTATTGCAAATACTTTCCTCCAGTTTGTCAACTGTGTTTTCGAATGCTTTATGGCGCTTCTTTGCCATGTAAAAGCACCCCCCTCCCCATTTGGTTCGTTCTTTCTTTCTTTCTTTCTTTCTTTTTCTTTCTTTCTTTCTTTCTTTCTTTCTTTCTTTCTTTCTCTTTGTTTCTTTAACTGCTTCTGGCTGTTGAGTTGCAGTCAGAAAGCTTTCCTCTGTCCCCTGATCAAGAGGAACCCCCATGTTTTGTTCATTCTTTACAGCTAGGTCCTTGGTGCACGTGTTAGGTTGGGATCTAGTTCTGTCTTTTCCCGGTGGCTACCCGGCTGTCCCAGCACCGTCGGGTAAACACCTCCTCCGTGTCCCTCGCTGCGCCGTCTGTCTGCTCGTGTGCCCGTCCTGCACCGTCTCCAGCACAGGGGCTCCCAGGGGGGTTCAGCGTCTGGCTGGGCTCTCGGCCTGTTCTGACAGTGTTCGTGACCCTCATGTGCGTCTGCTGGCCGCCTCTCTCCCGCTGCCGCCCTCGGATTAGCGCGGTCAGGGTGCCTCCCCGCCCTCCGTCTCCCCGCGTACTCTTCACCCTGTGTCTTTCCTTCCCGGTTGTTTCCTCCGTGCTGTTTGACTGTTCACCAGTTCTCTCTTCAGCCCTCGCCAACTGGTTATTCAATTCACTCATTTAGTTTTTAATTATTCAACAGTTTTTTATTTCATCTTCGGACGGGCCTGACCGCTTTTGATATTAGTGATAACAGGCGACACATAATCTCGTTTACTCCAGGGGGCAGGTTGTGGCTCTTACTGTCCCTCTTTGGCAGGGGGCAGACTGAGGCACAGAGAGCGATTAGAAGATCCAGGGCTGTGCAGCTGCTGAGCAATGGTCCCCGACAGGCACTCACTTCCTCCCTGGATGACCCCATTCGTTTCTTCACGCCTGCTGTCAAGATGTATTTTGTGGCCAGATCAGATTTTCCTGTAACTGAAGTCTGTGCTGGCCTGGCTTCCACTCCCGGCCTTTCCCCTGCTTTGTGATTTTAGATTGTGACTTTATGCCTCGTAATGTTTTGCAGACATTCTTTTGGGGTTGATGGCGTGCCCGTCAGGGGAGGGGATGTGTGTTTGTGTCTGCCTAGGGCTAGCGCAGCACAGACCCGGGCCGCCTCGCCTTGGATGCACTTGACGACGTATTTGCCGCGGTGTCTGTCCGGTCTTGGGGCTGGGCGGGGTCTCCCCCAAAGCCCTGCCCGCTGATCCGTGGTCGGGGGCCCCCAGGGGCGGCTCCTTCCTTGATCTGCTCTCCCAGCCAGTGTCTGGTCTGGGCACAGCTGTGTCCCTTCCACGGGGATGTTCGCCACCTTCCCCGACGGGGGTCCACCGTCCACTCCCCTCCGGCTCAGCCCCCGCCTTGGTCTCCTGGCCCAGGTGGCCTTTACCGTGACCAGCGAGCTGTGGCCGAGTCACGTGGCAGCCGCAGGATGGGCCCCGGTCTCCGTGCCGTTTCCTGTCTGACTCGGCCTCCTCGAGGTCCTGCCTTCTGAGGGCTTCCTTGCCCTTCTGACCCCTCAGCTGTGTTTAGAGGAGGTTGTAAGAGCTGGACACCGCACTGCCGGAGTCCGAGGCTTCTCTTACCACGGTGAGCTGGCTTTCTTTTGAGGACGCGTGTTTTCACAGGAGACCAACTTTGTCTCCCCTGATTTCAGGCGGAGAGGCTGGCAGATCTGGGGGGCAGGGGATGCTGAGGCCTGAGCAGCCACATCCGCTAAGTGACGTGGAAAACCGCAGGTAATTTCTAACCGCCACTGCCCCTGGATAGCTTGTGATGGTCCATGCCGCCTGTCAGAGCTCTGTGCTAACAGCCCCGCCCCGACGTGAAGCGGGGCCGAGGCAGGGCCGGGTGGCTCCTTGCTTCAGCGCCCGGCTGTCCGCCGTCAGAGGACGCGCCCAGGGTGCGATCGCGTCTTGGGCTTTGCCTGAGCCCGTCCTTGCACGCTGGCTGCTGCGGGGACATTTATGTCCTCTGGTCTTGTGAAGCACTTCTTCCGTTAACAGTATATTTAAAATTACAACATGAGTTCAGGCAGAAGCCAGACCCCGTTGCTAAGTAAGCACGTCTGTGTGCCGGTAGGAGGGCGTCCAGCCTCCCTGCCCTCACGTTCCCGTGCGCACAGGTCGAGGCTGGGCGGAGGATTTCTTACCACCAGCCTCCTTTAGCCCCCGGCCCGTGGGCGCCCTCAGTGTGCTGGGCGAGGCCACCACCAGATGCGTCTTCCTGGGATGAGTCCTCCCGGCTGCTTGCCCCGCAGCCCCGTGTTGCAGGGGTGCAGAGAGCGCCTGCGGGCGGGCTCTGAGGGCCTCTGTCCTCCAAGTCAGCAGCTTTGTTCTGCAGACGAAGAAGCCCAAGGGGACGCGGCTTGCCTAAGGCCACCTGCCCGGGCCTTGGCCCAGGGGCCCTGCCTCCCGCTGAAGCCCTGTGCCCCTTTCTCCAGGCGGCGTGCGTGGGGCCAGAGCAGACGGACAGGCCGCGGATTCGTGTCATCTGTGCTGCGGTGCTGAGTGAGGGGTGAGCGCCCCGAGGGACTGTCCCAGGAAGAGGATCGGCACGTCCTTGGGCCATGCTGGCAAACACGTCGCGGTCCTTGCCCCAGCGGCTGCTTTCATTTTTATAGAAGGCAGATGTGAAAGTTTTAATGTAGTTGGACACAAGGAAAAGTACGAATTTTTCCTCTGTAGCAGTAGAGTGGGTCATTTTTCTTAACAAAACTGTAAATAACAGTCAAGCGTTTGCTTTAGAATGGAGGACGACCGGGGAAGTTTTTACCTGGATTTCGATATCTGGCCTTGGCCTCCTCAGTAATCCAGGAAGGAAGGGCAGAATGTAAAATCGCGTATGTGTGCCTGTGTGTGTACGTGTGCCTGTGTTTGACCCCTCGGTGACCACAGGTGCAGACGCACGCACCGTGCCGTGTTCCACGCCGGTTCCACGCGGGGCATGTGCCGGCTGCAGACAGGGGCTTGCTTGCCTCCTCCCTGCCCGCGGGGGAGGGATGGTGGCGTCTCTTGTAGGCCCCTCCTGGACTCGGAGCCCAGGGCAGAGGGCGCGGTGACGGCCCTGGGGCTGCTTAGGTGAGAGGGAGCCTCTCCGGGCCCCACTCACGCTGGCCTGCGGGTCTGCTGTCCAGCCCCAGCCCACGGTGCAGCCTGCTCGCAGTTAGGCCAGCAGCAAGCGTGCGCCGGGGTCTGGAGCCTTTTGACTGATGGTGATGATTTTATCTTACCGCTAAGATCCCTCATGTCCAAGCTGAGAATATCTGTTTATGATTTTCGTGACTTTGGAGTTTTCCTTAGGACTTGTGTTGAGCAGTGAGCACATCACGTGGATGCTTGGGGGGAACTCCACTCTGGGGGAACACGTAGGTAGTCCTTTCTGAGCTCTTTAGGCTCGGGAGGGGCCCGTGGGGCGTGGCTGGCCCTGCCCACGGTCCCCTGGTGCCTCCCCCGGGGGGGGGGGGGGAAGCTGCTGGGGGCTTGTTAGAAAGTCTCAGCACGGGAATTTTGTGTGCAGTGAAGTTTAAAGGATACGCTTGAATGTTTGCTTCAAACGGGAACAGCAGTCCTGTCACTTGTGTAGCTGTGCGTGTGATTTGGGCGGGGCCGGGCCACCCTCCCCCGCGGTGCTCCCCTCTGCCCCTCGCCTGGAGAGAATTACACAGCCCTTCCCTGTACGCGTGGGTTGGGGCCTGTGTTCCAACGGAGTCCTCGGTGTCCAGTGTCACTTCCTTTCTCGAATCTGTCATTGTCCACCTGCCAGCGACACCCAGGCTTCTCCATTTCCCGGACGTGCAGAACGAGACGCCGGGTGTTGAGTGTCTGTGGATCGGGACAGCTGACGCCGGCCGAGGACACTTCATCCTGCCGCCGGGGCCGCGTGTGGACACTCGCCTGACCTCCCACACCTCCCGGCCAGGCCGCGCTGCTCGGCCGGTGCCAGACGTTGCGACATGGTAGAAACGAGCGTGCCGAGGAGTCCGGTCGTCTTTCGCTCGCATGCCGTGGGGGTGCCCAGCGGGAGAACGGGCACCCCGCCGCCCAGGAGTGCAGGGAGCTCGGGACGGGGCCCGGCGCTGCGACGCCCCGGCAGATTCTGTCTCCTTCTTTGTGAAACAGAACTACTGCCGCTCGACCCGGCAGAAAGCGCCAGGGGCCAGACAGCCATCCCGCGCAGCGTGCTTTTTTGTAAACGTGGCTTGAACCCCCCTGGCGTCCTGGCAGGGAGGATGGTGGGATTGGCTTGTAATGCGACCCTACGGGCACCCATTCCCTTAGTGGCTGTTTGAGGACAAGTGGAGGTGGATGCCAGTGACTGTCACCTTTGTCCCGAGGCCCTGAGGCTGCCTGGTGGCCCTGCTCAGGCTCAGCTCCCGGCAGTGCCCAGGGGCACCTTTTCCTGGGGACCTGGCCCGTGGGCTCTGTCTCCTCTAGCGTCTTCAAGGAAGGCTCGGACACTGGCTTCTTCTCTCTTCGCTTATTTATTAACTTTTTTCGGTCTTTATTTTTATAGGGGGTGCACCCCCCACCGCAAGGGAGGAATTGTGGTCTTGGGTGGGGACACCAGCGGCAGTGCTCCGCTCTGGGAATCCTCCAGACCGGAGCTGGGGAGGAGCTCCCTTCGTGTCTGCTGGCTGCCGGTGTCTGGGGAGCTGCTGCGGGAGGTGGGCGGGCGGGCAGGCTGGCCAGCGGTCCACGGGCCTTGGACGCTTGCTGATGCTGGTCCCCCAGGCTCCTGAGGTGCCCGGAGCCCGCTTTTCTAAAGAGGTATGGCGGGGGGGGGGTCCTCCAGTTTCCAGGAGCTGCCCCAGGGGCTTTCCAGCCAATCCTCCTTATCGTGGGTACAGGTGTGGCCTTCAACCTTGGCAACCGACAGAGCCAGACTTCTACTGAATCAGATGATGAATCTGAACCTGGAGGAGGCGGGAGCGGAGAGGAAGAGCGTGTCTGTGGCCATGCCAGCTAACACGCAGACACTGCCACTGGGGTCAGACCTGGGCCCTCCCGGTCAGTGGGGAGGGCCCTGCGGGACAGAGGGGCGGGCGTGGGGAGGGCCGGGGAGAGCCTGGGAGGGGGAGCTGGACGGGAAGGGCGGGGCACGCCGCTTGGGGCGGGTTTGCTGCTCTGGCCCCTCAGCCGCTTCGGGGCCGTCCCATCTTCCCACACTGTGGTTATAAGGCACGAGTCTGCGGTTGACCCAACGCTCGAACAGGTGCTCCCGTGCCCTCCAGGCCTGCAAAGCTCCCTGGGGGCCCTGTTCACGAGGGGAAGAGGGTCATTTACTGATTTGCTTTTGGGGGGGCTTTCCTTTGTTTTGGTCTGACTGCCCCTGGACAGAGATGTCCCTAAGACCAGAACCTGCAAACAGTTGGTAACGTTCGAGGAGCTTTGAGTGAAATCGCACGTCGTTCAGCAGACCTACCTGCAGCGGACAGTGTCGGAATCCACGGAACGTTTATGGGCGTTTCTTCACGTAGGACGGTCTGTTGGCCCAATAATAGGGCTCAGGCAGGTTAAAGACAGGGTTTCTTTTCTTGAGTGGCCAGTGGCCATGGCCTTGGCAGTGTGTTCGGACCTGCAGTGGGGTGGCGGTGAGTCGGGTGGCCAGTAAGAGCTTTTCACCCGTGTGTCTGCTTTGGAGAAAGGCGTGTTTTCGGGGGCTCCCAGGAGACCCTGGCCGGCCTCCCTTGCTGGCGTAGGTTGGCTCTTCTCTGTTGTTCCCTTTGAGGCTGCCCTAACCAGATCACCCCAACGAGCAAAAGACGGCCCGGCTGTGCACCACGTAGGACCCTCCCCCAGGTTAGGAAAATGCGGATCCATTTAGAGGACCTGTTCCAGAAGTCCCTTACCGGTTAGCTGGGGGCGTGGCCGTCACCGCGTGGGGCTCCATAATGTCCTCCGTGGCTGTGCTCCTTACACACGTGCACCTTGTCAGCTCTGTGGTGTTAGGGTGAGTCACAGGCCTTGTGTTTTGTCTGGGGCCTCTCTTTGCGTGTCCCCTTTCACGTGCCGCGGGGGACAGAGAGATGGCCCTGCCTGTGCGTGGCTGCCCAACGCCGTTTCCTGGGCCTGGCCTTCTGAGCCTCTGCCCACAGGGCTCAAGGAACGTGCTGGTCAGTAGCCAGGCCCTCCTCCGGCGCCAGCCACAGGCCCTCCGTGACCTTGCACTCCCGGGGGGCCGGACCGGGCCCTTGCCTGCTAAGTGTTGCCCCTGAAATAGCTCTTC
Source organism: Panthera uncia (assembly GCF_023721935.1). Taxonomy (NCBI): domain Eukaryota; kingdom Metazoa; phylum Chordata; class Mammalia; order Carnivora; family Felidae; genus Panthera; species Panthera uncia. The sequence goes on from NW_026057584.1 coordinate 2,314,154, forward strand.
CTCCACACACATCTGCTGCCCCTGGAAGCAGCAAGGAGAGGGAAGTCTGAAGTCCCCTGAACACCACCGCTGTCCTTCCACATCTGAGGGCTTCTGTGTGGGGGGCCGTGGACGCGGCCTGGGCCACGTGTGGTAGCCCTGGGGCTTCTGCCCGGACCAGACCGCCAGGTGCACTGGTCCTTCGGGTTTCTTCTTACCAATCAAGTCGGCTTTGCCACTGCTGTGTATCAGTAAGAGAAGGTTCTACGTTCTCACTTCCCCTTGTGCAGAACGGTTCGCCAGGAGGCTGGTGATGGCCCTGGGCCACTTAGCTGAGGAGACTTTCTGTGGCTTCGTGGTTTGATTTCTGCCCTGCATGAAGCCTCTTAGGTGCTGCCAGATGGGGGACCTCCACCCTGGGGTCTGATCCTTCTTGGCCACAGCTGCTGGGCCACTCCAGGCGACCTTGCAGATACCCTGTGCCCCTGGCACCCTTGTGCTTGACCCTGGCCCACCTGATGGCTCGGGCGGGTGGAGATGGCAGCCCGGGGTCAGGGGGCTCCTTGCTCGCACGCCAGCCGTCACAACCTCCACGGCCTGGAGTGCGCGTGGAATCCTCGCTGCCTCTCGTGTCAGCCGCGGGGGGTCTGCTCCCCAGTGTGGCTCCAGAGCTCCGTATGCCAGAAGCGTGTCTTCTCCCCCCGCCCCGTGGACCCCACCCCTCCCCTTGCTGGCGGGGGCTCCCGGCCCTTTCTCATTCGGATCCTCTGTTGCCCAGCAGACGGCCACTTCCCCTTCCCCGCAATCTCCGAGGCCGAGGTCTGGAAAACCAACCCCTGGCCACAGATAATTTATGGCGTCCTCACATTTGCATGTGGAATGGGAAGAAGAGATTAGGAGTGGAACTCAGTTTACATGTGAGGTCCCAGGTCCGAGCAGGGCTGCCTCGCATCTTCCGCGGGCATTTGCTGTGCGCGTGGAGTTAAAGCTCGGCCCCGCGGCTTCCAGGGGGCACTCACCACCCGACGGAGACCCGGTTCTGGGGCGTTCTCCGGGAGTCTGGAGATGGAGTCTGTGGTGATCCCGCGTATCATCTGCCGGTTATGTAATGTGACAACATGGGTATGAAATAGAAACCAGATGTCGGGGCGGGGCGACAGAGTCCTCATCAGTGGGCACCAGCGGGGCCTGGCTGGACTTTCCTCCTCTGTCCCGGGCTCACTGTCCCGGGAGACCCGGCTCTGGAGGGGCTGCTGGGGTCTAAACAAAAGGCTCGACTGAAGGTAAGGTACAGATTCAGCGCGATTAACTCTTTTACGGAGCTTGTCCAGGGTTTTCTGAGCCCTGTGGTGGAACCGCGGGGCGCCGTGCTGCGTGGCCTAGTGACTTGCTGTCCGGGGTCGTCTCAGAACGTTGAGGCTCAGCGCGTGGTGAGCAGTGGCCTGTCTGCCACATCCTCCGGCCCCCGTGCGCTGGGGCAGGGAGAGAAGGGGATCTGTGTTCCGCCCGGTGAGGGGCTCCACCGCGTGGGGGGGGCCCTGGGGGCAGGTCGCTGTCCAGGAGCTGTCGGCGCAGGGACCGACCGCCGGCCCCCGTGTCCTCTCCCAGGGCCCCTGAGGCCTCGTGCAGCGCGCCCTGCGGGCACTGCTCCAGGAGCTCTGACCTGTGCTGGAAGCGGGTCTCCTTCCTCACGGGAGGCCACAGCGTCCACGGATGGTGGCCACGTGTAAACCAGAAATCTCTCCTTTACCATTACTTTCTGTTGGTAGCTGATCTTCCAGAGAGATAGGTAGAGTCCGTACTTTGCTCAGCAGACCTTTCGGAAACAGAAAACCCAGGAATCTTGGCTGTCGTCTCAGCCCCGGGCTGCTTTAAAGCTGCATGGGCTTGTTGAATTCTTGTTGGGGAAATCTGTGCTTGACTGCTGCTCACGTTGTACGGTTGTCCTGTGCCCCCAGGGAACCAGCTCGGTGAGGGAGGCAGAACCGGGTCTATGGCTCCTTCTGGTCCGAGTATGGACGTCCCCTCCAGGTTCTCAGCTCTCATCTCTGAAGCGATAGCCAGTGTTCATGGGCTGCTCTCTGGATGCTAGCCCAGCGCTAAGCGTCTTAGTGAAATTCTTACGTAATCCTTAAAACACACCTATAAGAGTATAAAAGCATACTTTTATGACCCGTGTCCCAATGAGGAAACTGAGGCCCAGAGAGGGTGGACGCCGTGCCCAGGGTCTCACGGTTGGGGGCTGTGGCTGGGATCCAGCCCAGGCAGGATGTCTCTGGCTTTTTTCCCACTCTTAGCTGTGTGGCCCTGACTTCCCGGTGGACGGACGAGGGGCCATCTCTGGGTGTTTGCTCCTGGGCCATGTGTGTTCCACGTGTGCGGGACGTCAGAAGCCAAGGGTGGAGGTCCTCCCCTTGACAGAGCGAGATGTGATGGTTCCTAAGCCCCCGGTCCAGGGAGAACAGGGAAAACACTCCAATGGCCTTATTGCATTTTGATTGTTCTACAAGAGAACTTGTGAGAAACCCACCCAGTGGTGTTTGGAAGACCAGGTGTGGTTGTTGGTAATTTATCCAAGTACGTAGAACTTCCGAAATCATTTTCTCAAACAGGAGTTGCCCTTCGACCGTTTAGAAGACCATACTTGGAATCCGTGGTGAGCTGTGAGGGCCTACGAAGCAGCAGCACCCTGTTTTCCAGGAGAGTGTGGGGCTGCTGTGAACGTGCCAGGGACGCGTCTTTCTCCCCAGCCCCCGGGACCTCCAGCTGGTCTGTCTGTGACCTCCAAGGCCGTCTGGTCCCAGCAGGGGCCCCAGGGCATCACAGGGAGGCCGCTGTCTTGTCTGGGCCTCAGGCTCTGCCTTGTTTCTAAATATAACCCCTTCCTTGTGTTTCTCTGAGGGTCTGGGGTGTAGACACCGCCCAGCGGAGGACGGCCACTGGGGCACGGAGCCCACCCTAGGTGCTAGACTGTGCGCCCAGGGCTCTTGTCCTCCTTCGTGTCAGGTTTGCAGACCCTTCTGGCAAAGTGTGCGTGGGCCCTGCCCGAGAAGGATCTTCCTGACAGCGTGGCCTCTGGAGTGTGTGAGGCCTGAAGATGAGCTCGAGCAGAGTAGCCAGCACTGCGCCCAGGTCCGCGGCCCCCGTGGCCCCCGCCGCTCCGTCACACCAGACTTGGGGTGCTTAGCTCCCTAGGCAGGTGGAACAGGAGGAGAAAGGTATTCAGGCCCTCCTCATGCACCCCCAAACGTCCCATGCATATCAGAAGCCCCTTCCAGAAGGTTCTCTCATGGGAGAGTCCCCATGCAGTGTGGGGCTGGGTGGGAAACAAGGTGAGGGTCACCCGTACCATCCGGGGTACCTGGAGGCTGAGGGTCCTGACTTTGCTCTCTTGTCACCGCCCCACCCCCATTGCCATTTAAACCAGTTGAGTGCTGGGGCCAGGCTGTGTCTTGTCTGAGGGTCTCGGTCTGCCGTCAGCTGGGGCAGCGTGGGGACCCTGCCCCAGGTGGCCTGCCCTGCTGTTGAGCAGGCATATGATGGTTTGTTTGAAATCAAGAGCATCTTTTCCAAATTATGTTTTTTTGTTTTGTTTTTTGTGTGTGTTTGGGGGGTGGGGGGGCTGACGGCCGTGAAGTCAGAGCGCGGTCAGCACGTGGCTGTGAGGGACACCTGTGAGGGACAAGACTGCGGGAGGGGCCCAGGCCTGCCGGGCCTGGGAGCAGGTGTCAGACAAGTCAGCCAGGGACTCTGAGGACCTCGGCGTCCTTGGTCACAGTCCGTGACCTGTGGCTCCGGGCCAGCAGCCCACATCTGACGGTCGGTCCCTGAGAGTCACCACGGGAGCCGAAGCTCTCCTACACGTCCCTCTAAGTGTAGGAAGAAGTGGAAACGCTAGGAAGACTGCCGGAATCGGGGACTTCTTCCGAGAAGTGACTTCCTGGGGGAAGAGCTGGGGTGCCTGTGAACCCAGATGCATCATCATCAGTTTCCGGAAGCGAGACTCAACGGTGGCATTCTCTGAGACCTTGAATCATCAACTAATTATTGAAGTGTGCTGATTCTTGCACGTAGGCCGTCTGGAGCGTCAAGGATAATTTCAGCTGTGGGGGAGGTCACCGTAACTCCGAGTCTGCCTACAGTTCATTATGTGCAACGCTGGTAACCTGATATTTCTCTGTTTGCTGCCTGCATGGTCATCCCGAACGTCGTTCGGATTCATGGCCCGTGAGGACAGTGACAGCTGCGTTCCCAAATGTGTTTAGGCAGCGGGCTGCAGGAAAGTGTTTGCTAAGGATTTGTCTGCACAGATTTCCCTGTGTGTGCGCACTTGTGTGTATGTGTGCCTGTGTGTGTACGAATAGATTTACATTTGAAATGCAAGTTTCATTGGTCCGTTTGTCCAGGGACGGCTAGAATTTAGTAACCAAATGAAACTAGGCTGCACATATGCAAATAATTTGGACGTGATTGAAAACCAGACCGACTTCTTATGTATCCTGCCTGCAAATCTGGAAACTTGTAGAACTTATTTTGGCATTCTTCTTTGAAAATAATTCATGCAGAAATAGTGTTATTATGCAAAAATACAAAGAGGGATAAAGAAGAAGTGAGAGAGCCCTTTGCCGTTTTCCGGGCTCCGGCAGAGTGGTTTCCACGAAGAAAGGGGCAGGAGAGGGCTGTCCTGACCCCAGCTCTGAGTGCCCCGGGGAGGACACCTGGCCTTCAGGGAGACCCAGACTCCCCGGTAAAGGGGACGCAGACCCACAGGGCACCAAGGAACCAGGCCCCACCAAACAGTGTAGAAGGAATAAGGGATGTTCGTGTCATCGTCAGAAAGTGTACCGAGGATAAAGGTTTGCCGGACGGACCCTCCGCGTCAGCTACTGATGCACCTGCTGCCTCCTGGAGAGACCGACCCGCAGACCAGCAGCACGTCGTGTGAGCTCACTGCTGGGTTACCGTCCTGGTAGTTAGGGAACATAGCAAAACCAAAAAAAAAAGGGAGAGAAAGGATGAGTGTGGCAGGATCCGTGCTCTTCACATCGATTGCTCGCTCGTGTGTGTCTGGATTGGAGAAACACCCAGCCTTCGGCCCGCTGGGGAATGTGCTGGATTCCCAGGCTGTGTGGGCCTCACCGTAGGCCTCGGGCTGGGCCCATGAAGACCTTGGCCCCAGATCATTTTCATCCTTTCTCTCTTTCTTTCCTTCTTTCTTTCTTTCTTTCTTTCTTTCTTTCTTTCTTTCTTTCTTTCTGTTTCTTCTTTCCTCCTTTCTGTCTTTTTCTTTCTTTCTTTCTTTCTTTCTTTCCTTCCTTCTTTCTTTCTTTCTTTCTTTGTTTCTTCTTTCTTTCTTTCTTTCTTTCCTTCTTTCTTTCTTTCTTTCTTTTTCTTGCTAGCTTTAGAAAACCTGTTTCTGCCTGAAAACAGACATTAGTGACTGTTACTCCGAATCCCTACTAAACTGGGGAGGAGCCAGGTACCATCAGTGTCTGGGCACGAGGGGACAGCCCGGTGACGGTCAGGCTCCTGACTCCTGGGGCCTCTTAATGGAAAATGGTGGTGTTCCTGGAGCCGGCAAAGGGGAACATCGTCACCTGCAGAAAACTTTTACTCAGACCGGGATCTCCTTTTAAACCAGCGTGCCTTTTGAAGGAGGAAGAAGTTTAAACAGATTAATTAATTAATTTGCTATTTAAGCAGTTTATTTTGCACCCTGAGTTTTTAGGGTGTTTTCACCTAGGCCGTGTTATTCCCTCCGAGCCTTGCGGGAGCCTTGAGAATTAAGTTGGGCCTGGCCTGTCAACCTGCTCTTTGCGTTATTAGTGATGAAGGAGCACCGGGCCATCAGCCAGGATGCACTCCGCGTTCACACAGCGCATCTCGTTCGACCCTCGAAGCAGGTGATAAAACCTCTGGAACCAGGTGCTGGCCGTGGGCTCCCTCCCCCCGACCCCGAGGCCACCGGATTGACGGCTTCCTGGGCCCCGCTTTGTGTATTTGCCGCCTTCATTTCATTTACGTCCAAGAACACAGGTTGAGCGCCTTGTCTGAGGTCAGCACCGGGAAGGGGGGTTTGAGGCACTGGCCCTCCGAGGTTGGTGCTGGGTGGGGGTCTGCCAGCTTGGTGCCCGGTGTCCCGTGAGGGGGGCTGGGGAGGGAGGGGGGAGAGGGAGGGCCTGAGGCGGCCACGGCTTACAGAGACCAGGATCCGTAGTGGGTGCTCCATGCAGAGCATTGACGGGCACTAGGGCAAGGGGACCTTGGCATCGAGGGGCTTCCGGCGTCCCCAACCAGAGGTCCTGGCCCCGGGCCCGCCCAGGAGGCGTGGGTGAGCGCAGTGCCCTGCCATCCACGCAGAGGGCACAGCTTCTGAAGCTCCTTTGTAAGAATGACGAACGGACGCTGCTTGCCGAGGGACGCGGTTTGCAGATGAGCTGTTTTTCGTAACCTGGACGGGGTTCCGGGCTGACTTGAAATTTTCACTTGATTAGCAGATAATTGAGGCAACACCTCAACTCTTGGTTTCCTCAACTGTGAGTCCCCCCCCGCCCCCCCCCCCCCACCAAAAAAAAAGCACTGGAAACCTTAGGACCGGAGTGTTTCAAGAGAACACAGCGAAACAGCTGCAGTGAGAAAGCCCGTGGAAAAGCAGCTGGCTGTGCCCGCGGCCAGTGGCCACCTCTCCGCTGGGCTGCACGTCTCCTGCCAGGGCCCCACCAGAGATGTTCGGGGACTATTGCAAAAGGCTGAAAGCGCCTGCCTCCCTTCATCGTAGATGGCAGGTCGAATGAGGAGAGGAAACGAAAGTTCACCCAGGCACTGGACGGGGACAAAAATTAATATGCTAGTGTAGACTGAGAGCAAGAAGCAGGTGTTTTAAATCACCAGGCCCGGCGGCTTCCCCGGAGCCCCATCCTTGCTCTGGCTCGGCTGTGAGGCCGGCGTCCCACGCATCTGTCCTGATGTCCCACTCAGGACAGTGGGGCGATGATCGCTCCAGCCCTTCCTTGCCTCGGGCTCCCCCTCTCTCCCTCGTGGGCATACAAGTTCTTGTGCCCCAGATGCCCAGCAAGGACCCTCGGGTGGGGAAGAGTTCAACCTGAGAGCCACTTTGGGGGAGGAAAAAGGTGACTTGGCCTTTCTTAAGAATGAGTGATTTCTAGATGATTTCCTCTGACAGTTTCCCCTCTGGGGAAAGGCCTTTGAAAAATGCCTCGCTTTTTTGAAAGGCCTCCTGTCCACCCTCAGGTCAAGCAGGAGTAGAGGAAGGTCCAGAGGAGGGTCCTGGCTTCTGGGGGGGCCTGAGGCCTGGGTTAGGGGGCTGGCCCTCCATGCCAGATGTCGCTGGGTGTCCTGCTTCCTTCCGCTGCACAGCCAGAGAAGGGAAGATTCTGGTTGAGATGCTTGGAGCCCTCGGGCCAGACCAGCACGGGGAGTCCCTCCCGCGAGGGAAGCCCTTCTTCCCGAACCTGCTAGCTCGGGTATGAGTTAGCACGAGGACAGCGGACTTGCCCACAGATCTGGACCCCGTGTGGGGGCCTTCACTCTCTGCCCCCACCTCGGCTTGCCGAGCCTCAGAGGTGGGCCTGTGGGATGAGGGGTCCTGATTGGAGCCTCACATGAATTTGCTGGCGTCACTTGCACCCAGACCCTGAAGCGGGCTCACCCAGAGGACCCTGGAAACTTCCCCCTGACGGCTCCTCTGGCCGAGTCAGGCACCTGGGCTCTGGCCACCGCCCGGCGTTCCCCGCAAAGGGTCCGCGCGCTCCTTTGGAGAAAACGTTCTCCAACTCGAACGGAGACCGTGGATTTTCAGTGTGAGTCCCGCAGGGGTCACAGCCTCCTTCTGTCCACAGACTGAGGGCCATGGCGTCACAGGTGTCTTCTGGTCAGTTTGGTGAGCTGTCTGCTCAGAGCCTCATTACCAGTTGTTGGTGGCACGGAACCTTCTTTCCGCCTGCAGAATTACTCCAGACTCCACAGTGACGATGTGCTGGCAGTGGACTCAGAGGCCTTATTTATGTATTTATTTATTTACTTATTTTATTTTTAAGAAGGAAAAGGTGGGTGGCCTCAGTCCCAGGCACAGCCTCTTGGACACTAACGGTGAGCCAGTCTCCTGTTGGAGGAACAGACCGTGTTCACGTACTCTGTTCAGCAGCCACGGTTGTGGTCGCACCGTGGCATCGGTCACATCTTTCTCACGTGTGTTTCACGAAAAGCGAGGCAAACAGGGCCTCCGCAGGGTTCAGAAGCGTGGGCCTGCGTGGAAGGCCTGGCTTGGCGTCGTTCTCTGGGCTTCTCTCGTCCGAGACGTGTGGTTACTCTCAGAGCAGATAGAGGACAGTTACATTTGGGCCAGAAGGCAGGAGGAACATTCCATAGGAGTGAGAAACACATCGACTGTAAAAATACGCCACAAAACCTGTTACCACTTCTGATAGTGGCTGGAGGGAGAGACTGACTTTTCGGAGCAAGAACACGGGAGAGAGGGGGTGCCCCTTCTCCAGTCGGTGCCTCCGGCTGCTGAGTAGAGGAGGTGGGGGCCCTTGCCTGAAGGGGCTCCTGTCGGAAGGTCTGTTCTCTACGGAGGCTGAGGGAGGAGGTCGGGGAGCAGCCGTGGGGACACAGAGGCACGTGGGGACCCGCCTGCCCCCAGGGAGGGTTCTCCAGGGCCCCGTGGACACCGGCTCCCCCCCCCCCCGCCCCCCCGCCAGAGCTGCATGGGTTTACTCGGATAGACTGCGCAAAATGAGTCATGGGCTTCTCGCCTTTTCCGTCTCGCTCCTTCGAGCGATATGCGATCATGGAAAAGGAGAAAGCAAGAAAAACGCAGTCTGGAAAAAGTCTGTAAGAACCGGTGTAAAGGCTGGGCGTTTTCACAGCTGCCGGCGTCGCAGGGAGGCCGAGGTGTGCTCGCTCCACTCATGTGCTTTCGTTCCCTTTCTGCCGGAAAGCTCGGTCCAGCTTCACTCACATTTATAGGACACAGGCCGCTGTGCTTGGGACGGTGTTTTTTCCTGCTTACTTGGAGGAAGAGGAAAAGACACGGAGACACAAAGATGGCTTTGTGAAGGGGGGGACCCTCCTGGGCCCTCTAATCCGGAACTTTCCGAGATGGTGGAGGTGACCCGCAGCTACTCTGGCGGGCATGGTTGCCACCGGCCTTGTGTGGCGATGGAGCGCTCAGACGTGGCCGGTGCGCCTGGGGAGCGGAATTTTACGTTTTATTGGATTTGAGTTCATTTTAAGTGGCCACCTGTGGCTACTGGCCACTCAGAGTGGGCGCCGAGGAGGGCTCTAGACCGAGGACTTGAGGATCTGTTCTTTATTCGGTTGTTTGAAAATAGAAGGCTTAATCCTTGTGAGTTTCCTGGTTGGGATAAAAAAGAGGACTGCTTGTGCTGGGAATATTTCAACAGTGAGTGGCCTGGGCGGTGTCAGTGCGGTGCCGAATTTATGACCCTTCTCAGGGCTGTTTGGAAGATGGCACGAGAGAAGTCCTGTGTCACAGACGGGCCCGCTAACGGTTCCAGGTGGGGTTCGTTTGTCCAGGGAACAGACATTCCCTTGGAGGTGCCATGGGGTCCGTTGATGGAATTCAGGAGAAATTCATAGAACACAACTGACGAAGTCCGCAGGCAATGTTACCCACTCCCCCCTCCCACTCTCCCCCTGTCTCCCCCCCTGCTGCTCTCCCCCTCCCCCTCTCCCTCGCTCTCCCACCGCCCCCTCCGTCTCCTGTTTTCCCCCTCTCCTCCTCTCCCTCCCCCCTCTCCTGCTCTCCCCACCTCTCCCGCTCTCCCTCTCCCTTTCTCTCTCTCCCTCTCCCCCCCATCCCTCCTCCCCCTGATGGCCTCCCTCCCTTCCCATCTGCTCTGTCCTCAGCTGTGTCCCTGCACTGGTTTGGCTTGTCTCCTGTGTCCCTCTCGTGTTACACACCCGCTAGCAGCCAGCTCGAGCAGGGCAGGGCAGCTGGACACACAGGCAAACGGACATCCAGATGGACTTCACAACAGCTCGGGGTCTGTAAAGTCAGTGGGAGCCAGCCAGTGTAGACAGACCTCACTCCGTGATTCCCCCCTTGACCCTTCTTCTCACTCGGGGAATCCTCCTTTGTTGACCTGGGCACTCCTGAACGTTACTTAGCCAATAAGTAAACGCTGGTCGTTAGCTGTTAAACACCAAGTGACTGCGGGGCACTGCCGTCTCATCGCCCCGCGTGCGAGGGCGGCCCTGAGTGAGCGAGTCCTTGTTTCGGCAGCCCCGTGCCCGCTGCACCAGGGGGGTCGGAGCATCTGTCTGGGGCCGGACTGCGTGAGTACTTTACTGAAGTTCAGAGGAACGACCGCGCCTTCTCTCCAGGTACAGCGCCCCGCCGCACCCCCCGTCTAAAGCGGCTCTGCTCCACAGTCATCTTTCTGCTGTTCAAAGGGACGGATTTGATCACCGATGTCTTGACTTTTGGGGACTGTTCCTGGTGACAGGCACAACCCCCCCCCGTCCCAATTTTTAAATATTTGACAAAGATCCTGACACGGTATGTTTTGGAGGAGATGTTACTCATCGTTAAGTCTGTGTGGAGACAGTTAAGTCTGTGAGAGGCTCTTAGTAATTGGATGGAAATAATTCCCAAAGGTTATGTTGTGTTATGGTGGATGCCACCTCCGGCCCCTGGGGGTGACGTGTGCGGGTTCCCGCGCCGCTGCGTTCTGGACGGTGCGCTTTAACCGTCATCTCAGGGCTTTGACAAACGTGACAGATGTTTCTGCTCTCCCTCCCGCTCTCCCTGTTGGTCATCGTGTGTGCTCGTTGGGCTTGAGATCAAGCAGGGTTCGGAGTGAGGACGGTGGCGGGGCCGAACGCCCTGAGGGCATCTCCCACAGACCCCTTAGCCCACGGGACTCGTGCGTTCTAGTGGCCGGGTTCACAGAGGGTCCTGATGGTGAGGGTGGCTGGGCCCCGGGGGTTTGCCGTGTGTGACCACGCTCGAACTTGAGGTGCCCCGGTCTCCCGGGGTGAAGGGCTGTCGTGTTTCTGGGTCCCTACTAGGAGTCAGGCTCTGGAAGCATCTTCTCTTGTTCCCCGCGACGCTCAGGTGGCGTGCCAGCCGGTGACAGGCCACAGCTTGTCCAGGGGACCGGCCAAATCCGCCAGGAAGACTGGATTGGATCCCAGCTTTGTCTGCTTCCGGAATGCCCAGACATTCCCCTACTGTGCCCCGAGCCTGCTTTCGTCCACGCCTTTGGTTACAAGGATTATGTGGTTTGGTGTTTCTTGTTTTTGTTTTAGGCCGTTGACTTTTTTTATCGTGTGACTCTGCCGTGTGTCTGCTCTCCCATCACGGTTCCATCAGACCGACCGAACCATGACACTTGAGCCTCTTCATCCCCGCCTCTTCCTGGCACCTTCTCGGCGGCCTTGGGGACAGCGGTGTTGGGGACGGGCGCACGCGCAGCAGCAGCCACGAGGGGCGGGCCGGAGGCAGCTGTGGAATGGACCTGTTGCTCCTTAACTGGAAGAATAACCGTTTACCTTCGCGCTGTGAAAATTGGCGGCCATTCACCAGGTCTCCGTTTTTCCAGAGTTCTGGGGCGGTGGACGCGGTCTTCCTAAGACTGCCTTTTCCTTTCTGAGGTCTCGAGGAGGCGTGGCCCGAGCCTGTGTCCGTCCCGAGCTAGGTCTTGGGCTACGGTCGCTGGCGTCTCCGTGGCGCGGTGGGTTTCTGCAGGGAAGGTGTGCGTGCTGTCTGCGTGGCCTGGCGCCCGCGAGCTTCGTTCGCTAGTGGCGAACGGGGTTACCCGTGAGCAAGCCGGCACGCGAGGTGGCCCGGTCACGTACGTGTCTCTCACAGGCAGGGAGTCTGCCGCGGACTCAGGTGACCGCTGTCTCATGGCCACGCAGACCGACCGGTCGGCCTGCACCTGGGCTCCGAGCCCTCCGTTCCGCCCCGGGCCATCAGGCCAACGTCCGGACCGATCACAGCAGTGCACCGAACACGGGCCTGAGGGCGGAGAGCTCCACACGCGCGTGGACTGCGATCCTGCTGCGCCCCAAGCCGCAGGAGTGGGTGCTGGGTGCTGGGTGGGCTCTGGGGTTCTGTCTGCTGAGCCAGGGCCGGGTGTGGGGAGGGGGCTCCGGACCAGACGGCTGTGCTCCCAGCCCGACCGCGGCACCTGGCCGCTTGATCTCCACCGGCCTCTACCTCCTCACTGGATCGCGGGGCCAGCGACCTTGGAGGGGGTCTGTGAAGACCGCGTGGGGGAAAGCCCTGGAAGGCATGGCTTGGCGCCTGCCGGGGTGGCTTCACTCCGCGGGCCCGGCCACCTGCCCTGCGCTCCTCCTCCGTGGTGCCGTCCAGGGTTGCTTCTCGTGTGCGGAGAGCGTGCCTGCCTCTTGGGGTGACCTGGGCCCACAGAGGGGCTGGGGAGAGGGTGGTTCTCAGGGAAACAGTTACGGGCAGGCAGTGGCCCGTCTCAGAGCGACTCCGGCGGGGCCCGGCAAGCGTGGGGCCGGCTCTCGGGGCCCGGTGGCCTCGGTCGTACGGTGGCACCTGCCGTCTTGCCTCAGGTGGCTGCCGTTCCAGGAAGCGGCCTGGCTTTTGCTTTTTCTTTCTCTTTTCCTTTTTCTTTTCCTTTTCCTTTTCCTTTTTTTCTTTTTCTTTTCCTTTTCCTTTTCCTTTTTTTCTTTTTCTTTTCCTTTTCCTTTTCCTTTT
>NW_026057584.1:2326860-2332580 GCF_023721935.1 Panthera uncia
TTTCCTTTTCCTTTTTTTCTTTTTCTTTTCCTTTTCCTTTTCCTTTTAACTCTAAGGAGGATGCAGGGAACTTTAGACAAAAATTTGAATTAAAAAAAAAAATTGGGGCCAAGCTCTGAGCCAATTAGACTAGTCTGTGGGCTGCGGTGAGCGTTTGGAAAGGGGCAGCCGTTGGCGAAGAAAATACCAGTGACGCTGCTGGGTCTGGTGGTTTCCCCTTTCACATGCGTGTGTACGTGTGTGTCGTTTTTAGATAAATCTTGGGAAGAGCTTTGCCCCTGCTTCTCCCGGGAAGCTCCAGGGAGAGATGCCCCAGGCAGGTGTGGTTGGCAGTGCCCGGCCTCCCCGCCACGGTGCCCGGTGCCCCCAGCCCACTGGTCCTGGTGCCCACAGCTGCTGGGCTGGAAGGGAGTCTGTGCAGTGAGGGGCACAGAGAGGGGGCGGGTGGACTGTCCCCCAGCGGCAACAGGGGCACCAGGAAGAGGGGTGGCTTTTTCTAGAGTGGAATCACCGTTGCTTCTGGAGGGGAGCCCTTCTGTGTGACGGGGGCCCCAGTAGCTCTGCCCTCAAGCCCTGGCACGTGTCGACGGACAAACCGCTTTTCTGTCGCACTTTGTTTTAAAGTTTGCTCTTGGTCCTGTCCCTTTGGTTGCTTATTTAGAGGCTTCCAATTAGGAAGCAAAATGAGAACAGCTCCCTGACCATCGCATGGCTACCGGGGGCAAAAATAGAATCTCCTGTGGTTTGGACTCGTCGGGGGATGGCGTCAGTCTCCTCGAGGAGGCTCAGCAGTGTGGCCGCCCCCATCCCCAAGTGGTGTGGCCGTGTGGTGGCCTCAGTGTTTGGGACAGGGGTGCTGTGCAGCCTGGGGCCTGGCCGCAAGGGGTCGGCGAAGGCAGGGACACAGGGGCCGCCCTCTCTCATGGAGGGGGTCACCACGAAGCCCTGGAGGGCTTGCACCCAGCTCCCGGTCACCTGGGCACCTGTGAGCGAGGTGCGTCTGCGTCTTGTGGTGGGTCAGGGGCACCGCAGACAGCGGGGGCTCCTCTCTGAAGTGCAGGTGGCCTTGGGGTCTCACCCCTGGGCTTCACGGAGCTGCAGTGCCCTCACCCTCATTTTGGAGGTCTGCGTGGCCGCCTACGGCTCGCGGGGATTCCGAGGGTTCATCCTGCTCTGTCCGGGGAGGGGACCCAGGCCCAGATGGCCCTCTCGTGCCCCCCCTCCCCCGTCCTGGCTTCGGGGGGACCTCCCTGTGTCCCTGACATGGACCGGGGCAGGGGCGGTGGGGGCACGCACGGCAGCCCAGGTTTTCTGTTAAGTAGCACGGAGATGATTCTTTTCTTGAATATAAAAATAAACAAAAGTGAAAGTTCTGTTATTTTTTTCCTGTGCCCCAGGGAACATCTTTTGGAAGCCATCTAGATCACTGTTCCATTTCTTTGGCAAGAATAACCAAATATTGAATGTCAAGGGAAATGAGCAAACAGCTCTAAGATCCTCTGATGTAGACCGGCCTGGTGAGCTGGTTTCACCATTAGTCCAGGCTTTCCTAGGTTTATCTGCTCCCAGAATCTTCGGGGCTCTGATGGAAACTGTAGTTCCTCGCCCACCTGCGACCCCAGGGAAGCCCCCCGGGAGCATTGGGAAGGACTGTGAGGTTCCTTATTCAATGACTGTGTTCTAGGAGAAAGAGCCAGAAATCACCAGATAAATGCTAAGTCCTTAAACAAACAAACAAACTCCTGAGGCTTCTTTTAAATGCCAGCCAGTGTTGTGACCCTGATCCCAGGAAGCCCTGAGAGAGTATCTGAGGCCAGGGAAATGTCATGATCTTTACAATGTCCTGTGCTCAGCTGGTTGTCTGCATTTGAAGAAGAGAGACAATACCCGGCAGAGGAGGAGAAGGCTGGGCCGGACCTTGGACCTTGTCCCAGGGCGGTAATGAGGCCCCTCCAGGAGACAGCAGCGGCTTTGGTCCCCGAGGCACACCTACGGAGCCCACTGTGTGTGAGTGACGCTCACTCTGCACACACTTACTTCCTGGCCGTGCAGGCACAGGGTCCAGGGAAGGTGCTGGCGTCCGGGTGCTGTCCTTTCCTGCCCGGGGACCTGGAGCAGTAGCCTGGACCTGTGCCTCGGTGTCGTCACCTGTAGAGGAGGGACAGTAAAGATGCTGTGGTCCTCAGCTCTCTCTTGGGTGAGGATGGGGTCCCTTCCTCGGAGAGCTCCAATTGCTGACCAAGGGCCAGGTTGGGGGGGGGGGGCGGGGCAGGAGGAGGGAGTGTGAGTTTGCCTGGAGCTGGCAGCTTCCAGCAACGATGACCCAAGTCATTGGCTTCCCACTTCCTAACAAGCCCGTTTCCCAGTTTGGGAAGGCGGAGGCCGGGAAGAGGCAGATGGCCGCTCCTGGGATGTGTGCACGCAGAAGATCGTTGGTAGTGGCTTTGTTGTTGCTGTGGGTTTGGGTGAGGACATTTCACTTAAGAAATAAAATTGAGTTCGGTGGGAACAGTAAATTGGACACCAGACCAAAGCTTTAGGGAGGCGCAAGCCCGAAAGCAAAAGTGACGGGAACGTGCTCTCTGAACTAGCAGGGGCACTTTGCTTTAGTTTGTTTTTAATCATCGAAGTAGGAAGCGTCTGTTTCAGGAGAGCTTTAAAAGAAGACACATATTTGAAGATGGGGGGGGGGGACTCTCTCCTGATGCTCCGTCCGATCGGCCACCATCCGTCACCGCCACGTTAGGGTGTTTTCTGCCGGGTCCCTCTTCGTGTGTTCCGTTGTGTCTCGTCGGTTTCTCCGCAACCGGGTTCTTGATGAAGATAAGATCTTGCTGTTTTGCGTTTTACGCTTACCGTTTTTCTATAACCATCTTTCCACGTTGTAAGAAGACCCCGCGTGGACGGACGGTGAGTGGCCGTGGGTGTCGTCCCGCAGGTGACCCGCCCGCTTCTCCCCCGTTGGACAGGTGGAGTCTCCTTGTTGAGTAGGCGGACCTCTTGGGTAAGAACAGGAGCAGAGAGTTTCTTTCTCTCTCTCTTCGTTTTTCAAGTTTTATTTATTTATGTATTTTGAGAGAGCCAGAGGGAGAGAGTCCCAAGCAGGCTCCGTGCTGTCAGTGCAGAGCCCGACGTGGGCTCGATCCCACGCCTTTCCCGCTCCACGCGGTGCTCCCAGTGTCCCCGAGGAGAACACGGAGGGGCTGCCCGGGAGGTCGCCTGCCCCGTACTCCTCTGCGTCCAGCCTGCTCACTTGCCCGAGCCTTGCACGTGGAGGACTCTGCGGTGCCGGAGAGCACTCCTCAGCACCCCTGTGTGCTCCCGGTCCTCCTTCCTCGCGGGAGAAGACCGCCTCGCCACGCAGAGCCCCGGGCCCGGCAGGACCCTCTTTCTTCGCCCTCCACGCTGCGTCCGTTTCCTATACGCGTCTGTTCCTGCCCCTAAAAATCCATAGAAGCCGTCTGCTGTCTCTGTGCCCACTGCCACCACCTTCCGGAATCTCCCGTCAGCCTGTCCCCTGGCTTCCAGGGACATCTTTCTGGGATGCGGGATGGGGGGGGGGGGCGGTTACCATGGCCCTGCTGTGACTCCCCTACGCCCCCAGCCTCAGGGCCTGTCTCACTGCCCTCGGGGCACACATGTGGCTGGTGTGTCCCTGTGTGAGTCATGTGATGTAGCATATGCATGGGGCCTAAACGCCCCCTGCCTTGGAGGGAGAGAGCGCGAGAGTGATAGAGCTCTTGTGCGTGCTCGCTTCAAGAGAAAGGGGCAGGACTAGAGTGGCCCAGCTCTCTCTGGAAATGTCTTCTAGGAAATTGGCTTTCTGTGTCTCACTGCGAGTGGATGATGTAAAGCCCCCCTGTTGCTTTTAGCCCGCGGGAGCCCTCCACAGACCCTTGTCATTGGCCGTCTTCCCGCTGAAGTCTTCGGAGGCGGGATGGAGCGTACGGGGACATGCACCTGAACTGTGTGAGGCTGTTGTCCCAGTGCGGGGCGCAGATGAACCTGAAGGGGACAGGGCTCGGGGAGGGCGGCGGTCAGGGCACGCCCAGTGGTGCCCTGTACGTGGGCACCTGAAGAGTGGCCTCTTCAGGAGGAGGGACGGGGCCGTCCCTTTACAGGACCGTGGTGGTGGCCCCAGGCTCCTCTGTGGGCCTGTTTCCTGCCTCTCAACCCACAGCCCCTCTGCGTGGTCCTCCCCTGCCTCTGCTCTCATCAGGTCCCACTCCTGCTGCTCAGTCTAACCTAGTCTGGCCACACCACTTTAGCGACTTGCCCCAAGACCCTCACGTGTGAGGGCCCCCCAGGCCCCACTTTTCTGCCCGGGCTCGCCACTTTGGGACCCCGCCTGCACCGTCCCCATGGTCAGTGGGAGCCGTCCTCAGGGGTTTGTGTCCACTGGGAAGGTGCCGGGCACTACTAAAATAGGGTCTTCTGGAACCCCAGGGTGTTGCAAGATGTTAACAGATTCACCAGGAAAGCGAGGCAGGGGAAGGCAGGCCCCGATCTAAGAATTAGGGGAGCTCATTCTGAAAGAGGCTTTTCTGGCCCATGTAGGGACCCGTAGCCTGCGGCCTGGTGGTCTCCTCAGGGGCGCTCTTTGGGAAGGACAGTTCTGGGGGGCTCAGCTGAGCAGGGGTAACGACTGGGAAACAGGAAGCTGCTGCTGGCCCCAGAGCCCAACCCGCAGGCCAGGTAGGCAGTTCCGTTTTATTTCTAGAAGGAATTTTATAATTAAAAAAATTAAAACTAAATCTCATAGAGTTTCCTGTTTATTGTTTGGGTGGTAACTGAAGTTGAAAACCCGTTTCCCCGCCTGAATGGGGTGCTGCTTTGAGTGCTAATGGGCTGGCTTCAAAGGGGGCTGTCCACTCAGAAGTCCCGTCAAACAGCCTCCTGGGCCCCGGAGCCCGCCTCCCTCCCACCCTCGTTCCGAAGAAAGAGACAAGACCCAGCATCCACCCCTCACTCAGCTGTACTTCCCATCGTGGAAACTTGGGGTGTTCCAGAATCGCACACATCATGTGACCTGACCCGTTATTTTGGCTTTGGTATTCACACGGAAAACTGTCACCAGCTCTGCTGGAACTGAAGGTCTGCGTTTTGAACCAGAGGCGGAGAGGCCTGTGTTTTTCTGACCCTGCCCAGTCCCCAGGCTGCTCTGGTTTCCTGTTGGGACGGCTCAGGGAAGACCCCTCCCCCCCCGCCGCCCTCCCCCTCCCCTGCCCCCCCAGATGGACGGCTCAGGGAAGGCCGCCCCCCCAGATGGACGGCTCAGGGAAGGCCGTCCCCCCAGATGGACGGCTCAGGGAAGGTGCCCCCCTCAGATGGACAGCTCAGGGAAGGCTCCCCCCCAGATGGATGGCTCAGGGAAGGCCGTCCCCCTAGATGGACGGCTCAGGAAAGACTGCCCCCCCAGATGGACGGCTCAGGGAAGGCCGCCCCCCCCAGATGGACGGCTCAGGGAAGGCCGCCCCCCGCAGATGGATGGCTGAGGGAAGGCCGTCCCTCCCACCCCCCAAATGGACTGCTCAGGGAAGACCCCCCCCCCAGATGGACGGCTCAGGGAAGGCCGTCCCCCTAGATGGACGGCTCAGGGAAGGCCCCCCCCTCAGATGGACGGCTCAGGGAAAGCCCCCCCCCCAGATGGATGGCTCAGGGAAGGCCGCCCCTGCAGATGGATGGCTGAGGGAAGGCCGTCCCTCCCACCCCCCAAATGG
>NW_026057584.1:2633178-2709871 GCF_023721935.1 Panthera uncia
GTCTATCCACCCACTTACCATCCATCCATCCATCTGTCCATCCACCTACCATCCACATGTCTACCCTCCCACCCTTCCTTCCCTCCACCCACCCACTCATTTATCCACCCATTCATCCATCCATCCATCCATCCATCCATCCATCATCCATCTTCTTAACCTGTATGGAGCTTCTATCATGCGCCAGAAATGCTGGTAGTTATTTAAAAAGCCCAGAAATGAAACAGAGAAATATAACAGGGGAGAAGAAACCTGTTTGTAAGCAACTAGAACACACGGTAGACAGTGGCAACTTTTTAAAGAAAGTACAAGGCAGACTGTGCAGCCAGAAAGGGAAGGGACAAAGTGCCTTGAACTTTGTGGGACACTGCCAACAAAAGGCAGGGTAGGGAGTAAGGGTGGAGGGGAAATGGGCACAGATGTGTGATCTCTAATCAGTACAGCACACGCAAACACATACACACACACACACACACACACACACACACACACGCCCCTGAGATTTTGCCAGTGGAGATGGGGGGGGGAGGTTGAATGTGAGTCTCAGGAAGGCAGGAACTGCGCACAGAAACCCCGGAGCATGGCCACCTTGCAGAGCGTGGAGCAGATGCCCCGAGCCTCACCCAGGCCCTCGTCGCCCCCTTCGGCCTGAAAAGGGGAGGAGTCTGCCTCCCTCAGACCCTGACGTTGCCCAGCTCACTCGAAGGAGCCACCACCGGCCAGTCCGCACTTGCTGCCCCTTGTTGTTTGTCCCCTCCCAGTCACTATGCCAAAAACAAAGACCCCCAGCTCCTGGGCTCCAGAACACCGGGATTGGGGGGACGTGCCCTATGCAGATGGACAGTAATGAACCCAGCGGTGGAGCTGACGGCTGCCACCTCCCTGGAGGGTCTTGCCCATCCCACATGGGCCAGTCCCCCTGCTTGGGCACTCATCGAGCACCGTTGTTCAGCTGGGGCCCCCCCGTGCCCTCGCCAAGCCTGGACACAGCCTCCTGACCATTTGAACATGGCTCCCCGGGGTTGGCTGGGGGCATAGAACCCACTTACTAACACCAATCAGACGTGCCATAAATACGAGTGGAAACCATGTGATGCCTCACATCAGGCAACTGGGGACCATGGTGGGAAGATTAGCAAGCCAAGCGCCTCACAAGTGGCCCAGAGCACGCGGATCAAACTTTCCGGACGGTGGAATTTACCATTTGGAGAGAAGCCACGGGGAGTCTGCATGGAGAAAGTAAGGCTGCTCTGCTTTCAGAGAGAAGGAGCAACCAGGAAGTAAGAAAAGGGCTCTTGGAAATCGCAAAACGTCTGGAAGTGGAGTATTTCTCAAGCAATGGAAGCAAACTAGCAAAACAGACCTGATAAAAAACGATCAATAAATCAGAGACTGACTCATGGAGGTCTCCAGCATCTGAGCAAAAGACAAGGAATGTGGAAGGAGGGAGGAGAGGCGGCCACAAAAGAGATATGGGGGAAGACGTCCCCAGGCTCAAGGAAGACTGACGGTCCCAGATTAAAGAGACACAGAGTTCTGGAAAGAAGAGCTGACAACACGGGTAAGCATGCCACATCACAAGGAAAGTTCTGGATTCTGAGTACAGAAAGCCTCCTACAGGCTTCCAGACAGAAAAAGAAACAAAAAAGCACCCAACGAAGGCCACCCACTGACAGCCAATCCCAGGATGTCCCGTGTTCCTGCAGAAAGGGGTCCATGGACCACATCGGGGAGCAGAAGGAACATGTTGAGGCATATACGGCTCAGAAAATGCACCCCCCCCCCCTCCAGGAGCCACTTCTGGGCAAATAGTACTTGAAAAGGTCTTTCCACCCAGATGAAGAGTCATTAGGGCTTCTGTCTCCGCAAGTACAGCAGCAAATAATGCGACAATCGTCCCACCGCAAAATGAGCAGGCAAATAGGAACTGGGGGAGGAAAGCCTCAGAGGTCAAAGGTAAAGCAGAGGCCACATCTGTGGGTCCCCAGCCAGCCCGAGCTCCCGCCCGGCCAAGGCCACAGGACCGCACACCAGACAGCCCCATTCATTCATAACCACCACACCCTCCGATTTGCCACTCTGCTTACCAACCTCACTCAAGAAAAGGCAGGAAATCTCAATGTATCAACATTTGTAAGATAAGGTGACCAGGCTACCCAAGATCCGTATCTGCCCTACAAAGAACCCGGGGCCAGATTCTTTTACAAGAGCATTAAATAGAACCTTCTGTGACCAGGTCATTCCCATCTGTATTACTTGAGCTGTTCCAGAATTTAAAGACGAGGAAACACTTCCCATTTTGTTTATTTTTATTATTTACTTTTCTGAAGGTTATTTTTTAGAGCAGTTTTAGGTGCATGGCAGAATCATGGTGCAGGTAGAGAGGGATTCCATGTGCCCCCTTCCCCCCTTCCCCTGCCCCATGCACGGCCTCCCCCATAAAATGCCAAAGCGACACAACTCGGGCCCCCGTCCAAACGGCATCAGAGCCAAAGGCCAGGTCATGCCACCTGTGCCTCTGAATAAGACATCAGCAAGCCAGGTCCCGTTATGTAGGTGAAGAACCCCTTCCACATAACCAAGCAGGGTTTACTCCAGGAATGCTGGCCGGTTAACACTGAAGCCCGGCACAAGACGGGGCCGTGAATGAGTAGCTCAGTAGACACCAGACCTGTAGTCAAAATGTCATGAGCATTCTGGAAGCTCCCGGTAAGACAGGAACCAAGAACACAGCCTTGTGCCAAATCCCAGTGCTGCCATCCATGGGCAGTCCAGCCTTAGGAAAGTGGCCTCGCCTCTCTGGGCTTCAACCCCTCCTGCCGAGGGTCACGCCAGGCCTGCCACCTCGGTGCTACGGGGGTCCAAGGAGCCACAGCAGACAAAAGGCCTGGGGCCTCGCCTGGCTCATGCCCGACTCTCTTGTCACCTTGAGAGGTCAGGATGCTGCTCCTTCCCCAGCTGGGTCTCCACAGTCTAGACCAACACCTGGCACGAAGTAAATGCTCAGTAAACCCCTGTCCAAAGAGGCCACGGTGAAGAGACCGAACAGCCCCCCCGTGCAAGGCTTGTGCAGGCGCAAAGTGCCGGGTCCACTAGAATCACTCTCACGCCTTCTAAGTTCCTGCCGCTCCAACGGTGGCTGCTGGCCAGCGGCACCTGCATCAAACCAGAGCTCGTGAGGAATTCAGGGGCAGGCCTGGCCCTGAACCCGGGAGTCCACCTCTGCACCCTGGCACGTCCCCAGTCCCCAGCTCGTCTGAGACGCTTCTTGAGAATCGGGAACAGGAGAGCATGCTCAGTCCGCGTCGTTCAGTCCCCGGTCAGCAAGGTCAGCCGCAGCCTGGACACGCCGTGACTTGCCAGAGACACGGCAGGTTAGAGACGAGGCTGGGCATCCTGATGCCCCTGGGGGGGGCCGTCCCCCCCGCAAGCAGCCAGGCCCCGAGGCTGTGCCCGCCGGCTGCAGTTCTGCCCCACGCACAGGCGGGCGGGTGTGACACAAAGCGGACACGGCAGGGCAGCCGGCCTAGGCCTCCCGCCATCGGTCACCCTAGGGGTGCCAGTGACAGGCCCTGGAGGCTCTGAGAAGGTCACACTGCCCAGCTCACGGGGAGCTCCTTCCTTCCTGGTGAGGGCTCTGAAGACAGCCTTGGCTCTGGGTGTAGGCTGGCTCTGCCCCGCCCCCCGGCCCGCCAGCCCGGCCAGCCTGGGCCGTTGCCAGTGTGCGGCCGCCACAATGCTCGCTCTCCCGGAGCCGCCTTGCCCCAGGGGCTATCTCTGCGACTTGTCCGGAGACAGAGGAATAAAACAATTTGCCTTCAGAGGAGACGGTGTGCAACCTCCTTCCGGGTCGGATGTGCGGGCAGCCCCAGTCAGGCCGCAGGCAGGACGGTCCCCGGCAGGCAAGCGGCCAACCCCTGCCAGCCTCACCTGGCTGACCAGAAGGGCGGAGACCCAGCTGCCCTTGCTGGGTGCTGGGTGGGGTGAGGGCAGCACGCGGGGGCCCCCAGGGGGGCAAAGGGGGGCTCAGGCCCCCTCCCCTGCCTGCCAACCCCTGTGCACCTGTCCTGGAGGGGCAGAAGGTTAGAGGCGAACGACAGAACACGCCCCCGCCCCCCGCCAGCGAGTGCGGAAGGACCCACGTCTAAGTGACAGGGCAGGAATTACCGCTGGTCCTCCGGGGGGCTCGGACTCTATCGCCTATGACTGGGTTTCCTAAGGGGTGTCTCGGGACACAGGGAACACTCTGTGGGATGCTGGTGGAGGCAGGAGAAGACAGACAAAGGCTAACTGTCGTCACTGAGACAAACGCAAGTCAAGAAGCCATCGGACTTGTAGGATTTTTACCAGGCTCCTCTGGCTGCCTGTGCCCCGGCTACCCCACTCCCCGAGCTGCGTCCCCCCACCCCCAGCGTCCCTGCCCCGTACAGGGGGGCCTGTGTCCCATCCCTGGGTCCAGCAGTGGCTCTGACAGGCAGGACGCTCTGGTCCCTCTCTGCTGTTCCTGGGGCCCTTTTTCTAGGAGTTAAACAGAGGCCACGGCCACAGGGTTCTCCTAGGCCATGGCGCTCTCCAACGCAGGCCAGAGTCCAGACCCTGGAGCTTCTGTGCTGGGCAGGGCCTCCATTCCCCTCTGGACGGTCTGCTTTCCCAGGAATGGGTGGGTGGGCAGGTGGGGTGCCCCCTGGCACCCACAAGGCTCCCAGGACACCGGCGGGCTGCTAGGCTTCTGCTGCCGGGGCGGAGAAGTGGCCGAGGCGCTGTGCTCGGCGCGGCCCTGGCGGGACCTCCCGGATTCCCGGGACCGGTGGCCCTGTGCGTCCAGGTGGCAGTAAGACCGCTGCGAAGGCTGCCGGGAGGCCGGCGCGGGCTGGTGTCCCTGTGTCCCCTGCCTCTCTGCGAAGGCTGCCGGGAGGCCGGCGCGGGCTGGTGTCCCTGTGTCCCCTGCCTCTCTGCTTCCGCGGCAAGCCCCATGCTTCCAGATGCCAGGGCCTACGCTCGGGGCCTGGGGCCTGGGGCCTGGGGGCAGGGGGAAGGCGGGTGAGAAGACACTGTGCCCCTCTCCCCTCAGCTCTGGGACTCGGTCTGACCCCCGGCCTGCCTTGTGCCTGAGAAAGAGGAACCCCGTCTGCGGTGACTGTATTTATGATGCGGGGGCTCATCTTCCACGGCTCCCCGCCGTCCATGATCCCCACCGTCCACAGCTCCCTGGTGGCTGGCGGCCGAACTGTTGGCCTTGCTCCTTCAGGGGAGCGAGAAGCTCCAGCCAACTTGGAAGCAGGGCTGTCTCTCGGTCCCCGTGTCTCTCTCCTCGGGGCTTGGCTTCGGGGACTCAGGCCGACTGTGTCTGGAGTGGCCCGCCTGCCAAGGGGCTGTCCTGAGAGCGACCTGGGGGAGAAAGCAAGTTTGCCTCCGCTCGCAGATGTCTCCTCTGCGAGGTGCCTCCCAGGCTCTGGGCCCCGGAGGGACGCGGCCCCCGGCTCTCCTGGCCAGCGCTCTCGGATCCGAGGGGGCTGGCGCAGGAGGCCCGGTGTCCACTCTCAGGATTTACCCCGTCCGCCTTCCTCCGAGGGAGGCCTCCCCACTCGTCCTCCATGAGTCACGGGACACTGCAGAGCGAAGCCCCAAGCTCAGAGGTGGTGAGGGACAGCAGGCCTGAGTCACTAGGTGACAGGAGGGTGCGGCCTCCTTCCGGGACACGGGGCCCCCAAACCCAGGAACTACCTGGAGCGGCGAACCGTGATTTCTCCAGATGGCACCAACCTTGCCGACAAATAAAACCCATCAGCCGAAGAAGGCGGTGTAAAAAAAATCACCCTGCGGGGCCCCATTTCAGGCACAGGAAGTGCCTGTCGCGATGACCCATCCAGGGACGTCACCCCAGAGACGAGATGGGGCCCGTGGCTGGGGAGGGGACTTGCACCGAGCCACCGGGCAGGTGCAGCGTCGTCACCGGAACTCAGGTCAGCGAAGGCCCGAGGCCCGAGGCAGGAATCCCCATCCCACGGTCCTCCGTCCCACAACACCGGTCACGTGGGTCCAGACCCGCGAACGCTGACTTAGTAAATGTCTTTGCACACTTGACAAAGGAGTATGTGAGGACACACCCCTCCCCGTGACAGCAGCGGTGGCTCAAGAGGAAATTCACCGAAGGTCCGCCGATGTCAGGCCCTCTGCTGGCCGACCGGCTAAGGCTGAGGACAGCTCGGTCCCTGTCCTAAGCCAGTTCACTTGGGGACAGACGGCAGAACACGTTCTTATAACAAGTATGTGCTAAACGTTCTAACAAAGGCACAATAAAAGCACATGGGATCTACAACTATTTTGCTACAAACGTAAATGGTTAGAGCAAAATACAGTAAGAGTTAGAGTAAAGGTATGAAAAGGCGCATAATAAAGGCACAGAGAAGCAACAGTTAAACCTCTGGTCTGGTGGGTGGGCTAGCTAAGGGGGCTTGGGGGGCAACGGTGAGCTGTGACTCTGGGGAGGGGCCCAGGGTGGGCAACGGGGGTCCGTGAGAAGCGCAGGGAGCACTGGCATGACCGGGCCGGCTTTGCAGGGGTAACTGTGGGGTGGGCCTCGAGGACCGAGGCTCGAGGAGGTGAGACCCCCCCACCCACCCACCGACAGCGGGCTTCGGGTGGGGCACGTGTGTGAAGCGACAGGAGGGGTGGTGACCCGGAACCGAAGAGGGAAGAGGAGGGAAGGAGCCTTGGGGGGAGCCAGCAAGAGCAGAGCAGGTGGCAATGAGCTGGAGAGGGGGTTCACTCGGCAGGATGCCCAGCTCGGACCCTAGAAGGGACTTCACACGCACTCTGAGCGAGGCCATCGTCCCCCTGCCCTTTGAAGGGAAAGGGAACGGCTGCTTGCCTTCCTCTGGATTCGAACCCAAACCCGGGGCTCTGTGCTTCCTGTCCTCGACAGACCTGGATGCCGGAGAGGGGGCGGGGAGGTGAGGCCACAAGAGGCCACGTGTGGCGCCCCCTGCTGGAGGGAGGAGAACGGGGCGGGGGGGGGGGGGGGGGGGGGCCCCCGCATCGGGCAGGCAGGGGTCACCAGGCCCAGCAGAGCGCCCACCGGTGCTGCGGGTCAGGGGGCAGGGAGGGCTCCGAGGGACGGTCTTGAGGACCTCTGCGAACAGAGGCAGCCCGCACCAAGCCACGCTGGCCGCACAGCGAAGGAACCAAGACCTGGGAATTGAACCCAGAGCCCCGGGCTCTGGGTGCCACCTCACCTCAGTGCGAGAGAATGTCTCTCAGGCTATTTCCTCGAGCAGTGGGCAACGTGGGTGTGCAGCCACTCCCGGCAGTGAGTCGGCTCTGCCCACGTGCACCCCCTGGCAAGGGCCACCAGCATTCACTTCCCAAGATCAATCTCAGAAAAAGACGCAATTTTCAAAATGCAAAACTGCTGACAGAAATAAATCTATTTTCTCGACCTATTTTCTTGGACGCTCTTTTTAAAAATACTTTGTATTTATTTTTGAGAGAGAGGCAGAGACAGAGCATGAGCTGGGGAGGGGCTGAGAGAGAGGGAGACACAGAATCCGAAGCAGGCTCCAGGCTCCGAGCTGTCAGCACAGAGCCCGAAGCGGGGCTCGAACTCACGAACCAGGAGATCATGACCTGAGCCGAAGTCGGCCGCTTAACCGACTGAGCCACCCAGGCGCCCCTGAACACTCCTCTTTTTTTATTAATGACCTAGAGAAAACATGCTACTTTAGAAATATCATGCACACGCTCGTGCATGTTCGGAAGAATGCTAAGTCCCTACTTGGTAATGGGAAGAGCCCTACTATGCTCCAGTCATCAGCCCTCACAGCTCTGGGCTCCCTGGTTTCAGCAGACGCTGGAGGTGTGGGATGCGTCTTGAAATGCCAAGAGCACACGGGGTCTGGTGCGAAGTGTGCGTTTCCAGGCGCCGTGGACGTCCCAGTTTTCAGGAGCACGGACGTGGCCTCGGCTCACACACCCCCTGAGCAACAGGCACAGAACCTGTTGCTCCCCAAGCTCTGGACTCAGTTACTTTCAGCCTATGTCACATCCTCAACCTCCAGCACCACGCGAATAAAACTGGCCTCTGCGTGGAAACACATCATATTTAGAAACCAACGAGCACACACTCAAGCGTCGAAGACTCTGTCCAGTTCGGCTGAAGTTAGCGCGTCTACAGACGCAGGCGGGGTGGCACGGGCCACGGGGCTGCGGGCGGTGCGTGCTGAGGCCGCAGGAGGACCGGCCATCCTGGAGGTGGCCTCGCGGCAGCTCGCTGGAGCCAAGGCTCTGGGGTCTCGAGGGAGGGGGCGCGTGGCTGCCGCGGGACGGTTCCACGAGTGAGACAGAACGTGCCCGGGTTAGCAGCCAACGAGAGCTGAGACTGGATAAACCGTCCAACTTCACGGACACACGGAAGAAGAAAGGATAAACGGTCCACAAACAGACCTCAGTGTCCCATCGCAGCTGCACGACCTCTCTCACACATGTCCCATACGTTTCCCGTGCTCAGTGGCTGCGAATTCAGACGGACATCTTGCAAGTGCTCAGGTCTCTCTAGGGACGGACTGGAGAGGGAGAGAGGCAGCGGGGACCCAAGAACGGCAGGGTTTGCTGGACCGGCCATTCTGCCTGGAAAACGTGCACACCCTTGACCCCCCTGGCTCCCAGAGTGACGGTACCATCAGCCAGCGGAGCGTGACCCCTGGCCTCTGAACTTCCACTTTTTCTTATCTCGGGGCCTCCGCGCCCTTTTCACGACCTCACCTCCTTCTTGCGGAGTGAAGGGGTCACTCTCCAGTATCCACCTCTCTCTCACCCTGCAGCGGACCTCACACCTGGGAGCCCGCATGCCACAGGGACAGCAGACAGGGAGACAGAGTCCAGGCTGAGATCCAGGTGGCGCAGAGAAGAGGGTACGGCCCCAACGTGAACCCTGCAAACCCCGAGTTAGGTCTGTGAAGATGCCTGCATCAGTGCCCCGGCTCAGAACCAGCCAGGACCTCCAGGGCCCATGGGGGGACACAGAGATGCTCCACTGTTGGCTAAGAAGGGGCCCCAGCCCTGCGGACACAGTCAGGGTCGCCCTGCCCATCTTGAAGCATTTGACCTTGGCATTGCCCCTGGAAGCTGTGTTTGGTATTCTCTCCCGAAAACGACGTCCATCAGACTCTCTCAGACAAAGAGCTGTGATTCCCAACGTTTTATTTCTGAGACTTAACGCTTCTAACTTCACGGTCCGCCAGTCCACGGGCTTCCCTTGTCTGCGTGGGATCCTGAAGGATCTGGGAGTATGGGTGGATGTGCACAGACCCGTATCGGCCCACAGGGAAGCAGCACTGTCCCCTTCTGTGGTGGGTGGGTGTCGTAGCGTCTGAAAAGGAGTCACATGTCCTGGTGCTGATCCGACACGGATGGGGCCAGGTCCAGAGATACAGGAACATGGTCTTTATCACTCAATTTTTTCAACATTCACTATCCCTGGGTTGAAATTTCCCATACTCAAATCTACGGACTTTTTTTTTTTCAAAATACTTTTCAATAAGAAAAAAATGAGAGATGACTGTGCATGCACATTTCTGAAAAAAAATCGGGGTGCCTGGGGGGGTTCAGTCGGTTGATCGTCTGACTTTGCCTCAGGTCATGACCTCGTGGTTCATGAGTTCGAGCCCCGCATCGGGCTCTGTGCTGACAGCTCGGAGCCTGGAGCCTGCTTCCAATTCTGTCTTGCTCTCTCTCTGCTCCTCACCCGCTCGCGCTCTGTCTCTCTGTCTCTCTCTCTCTCAAAAGAAATAAAAACATTTTTAAAAATAGTGAAAAAAAATCCTAAGGGAGACACCATTTCCTTGATTGTGCGGTACACAGAACGGGTTCCTTCAATTTGACAGGTTTCGTGAGATCCCTGGCTGGCTCCTGACCCCTCCCCCACGGGGACTGTGGGAGCAAAGCGTTTGAAAATAAACAAAAGCATTCCCGGGATGTCATGATGAGGGAGCCCTGACTTTTGCCTGGCTCTCGAGGGCTCCCGTCCCGCTGCAGCGGCTGTGACCCAGACCAGATGTTGTCACGTCCCGCAAAGACCCGTGACCAGCGTCTGTGAGTGCACAGCCTGGCTGTGTCTCCCTTCCAATTGGTGTCTCACCTATAAAGCGGGCTGGGTCCGCCTGTGCCCCAGGTGAGTGGCCAGCGGGCGCGTGGCAGGTGCTCGAGGAGCGTTAAGAGATCCGCACGGAGGGCACTCAGGTGCGGGGCGGTTACAAATGAGGGTGGAGGGGTGTGAGGGACAAGATCCTACTCCGTGTCACACGCACTGACTTCATCTGGGTTTGGGGTGTCTGGACACTGCAGGCAAATAAATCGGGCAGCCTGATTTATGGCACAAATATAGACAGAATTTTCTTTGAAATGATAGAAAAAATACCTATCGTGCGCAGTGTGGCTGGCTCTGCTTAGACTCGGGAAACACAGGGATGGACAGAGCACAGCTGGTTGGCAGTGACTTTAGGGCCTTTGATGTTTAGATATATTCGCTATTTGTGCAACTGGTGCACTTCTAGAGTAGATGTGTGTGTGTGTGTGTGCGCGCGTGTGTGTGTCACGCTATCACGTACCGTACGTACGCACATACACGCTCCAGACACACGTCACATGTGCACACGTCGCATATAAACACATGCACCCCCCCGCCATTCTTCCCTAAGGGTCACCTTCGTCCCAAGTTTGCTCCAGTCCTTACTGGTGTCCCCGTGTGGGGGCGGAGGTCACACACCCATGCTGTTTCAAACTGGTCCGTCGCACAGGAGCGGGCGTGTGCTGAGGGTGTGGAATGACGCTTCCGCCACACCTGGCCGGTCCTGCCGCCTGGCTTCTGTTTGCCCCCACGACCCTCTGCTGAATACGGCACCTTCAGGATGGCCAGGATTTGGGAGCGGACGGATAAGGAGCCTCTCTGCACCCTGGACCTGCCATAGCGCCAGGGAGCAGGTAGCCAGGAGGTACCCAAGGAAGGCACTGGAGTCCCTCTTCTTAAAAGAACGTTTTTCTTTTTTTTTTAATTTTGTTAATGTTTATTTATTTTTGAGAGAGAGAGAGAGAGAGACAGGGAGAGACAGAGAGACAGAGTGTGAGTTGGGGAAGAGGCAGAGAGAGAGGGAGACACAGAATCTGAAGCAGGCTCCAGGCCCTGAGCTGTCAGCACAGAGCCCGACGTGGGGCTTGAACCCACAAACCGTGAGATCATGACCTGACGGGAAGTCAGCCGCTCAACCGACTGAGCCAACCAGTGCCCCAATTAAAAGAACATTTTTCATCACCCACGTGTCAAAGAACACTTCTGGTGTCTTCCTTTCTGGAAGCATCATCAGCCTGAGCAGTCACTGGGGGGGCTCACAGGTGCACGGGTGCCTGTATAGCTGTGTATGTTCCCAAATTTCCCTGTGTCTTTTTTCATGGATTGCAACAATATTCCCGAGTTTGGAAGCCAGAAGCGACCTCTTATATTTGAAAGACAACAGAGCAGCCCCCTGGCAATTATTCTCAGAGCTGAGTAGCTACGTGTCCAGATACTTGCTGGGGTATTTTTCGGCTAAATCCAGGCCTGCTGCTTAAGTGCAGACCCCCCCTTCCACATTGTTCATGCATTTAACTACCATTTGAATTCCAGCTTAACATCCCATAATAACGTCTTTTGCCAAGAAAGACCCCCAGTGTCGATGGCAGTGTTTACAAGGGGATTGGGACTTCCACTTTCAATCCTAAATCCAGAAACCCGCTTTCCCTTCTAGACCCTCTTTAATGGAGTTTTGTCAATAAATAGATGTGATGCAGATGTTCTGCCGAGTCTTGAAGAATTCAGGGTGAATCCACTTTAAAATAAAGTGCACGGGAAGAAAAGTCAGTAGACACAAGGAAGTCCCAACAAAACCCAAAACGGAGGCAAGGGCCTCAAAGACAAGCCAATACACCCTGAGCCAAAGATCAGAAGTCAGATAACGCTTAGGGGCAGTGCAAAACGATGAAACATTTTCAACGTCGACTATGAGTTATTTCAAGGAAATCTGGTATACCGAGACCCACGTTTAGTAAACACATAAATGACGCCATGGTTACACCCTTTGCAAAGTTTTATGATTTATCAAAAGCTCCAGGGAAAAGTGCCTTTAGAAACCGGGCTTCTCTAAAAATGAACGTGAAGCAACTCACTTTAGATAAGTTTTCTAAGCACACGTCCATTTTACAGAGCAGGGCGTACCCGTCCAGGGCCCTGCGGCAACACAAGGGAGACCCATGAGCGATGCCAGATCATCTGCCCTCTTTTCTCAGGGTGTTTCCGTCAGGGCAAGCGAGGCTTTGCTGCGACGACAAACAGACCCCCACAACTCACTGGGGTAACACGGTGGTCATTTACGTCTTGTCCGTTCTTGCTTGTTCGGGTCAGTGGGGGCTCCTCTCCACACAGCCTCCCAGGACTCAAGTTGGCGGGGTCCTTGCCATCTTGTAGATGCGTCGTTTGGGACACACGCCTTCTGGCCCCTTGGGGCAGCGGCGGGGAGACTGGAGTCGCACACTGGTTCTTCCACACTTCAGCCTGGAAATGCTATTGTCCCTTGCTCCCAAAGCTCATTGGCTGGAACTAGTCACATGGCCTTGCCCAGCTGCAGGGGTCCTGAGGAGCATGAGGGAGACAGCCACTGAGTCTGCCTCAAAGGCCAAAGCAAGGTTTTTTAATAAAGGCTTGTCCAAAACACAAAATAATTTCCCTCGAGAAGCTGTCTGATAATTAAATTTCACTAATCTCTACCAAATGTTGGGATCAGACTTCTGAAAATTCACAGGTAGCAGAAATAATGGCTGGGGACGTAGGGTAGGGAGAGGGTGCAGAGAGCAAGATGCTAAATCAACCAGTGAAAGGACTTAACTTTTAAAAAAAGTACTCATTAAGATCAACAGAAGGGCACAACACCGAGATGAATACGGTGATACGAATTCGACCTGAAGTTGGTGCCGGTGGGGTCCTAGTCGCTAGCCTCCGTCCTTGTTTGGTTGGAGAGAGGTGGGGCACTGAGGGAAGGCGGGTTATTACTGGAAAGTGCCTCCTCACTCTCCTCCCCCTCCCCTGAGTGATGGGCCACCTGGTCCCCAGGACCGCGGCACGGTGTCCTTGGCGTGAAAGTTCCACTGGGACCCGTGGCTCCGGGAGGCCCGCCATGGTGCAGTGAGCTGCCATGTTGCGTCTAATGGCACCAGACTTCCGGGGAGGCTCCTGTGCTGCCCTTGGAAGAAAGCTCCAAGGTGCCTCAGTGGACTGGCCTTTCACGGAGTCTTCTTGGCATCTGTCCCCAGGATTGCTGGGCATTGTTCAAGCACATTCTTGGGTGTGGTGAATCCATCTACTCCAAGTTCCGTCTTCCGGGGCTGCCTGGACACGACATTTCTCCCTCTCCTTCCCGGCTCTCTTTCGGAAACTACACTTCCACCACGATAGGAAGGTTTGGCAACGGGAGGTCACTCGGAGCCTCCCTCGTGGAGCAGCTTCTCTTGCTGCTGGGAATCCGTGCTGAAGACAGAGCTCCCGCTGACCCAACACACAACCCCTCCACTGCCGCACGCCTCCCTGCCTTCCCTCTGGACCCGCTTGCCCCGTTCAGCTCATAAGCGTCATACAGTCGCACACCAAGATGGCGGCCAAGAGCACCGCACACATGCAACAACCTAGCGGCTCCAGGAAGCACTCTAGAGGATTGCTTTCCCAAATGTTGAGCAAGGTGAACTCAGGGCTGGATGAGGGATTGGAGCAAGGTGAAATCGGGGCTGGATGATGGGGTTGCCATGTACACTGGGCTCATCTTTGCTGCACCGGTGACCCTACGGCACCCTCTGGGGAGAAATCTGAGTTCTTCCACGCACCTTGTGCTGTGGACCAAAGAAGCAGAAATGGAAATGTTTCAGTGAACCAAAAGGATGTGGACAGAAACCATTTTCCCTCCGGTATAGTCTAGCTTGAGGCTTAGGTATTAATTGTGGAGTCAAAGACATAATGGACACTAAGAAAAGCTGTGACCTTGGATATTTACAGGGGCGCAGGGGCTAATGTTTCACTAGTGGCTGGGGACTCAGACCCCAGAAGAGGGTCTTGGCAGGCGTAAAACATGGGCGCCTTTCTGTTGCTCTTTAGAACACATTTCACGTCTTAGTGGGAAACTCATTAGCGATATGATTGCGAGCTAAGATTACCAGCATACTCTAAGAATGTAAAAACCACCTTGGCTGCCTTTCCAAAATGATCCTAACATATTCCAAAAGCCCCTTCATCCCCCCAGGGTGGTGCAGAGCCGTGACGAGGAGGTTTTGCAGGATTCCTGGAGATCTCGAGGGGGAATTCTCGCCCTTACTCCCAATTCTCAGACAGAACCTCACCTGCTTGACAGATACCAACCCCCAGGCCCCGGGCAGGGAGGGTGCCCAGACCTCCGCACGCTCCGCAGGGCCGTGGGCTGGTGCGGCAGACAGAACACCAGACAGCCGTGACGGGCAGAGTCACAAACAGAACACTCTCCCCTCGTCAACTGTGCACAGCAAACCCCCGAGAGGCCAGTTTTTCATTGTCCACCTCTTCGCCGGGACCCAATAAAACTGGGCGAACCAGGGCCTCGGCGGGGTGCCGCGTGGGCCCTGGGAGGGAGAAGGTCGGGAGGAGTGGGGGACCCTCCAGCCCCGCAGCACGCCCTGAGATGGCCCGAGCGCTACAGGGGACCCCGAGAGGGAGGCGGCAGCCCCACGGTGTCCCGGCCCCCGTGCCATCTGCACTGTTTGGGACAGACCTGAGAACTGACGGGCCAGGAGGCTGGGGAGGCTCCGGCGAGCTGGACTGGCCCCAACCTGCTCCCAGCTTCTCCGGGAAACATGTCTTCATGTGTGTCCTTCACTGCCACGTCTCCTCCCACAGAGAGAAAGCTCAGTCGATGAAACCCTGGCCTCCCCCTGCCTCCTCCCCCGCCCCAGGGAAGCTGGAGAAGTGGCCAATGACTGATTTGGGAAGAGAAAACGGAGTGCATTCAGCGCAGGGTCTGGAACCCTCCGCCAGGAGCTGGAGCTGGCTGCAGGGACCAGGCGTTCCCCGTGCACCCTTCCAGCAGGTTCCCCACCCGGTGGACCACGAGGGGGCCCACCTTGGTCCAGTTCCGCCGGCACCGTGGGGGAGTCAGCCTGCGTCTGTGAGAAAGGTGATACTGCACCGGCCTTGTCTGTCTCCGGTCTCCATGCCCGGGTCGGGGGAAGGGCACTGCTCATCCCACCCCTGCCCTGCTAGGGGGCACGTGCGAGGGAACCACACCCCTCCAGCCTGGTAAGTAACCAACCCGAGGCCCAGGATGCTCCTGACACTCACACCTGGGCACCCGTGGTGTGGCCAGCAGGGAGCGGGGTCCACCGTGCACCAGCTGGGGCTTGCCAGACCTCCAGCTGTAGAACTTGCCATGGGGCATGAGGCTGCTTCAGAAGGAAGCTTCCATCAGGCCAGGCTGAGCCCACCTGCCTCCCCTCTGCCACCTGCCATCTGAGTGACCTTGGGCACATCTCTCCAAGCTGGTCCTCACTTCTCCCAGGTAGAAATGGGGGGGGGTGCCTGGCTCAGGGGTCTTCATGGTCCCTGGGGGCCTCATGACTTTCTAGAAACTCAAGGAGACTGGAGGGCTCCCTCACACGTTCTGTCCAGGGGCACAGATGGCATCTAAGTGTTCCAGAAAACGGGGTGAAGGCGTACCATCCGTTGTTGGCCCACATGCTTAGCTCAGAAGGTCCTCACGGTCCTTCTTGGGGAGGGGCCTGGTGTTAGCAGAAGGATTTCTGAACAGAAGAGGAGGCTGGGAGGGAATTCAGAGAATTCAGAGGGAATTCAGGCCAGTCCCAGGTGTCCCCCCGCCCCGCCCAGGGCTGGGGGACAGAGGGGCTGCGACCAGACCCACCGCTCTTGCCCCCGGCTTCATGGACTGACCTTCCCCGGCCACGTAATACAAAAGTGAGGCAGGTGTTCCAGGAGAGAAAGCCACAGTCATGTACGTCATGCAGCTGGGAACCAGCGAAAACACAGCCCCGTCAGGTTTTCGTTCCCCAGGGCCACCTCCCTCTCCACAAGGCAGAGCCAGCACGCCCTCCGCTGTCCTTTCTGAATGCCCCGGAGGCTGGGGTCCACCTTCCTCAATGCCTCCACGCACTCGGGGTGCCTCCCTGGCCAGGCTTCTAGAAAACTCTGCTGCTCACACACTGTCTTCCCTGCTCTGTTTTCAAATTCCCATTCCCTCCCTCCTATTGGAACGAAAGGGCCATGTGGTCGAGGAGGGCTGGGCCATCCCACCTCCGTCACTTCCCTGGTGTCTCCTGCCCCTCCCCCTCCACCGTGCTCTCCCCCCTCGTCTGCCCTGTTTAATGTCAAGAGAGCCTGCCCAGCTCCTCAGGAACAGCAGCTGCAGAAGCAAGCACGAGTGGATTTCACATCAGCAGAGTTTTCCCAGTGAGTAATGTGGTGAAGCCATTGTCTACACTCGCGTGGGTCCTGCTGGCCCGGCCTGTGCTCTTGGGACAGTGAGAAGAGCAGGCCAGGAGAGGCGGCTCCCGTGGGCAGGAAACGTCCTCTGCCCTGTCCTCACAAGCAGGCAGGGTCCAGTGACCGCCACGGTGCCCCTCCGAGGTCCTTGAAGCGTGACAGGCAGAAAGTGGAGGTCCCAAGTCCCTCCAGGGCCACGCTGACCACAGGCTGCCCGGCCCTGTCTGAATACCCTCGGGCTCACTGTCTCAGGATGGGGAGACGTTTGCGCTCGGGGCAGCTCTGTCCGGCAGACATCGGCTCAAGCCTTCCCCGGCTCTCTGCCCCCGGGGCCACGGTGGACAGGCCGCCCCCAGCACCCGGCCAGCCGCACAGCAGGGCAAGAGGTCAGGCACCGGGAAAGCCGTGGGGCCCAGACACTGGTCATCCCAGAGCCCCGTCTCCCCTGAGCCCTGCCCATCGGGAACTGGGTCTGCCCGGCCCTCAGCTGCCCTGGGCGGCCGGGACTGCCCGGGTCTCTGCAGGCTCAGAGAACACCCTTCTCCTCTGTAAAAAGCAGCTTTTTGTTCGGCCAACACTCAGAAGTGGGTTATCACGGCAGTTCGGCTGCCGGAGGGCCCCCTCGCCAGGGCAATCTGAGTCGCACACAGCTCTGCCCCGCAAGAGGCTTTCCTCCCAAACCCAAGTGTTTTCACAGCCCATTAACCCTGGTGGCGAGGCCAGGGCAGCGCGGAAGCTCCGTGGTGGCCGCTGCCTCGGACGGCCAATCACCGCAGAGGCGAAGAGGCTCTGAGATCATAATAACATGAGTCAACTCGAACCCAAATTAAATTCACACATGCTTCTCGAGCGCGGTCTGTTTTGCAAGGCAGGGCACACCAGCACGGCCAAGGACGCACGGCCAAGGACGCACGGCTCCTGCATCTGTCGGGGCCGCGGCGCAGCGGGGAGAGCAGCGCTGGTGTATTTCCCAGCCGCCAGGTTGTCGACTCCCTGTGCGGTCCTGACCCCCCGAGCACGGCACTGTGTGTGCGCGTGCAACGGTGTGCGAGGGGTGCGCGTGCAAGAGCGTGTGAGGGCAAGGGCGTGCGTGGTGTGTGCATGTGTGAGACACAGATGGACCCAATGACAGAAAGAGATGCCGTGCGGCCCAATGGCTCCCACGGTTGGGAGGGCCCGGGGGGGGGGGGGGGGGGGGGGGTGGCGCTCCTGGGGTGCAGCGCTCTCTGGCACCTCCTGACACAGATGTTCACAGATGCAGACCACGGACTGGGGCGACGCACAAGCCTGGGCTGCTGAATGGAACTGAGCCACGACAGGGAAGTGAGCTCACAGCCAGGAAGGTAGGCTGGCCAGTCCAGGGGAAGCCCCGGCACGGGTGAAGCAGGCCCGGGAGGGGGCCCTCTAGGAGGGAGGTGAGTGAGCAGGGGGGCCGAGAAGGGGACCCTCACTCTGCTCTCTGTGACCCCCCGTTAGCCAGGGCTCGCTGAAAGAGGCAACACCAGAGATCACTGCTCTGGACACAAGTGCCCCCGACATTTAGTAATAAAATCTCCTTGGGGCTCCCGGGTGGCTCAGTCAGTTAAGCGTCCGACTTCAGCTCAGGTCATGATCTCGTGGTTCGGGAGTTGGAGCCCCGCATCGGGCTCTGTGCTGATGGCTCGGAGCTTGGAGCCTGCTTTGGATTCTGTGTCTCCCTCTCTCTCTGCCCCTCCCCTGCTCGCACGCTGTCTCTCTTTCTCAAAAATAAACATTAAAAAAATTAAAAAAAATAAATAATGCCCCCATTCCTTCCTTAACACACCATAGCTTGCCACCCGGTCCCTGGTTCTGGGGGTGAGAATCACGGGGGAGGGATTTTCAGCACATGCCTCCCAATGGGGAAGAGGCAGCAGGGAAGAGAGCAGAAAACCCCATGAGCAGTTCTAAGGCACAGCCTTCCCTAGAAAGCAGCAGAGGTCATGAGTGTGTGCGTGTGTGTGCGTGTGGACCCTATGATGCGTCCCCTAAAGTGAGCCAGTTTTGAGAGTGGAGGGGGCAGTTAACAAGCAGACTCAGACATGGGAATTAACCAGGACAGTCCTAGGAAGATGGACAGGGACGGTCACATTGATGGGGTACTCTTCACCCCCACTCAGTCCAGTGGAGCCCCCATGATGATCTCTTCATCACTGAGCCCCCATCTCTCCAAGATGCCCGGGCTGGGGTAAGACAAGGGCAGAGACCCCCCCCCACCCCGAGGGGGGCACAGGCTCAGCGGGGAGAGAGCCTGGAAGCCGTGTGTCCAGGCTCCCTGCCTCCCTGTGCCTGCCAGAGTCCATCTCTGCATGAAGCGCTCATTGGACTGGATGTCGTATGATCAGAATTCTCGTTAAATTACGGTCTCACTTTTCATTACTTGGGCGTCAGCCTTTCTATACGATTACATGCCCTCCGTTGGTATGTTTAATGGGCAAATTCTTGCCACGGCCTCCAACATTAACATTTAACAAAACGTTAAAGAGAAAAGTCAGCTCTTGGAGGTGGCCGGCAGTAACGAGAGCAGGTCGCATGTCCAGCTGGCGGCCCGGCCGCCACTCGACTCGGCTCCTGGGCCCGGGTCTAGGATTCAGTCTGCACTGTCACTCCTGTCTGGGGGCACATGTCTTCATTCTGTGTTATCTCCTGGAGGAAGAGACACCACATGAAGCTGGGGGTCCTGGCCTCACCTGGAAAACCCATCAGGCGGGTGCTGTCACCTGCACTGTGTCAGGGTCCCTGTGAGCTGCTCTGCCGTTGCATTTAACTCCAGATTCACTGCAGAAAATTGTAGCTCTGTCTACAGGTGTCCACGTGGACTCTGATAAGGGGACACGGCCACGGCCAGGCCTGCGCCCCTCTGATGGCAGAGACCCGCGCATTAACAACTCACTGGCTGGCTCACGGAGAAGGGAGGGGTGCGGTCAGGGAGGAGGGCACCCCAAGAGTTAGGGGTCACAGCTGTGCACAGAGAACTTTGGTCTTTACGACCTCTAAGGCTGTTCTTGCATAGACCTGCCAGACCCCAGCCTTTTTTGGGGTTACCCTGGGAATACCGCTCGCGAGAACCGTCCCCTTCACCTGCACCTGAATAAGACACACGTGCAGGTTCTTCCGGAAGTCTCTCTGGCACTATTTCATTCGGTTTCCTTCTAGTCCTCACCCTGCCCCCCACCTTCCAGTGATTTCCACGCCAGGGCCCGGAGACAGATAGCACCTCTGCCAGGGACGGCCCTTCCGTCCGCCCCCCTGCTTTGTCAGACATTCTCCGATATGTCTGCGGTCTTACTCTTCCATATATACTCCAGGATAATTGTGTCCAGTTAAAAATCATACTAAATACTTGAGTTAATTGGGGAAGGA
Source organism: Panthera uncia (assembly GCF_023721935.1). NCBI lineage: Eukaryota > Metazoa > Chordata > Mammalia > Carnivora > Felidae > Panthera > Panthera uncia. The sequence goes on from NW_026057584.1 coordinate 2,653,094, forward strand.
AATGTCACGGCCATGGTAATAAGCATTTCCAAACAGCATCACAGTCACAGAGGGCTCCTCATTCAAAACAACATTCTGCTGGACTCCCCTATCCCATAGTTTTCATGAGGTATTATATATTTTTGTTTTCTGGCCCCTTGGATTTCATTACATGGTCTAATTGGCTATTGCTAGCATGCATGAGAGTGTTTTCAAAAAGCACCTTCTCTGAGTAACTGGCCTCCATTCTATATGGTTTCATCAGTCGTAAAGGTTTTGGAGGGACGTTTTTGGTGATGGGGTGGGGGGCAAGGTTCCTGGTAGACAATATCTCTTATTGTTCTGTTTTCTGGTAGACCTCATCATTATTTCTTTTTCTTGTTTTACAGAATCACTTAAAACGTTCAAAGCAATGTTATAGAACAGTACGTCGGGGAGAACAGTCTTGACTTTGACACAAATGACTTGACTGTCACTTCAGCTTCCGAGACGCATACTCTAGGAAGGGGAGGAAGAATCTTTTTATTGTAGCTTCTGAAGATCCTAAGTACAAGAGTTTAATGTCAGAAATACGTTGAATTTTCTCAAATGCCTTTTCAGCATCCACCGAGATGATCCTTTCTCTTCTGACCGTGGATGTGACGAACTGCATACAGAGCAGTGAGGGTCACGAACAATTTCAGTGCTGTTGACAAATACTGCCCGTGTGTCAACGCCCAGGAAAGGACCCAAAGGTGAAAGAAATCACCCTCATCGTCCATCAGTAAAACCTCCATGTCGTGGGTTTTACACTTTTGAAACATCACAGAATTTATTTTTTTAAGTTTATTTATTTTGAGAGAGAGAGAGAGCGAGAGAGAGAATTCCAAGCAGGCTTCTAGCTGCCTGCACAGAGCCCGACGCGGGGCTCGAACTCATGAACTGTGAGATCGTGACCCGAGCCGAAGTCAACTGATGAGTCAGAGGCCTACCAACTGAACCACCCAGGAGCCCCAGAGAATTAATTTTTCTTATACTTTACCTGGAATTTGGGTTAAGTTCCTAATGAGATGGGCCTGCTTGCTTTGTTTTGTTTTTCATGTTTCACGGGTTTTGGTATCACAGTACGACAGATACCCTGTGTGTTGGGGGCTGTCCCCAAAGGGGGCGGGGCTTTCCACAGTCCCCAGGAGGAACAGACCCACCAGGGGTGCTTATTTATTGCCTGAGTGATCCTTGAAAGAAGAAGGGAGTCATCCAGAGAAAACATACTTTGAGGCTGATACCACTTGAGAAGTAGTTCATGAAACATTTTACAGTCATTTCCCCAGGGCTTTGTTCTTCCCAGTTTCGAAATTCTTAGGAGTACAAAAAGTTACGAGCCACTGAGAGCCCCCGCCTCAGTTTCCCTTTGGTGAGGGCCCAGCGGCTGCCGGGCGCCCTCACACGCAGCTCGGCACCGGGGCCCCACTCTGCCAAGGCCCCACGCCCACAGGCGGCGAGAGGGTGAGGATCTGAACCTTACCCTGCGGGCCTCGGGGCCCCTGCCCCCCAGCCCTGCCCGACGGGGGAGCCCCGCAAGGGGCCAGTTTCCGTGACTTTTACTTACGTTTTCTCTGTGGCACCCGAGTCTCCCGCAGTCAGCCTTCGTCGGGGCCTGAGCGGCACTGGTCCAGAGGTCTCGGCCAAGGATCTGTGAGGTGGTCTTTCCATCTGTTCACCTGTGGTTTCGATGCATGGGGACAGGGGAGACATGCACAGAGGCCCGTGGCCCCCGGCATGGGGATTTGTCTGGCTCGATCTACGGCATTCCTGTGACCCTGGTCAGGCAGCTAAAGTTCACAGCAGTTTCTTGGCTCCCATCTGCTGCTGGACGTCCAGCTCGGGGGAAGCCAATCCCTGTTTCAAGGTGACGTGCAATTCTGCGATTTCTAGCAAACGACAGATGTCGGCCGTAGGAAAAATAAAGCGTTGGGGACGAGCCCCTTCTCAGAGTGCTTGGCCGCCATCACATAGACTTCATTTTCTCTTCTCTGTTCTTTTGGCCAAATCCATTTCCCCCCACGGAGGAAGCTGCCGGAAGAATGGCAAGGAGCCTCTCCCAGGGGGTCACACTGAAGTGGCCTTCTCGGGAGGACCCGCAGCTGGGTTCGTCCCTCTTATCTGTCATCTGGGCTCCTTGAACGGCCAAGCGTCCGCCATGCCCACTCCAGAGCAAAGAGCTGGGTCCACTGTGGCCTGAGACAGTGATGTCCTCCAGATGTCCCCTGTCCCCAGCCAGGATTTGCCCGCTTAGGTCAAACCATTTAAGAGGCGGGAGAGCCAATGAATGTATTTCATATTTTCTGCATTGTTTCCTGAGTCTTCTGGTAGTAAGAGAAAGTGAATCCACCCAGGCTGCGTGAGCTCTGCCTCTCCCCCGTCTGACTTTATTTATTTTTCTTCCTTCGTGCATTCTACCCAAAGTCGCTGATAGAGCCTAGCTGACTGCAGGGGCTCCACAGCGGGGGGCATGGGGAGGGTATCTCCAGTGTGGTAGAGACAGACAGACGAGGACACAGAACCCAACTCATGCAGCCTCGCTTGCTCCCGGGGGGGCTCGGGGGCCCGTGGGGCCCAGCGCAGGCACGTCTCCTGCCTGACTCACAGCTGGCACCCAGGGGATGTTCACCTCGATCTCCAGGGGAGAGATGTCTCTGTTCCAGAAGACGAGGAAAGGGCCGGGATTTATGTCCTAAAAACAAAAATACCTGCTGGCAGCCGGAGAAGGACCGGGCCAGGGCTGGTGCGGACCAGCGTCCAACAGGGAGAAAGTCAGCGGGCTGCTGTCCAACCGCGACACAAATCATCGCGAAATGTCAGCGTCTTGTAGCAGCACGGGGGTCCGGGGCCAGCTCCTCTGCCGGCACCCTCACATTTTCCCCATTCTTTTGCAAAACAAAGACACTTGGTAACTGTATCGCACATCTTCAGCTCCGAGAACGTGGGACTGAAGAGAGACACTGCATGTGCAATTAAGATAACCACAGCAGCAGGCAAGGTGGGACTTTTAGGCAACTCTGGTTTCCATTTTTTGGACTTGGTCACAGACCAAGTGTCTGGGCCATCGTGTTCCCCAAGTGGCTGTTCCCCTTGACAGATGACGGCCGCCACCCCCCCAAGGTGCCCACCTTGGTCTGTGATTCCTCTTTGGGGTCTCGTAACTGGGGAAGATGGTCCCCACCCCCACCGTCCCACCCTGGGCCTGCGCTCTGACTGCTTTGTGCCTGTTGTCTCCCAGACAGGTTGTTAACTTCCCCAAGACATGGGCCGTGTCTCTGCAAGATGCAGAACTGCAAGTGAACCATCCTGGTTTTCTTCAGCAAATATGTATCAGTGAGCTGAGACAGAGTCACCAACACGGCTTTGAGCCCGTGCACAACACAGTCCCCGTTCCCAGGCTAGGTTGGGGGACAGGGACAGCAGACCAGGAGATGAATCACAGGCTTCCAGCTTCTCTTGAGCAAGACCTGAACAAACACATTTTATTATTTTGTTTTTTGGAGCTGAGATGTTCCAGAACATTCCTTACAGGCTCACTTATCAAGTCTTTCCAGACAATGTGACTTTGGGTCAAGTTTTGCTTCTGTCCTGCCCTGACAGGGTAGCTTTGCAGGATACTACATTGTGTTTGAGAATGTGTACGTATGGACGTCCAGCTGTCTTTAGCTCTCGGTCTCCCCCTGCTCCCTCCAGCCACCTCACCCTCCTCGGCCCCATGCACAGCCTCGCAGGGCAGAGCCCTCACTGCATTCAGATCCGCTCAAGAGAAGCCACGAGCAGGTGCCCCGGAGACGGATGAATCCACGCCTTCCTGGTTTGCAAACCACCATGACCCAACACTGACACGTGGTATCGTAACCGGTAGCTTAACCTACTTGTCTCTGTGGCTGGACGGCAAACCTTCCACAGGACAGACCAAATCACCCTCACCTTTATGTGTCCAGCACCAAGCATAAGACTGCAAACAGTCAGTGCTCAATAAATGTGAGCACCACATAACGGAAAAGCTCAGAAAGAATAACTGTTGCATCAGACCAGCTATTTGGAACCACCCACTGAGTGGGTCCTGCTGGAGATACGTCCATGACCTTCAGATTTTCCTTCTTCAAAAGGAGGAAACACTGGTCATCTGTCCACCAACCTACTCAGGTGCCTACGGCCAAAAGGGCATCTGTTGGGTGTGATGTGCCCACGTCCCCGGTGAGGCCCACCTCCCCCCAGGCATGTATGTGCTATTTCATAATTCATGGTTCCTAGAGCCTCTGGGAGCTTTGGGTGCGTGACCTTGAAGATGCAGTTATCAAATCGGCAGATGTGTAATCCAACTCCTAGAAAAGAAAGACCATCACCTTTTCCTCCACAGACTGGCCAAATTAAGTTACTAAGTCTAAACACAGGCAAACAAAAAAGGGGCTCTAATTTCTGTAAGGCTTTGGACTCAAGCCTGTCTCTGAAATCCGTAAGAATCACTTGTACCTGGAGGGTGCTGGAAGCCCTGACATACCCAGGGCCATGCTCCTGAGACCCCTTCTCAGACCTGCTGAGCCCCGCTGGGCGGCCAGCTTGCTCAGGGAGTGGGGGCAGAGAGGGCCTGGAGTGGGGGGTGCCCAAGAATTGTTCCCCTCTTCCAGTTACTATGGCAGGAACACCTCCTGAAAGTTCTGTTGGGTTTTTTTTTAATGTTTATTTATTTTTGAGAGAGACAGAGAGAGAGAGAGAGAGAGAGAGAGCAGGAGAGGAGAAGAGAGGGAGACAAAGAATCCAAAGCAGGTTCAGTACAGAGCCCGATGCGGGGCTCGAACTCACAAACCATGAGATCTGAGCCAAAGTTGGATGCCTAACTGACTGAGCCACCCAGGCACCCCCTGAAAGTTTTTACTGTAAGAAAAAACACAGGTGCAGCATTATTTACCATCAGCAAGAAACGGAAGCAACCTAAGCATCCAACGATAAATGAATGAGTGAATGAAAGAAACGTGGAATATACACACAATGGAATATTATTCAGCCATAAGAACAATGAAATCCTGCCATTTTTGATGGTGTGGATGAGTCTTGAAGGCATTATCCTCAGTGAAATAAGTCAGAAAGAGAAAGACACATACAGTATGATCTCACTTATTTGCGGGATCTAAAACAAAAAACACCTCACAGATACATAGAATGGATTGGTGGCCGCCAGAGGTCAGGGGTCAGGGGTGAGTAAAATGGGTGCAGGAAGTCAAAAGGTACAAAGCACACAAATCCCCGGGGATGCCACGCACAGCATGGTGACTACAGCTAATAACACTGTCTTGAATATTTGACCGTGGCTAAGAGATAAGATCTTAAAAGTGTTCATCGCGCTAGAAGAAACAGTGTTGTAACTATTACCGTGGCTGATGTTAACCAGACGTTTCGGGGAGACCATTTCACAATATCCACAAGTATCAAATCGCTGTGTCCTACACCTACAACTGATACAATGTTATATGTTCATGACGTCTCAACACAAAGAAAAAAGGCCTACATCTGAAAGTTGTAAAAGTCAGATGATGTATGTAGGGTACCTGGACTGAAAATAAATGCATATTCCTACCTTAAAAACACACACATGGCACAAATTTTACCATCTTTGTCATTTAAAAAAAATTTTTTTTAATCTTTATTTATTTTTGAGAGAGAGACAGCGTGTGAGCAGGGGAGGGGCAGAGAGAGAGGGAGACACAGAATCCAAAGCGGGCTCCAGGCTCTGAGCGGTCAGCACAGAGCCTGATGTGGGGCTCGAACCCACGGACCACGAGATCATGACCTGAGCCGAAGTCGGACGCTTACCCCTCTGAGCCCCCCAGGCACCCCACATCTTTATTATCTTCAAGTGTACATCTCAACGGTGAATGGAATGTCCACGTTATTGTGCAACCGATCCCCAGAACTTTTTCATCTTGCAAAACTAAAACTCTGTTTCCATGAAACATTCCCCATTTTCCTCTTGCAAGGCTTCTGTCTCCATGCATCCGACTCCTCCAGGGACCTCATGTAAGTGGAACCATGCATCATTTGTCTTTTTTGTGACTGGCTTGTTTCACTGAGTGTCGATGTCCCAGGTCCCTCCACGTTGTGGCGGGTGTCCGAACATCCTTCCTTTTAAGTTGTTCTACTGCAGGGGTAGACCACGAGGGGTTGATCCGCCCAGCCCTCCAAGAACATTTCGGCTGCTTCCTCCTCTTGACGCCTGTCATGAACGCGGGCACACACATCTCTCTTGAGAGACCCAGCTTTCCATCCTTTTGGGTGTATGCCCAGAACCAGGATAGTTCCATGTTTAACTTTTTACGGAACCTCCACGCTGTTTTCCGCAGTGGCTGCACCAGTCCGCGTTCCCACGCACACCACACGAGGGTTCCCCTTTCTCCACGTCCTCGCCAACACCTCACCTTTCTGTCCTGATGGGTGCGAGGGGATAGCTGTGGTTTGATTTGCACTTCTCTTGCGTTTAGGGACGTGAAGCACCTTTTCTTGTACGCGTTGGCCATTTGTAGATGATCTTCGGAGAAATGTCGATTCAAGTCCTTTGCCCTTTTTAAAAATCAGATTATCCGATTACAAATCAGATCACAAATTGTTAAGCTGTAGACATTCTTTACGCGTTCTGGATGTTAACAAATTTGCCAAGATCTTCTCCCATTCTGCAGCCAGCCGTTGTCACCCTGTCCATTAGGGTTGATAAGTCCCTTTGGTCTATTTTTGCTTTTGTTGCCTGTCTTCTGAAAATTTTCCTGAGAGGGCCCAGACTGTTCTTTCTGCAATAAAGTTCCAACCCCATGGTGGTGAACAAGTTATGGCAGTAGCCTGTGGCCATCACCTCTCTGAAAGAGCTCCTCACTGCCGTCGACGTGCCTTCCCGCCCTGGGTGGACAAATACTCACCACTCACTTTTCGAGTGAGTCTGGCACACATTGGTATCTCTCTGTGGAGTCCTCCCCGGCCACATCCTTGAAGGAAAACCACTTGAAGCATCAGACATCTGCACCCCGCTCTCCCCCCTAACATGATCGGACAGCACCTCCAACACCGCCTCATCATGCGACATTCCCTCAGTCACATGTCAGTCCCCGCGCCCGCTGCTCCCAGCAAGGCAGGACCCCTGTGCACAGCATCCAGCTGTGGCCGTGCTAAGCCGTCACATTTGTTCCTTCTCTACGTCCACCCCCCCCCATCTCCAAACCAGCCGGAATCTTGCAGATGTCAGACACCCCTGAGAACACAGGTCAGGGAACGATTCTCTCTTCAAGATCACAGGCCCCTGAAGACTGGGGGAGAGGCACCACCGTGAGGTCAGACCGCATAAATTCAATCCCAACCAGCCCCCAGCCAGCACACGGACTGGGCCTGATGGGTAATGACCCCTCTGAGACCCATACTCGGATCTAGAAAATGCGAGGAGTAGCCCCCACCCCAGTCGCTGGACTGTCGTGGGGACTTCATGGCTGCTTCAGGCCCCTGTACTGTGCCTGACATGCAGGGAGTTCCTCAGTACTTGCTGAGCCATTAGAATACGTCCCCTCCACACTGTGCCAATCACCACACCGAGCCCAGTTGGCCATGTCTGCGCCAGTGGGCACCCAGGATGGTGTGGGGAACCTGGTACCGGAGAATCACCAGCTCGGAACGCAGTGATCTGGACAGTCTCAGCCAGGGATGCTCAGCTGCCCACCCTGGAAACAGCATCTTTTATCTCGTGAGGGGCAGCTAGGGGCCCTGTGGTCCAGCCCAGTGATGGCGTGACCGAGTGATGGGGGTGGGGGTGGCTGGGTCTGTGCTGGCCACGCCCCCAAGTGCCGTGTGCCTTAGACGGCCTCCTCACCTCTCCTCGGAGCCAAAGCTATGGGTCGTGTGTGCGTTAAGTCTCGCTCGGCTGCAGAATCACCGAAACACAATGTGCACCAGAGTGAGGGGTCAGATCCGGGCAGATGGTGAGCTTGCAACCCGGGGGCCCCCCCAGCCTCAGCCCTGACCCGGGAAGGCCCCGGGGCCCCCCCAGAGCTCCCTCCAAGGTAGCTATTCCGGGGTCGGCCGAGAGCCTCTAGTCCTCTGGGATCCCCAGGCTGGTGCACCCGGGGGCGCGGTGGCTCAGGCTCGGGTCGGGGGGACGGAGCCCATGATGACCTCCACCCTCCCCTGACTGCAGCTCCCGGGGTTTCCATTACCTTCAGCCTTCCACTCAGCCACCTGCTCACGCCCCACGTGATGGGACAGCCCCCCTCAGCCCCCTCCCACCCGGTGGTGCGCGCACCGGTCCCCATGGTCCACCTCCCCGCGTCACCCAGCCCTTGGGGGTGCAGAGGAGGCCTTGAGAGACCCTTTGCCCCCGGCCTCCCAGCCCACCCAGCAGCTCCCTTCTGATGAGGACACTACTACATGTCCGTGTTTGGCTTTCAGTCACTTCATCTGCAACACGGGACCCCATGCTGCACTCAGTCCTTGGATGTGCTTGTTGGCATGTGGTGGGCAGGCTGGGAGACAGCACTCTTTCCTGTTTTATTGAAAGGTACCCAGCCACGACTCTCCCATTGGGGCCCAAGCATCCCAGGAACCAGGCTGGGTTCTTACTGACCCCCACACCCCAAAGCCACTAAATAAAGCCTGGTGAGACACGGGCACTTCACTGAGTGTGTGTGTGTGTGTGTGTGTGTGTGTGTGTGTTGAGGCCAGAGGAGATGACATCGCACAGAGCACAGCATTTCACTCCACAAATCCCCCCGCAGACCAACGTGTGCCTCTACCCCCGAAGATCACCCCTGTTAGGACGCATTGTGCCAGGTGCCCTCTCTCTCTCTCTCCACCCTCTTCTTCTGCAGAGAGCGATTTAGGGGACACGGCCCCAGGAGCCCCCGGCCTGCAAACTGCCACTGGCTTGTAGAGTGGACAAGGCCCTCCCAAGACGAGGCTGACTCCACTCTCAGCAGCAAACTCAAGGCCCGCAGGCTGCAGGAGTGTTCTCAGAAGCAGCCGGGGAAGGATAAATCACAAACGCTCTTTCCTGCCCCCGAGAAAATGTGGTTTTGGATCACGGACCCTGCACGAATCCCCACTATTGCATTTCTGCAACATGCAAACACGTCCCACGTACAAACCAGGGGCCTGGCTGTGGATCGGACCGGGCGGTCATAACACACAACCAAGCCGTGGTCCCGAAGCTGCTCCCAGAGAAACGGGCAAGCAGGTGCCTGGAGGTCATTACTAGGGGCGCACCAGACATGGGGAGCTCGGGGTTCACCTGAAACACTGCAGGAGGACTGCCGGGGCCCCCAAGAAGGGGATGCCGGGCTGGGTACTGGAGGGAGGTGTGGAGATAGGGGCATGCTGGTGAAGGGAAGGCCGCACAGAGGCACCGAGAGCCAAGAGGTGACGCGCAGAGAGGCAGGTGCCTGGATCGCTCATCCACTCTGCCCCTCCTTTGGACCCCTGCCCCCTGCCGGTGCCTGCTGCAGTGCTGGGTGTGCAGCGAAAGGGCGAGACCCCTTCCCCGCCCTGGGGAGCTCTTCTGGAGGATGCCTGGGGATCAGAAGAGTAGGGCCCGCAGCCACGAAGGGACCAGGGCAGCCCCACGGTGGGGCTGGCATAAAGGAGCCGGCATTCGACACGCCCCAGGGTGCCACACACCATGAGGGGCACGTGACGCACATGTTCCACCAACCACTTACGTGGTTAAATCAGACGTGGCCTGGGAAGGGGCCACTGGCCGCTGGTGTAAAGAAGGCCACCGCACTCCTGTCGGAAGAGCCCATACCCGGAACGCCGACAGGACCGGCCGCCGGCGAGGGTGTGGGGCGAGGGGGCCAGGAGGGATGCACCCGGGACCGCACGTGGAAGGCAGCCCGACGTTTCTCACCGAAGGAAACACTCTCGCCATGCACTCTAGCACGTGCACTCTTTAGCAGGCACCCACAGAAGTTGCATGCTTACATCCACACAAAAACCTGCACGCGGATGCTTCTGGCAGCTTTATTCATAACCGCCAAAACTTGGAAGCACCCAGGGTACCCTTCGGTAGCTGGACGCATGGACGGTGGTGCACCCGGACGATGCTAGAAAGAAATGCGCCATCGAGCCATGAGAGGCCACGAAGGAACCGGAAACACATGTTATCAAGTGAAAGAAGCCAGTCTGGAAAGCCTGCAGGCTGTATGGTTCCAACTATGGGATCTTCTGGAAAAGGCAAAACTACAGAGACAGTAAAAAGATCAGTGGTGGCCAGGGGTCGGGGGTGGGGGGGAGAAGGGGAGGAGCAGGGGAGGCGCAGAGGATCTTGGGGCAGCGAAGGGACTCGACGGCAGCACAGTGATGGCTCCGTGTCACTACACGCTTGTCCACGACCACAGAGGAGTGAGCCCTCGTGTGCACTGTGGACTTTGGGTGACCGAGATGCGTCTGTGTGGGCTCATCCGCCGTAACACGTGTACCCCCCACCTCTGGTGGGGTGCTGCTAACAGGACAGGGCGTGCCTGTGTGCAGGTGGGGGGTGGGGCGCAGGAAATCTCCCTACTTTCCCGCCATTCTGCTGTGAACAAAATTACACTGCTCTGAAAGAGTCAAGTCATAATAAAATATTAATAAATGGCAATTCACAGCACGGAGGGACGGGAGATGTTCCACTATCGGGAATCATAGGCAATCACACGCCGGTGTAATACAGACGGGGGGTGGGGGTGGGGTGACCAAGAACACTGACTCTGCGTCCTTACTTACGCCACGTATTTGTAAAGGGGGTGTGGTTTCTTTAGGCTGGAAGAAGGTTCCTGGCCTCCTACAGGAAAAGAAGCTCCAAACCAGCAAAGTCTTGATAGTACAGACCCCGAGATTCCCCTTCTTCCCTGGCCCTGCAAGTTCAAAGGTTTAATCGCTGGGCATGAAGAGCCAAGAGATGCCCGGGAGAGGAGAGGGGCAACCTGCCCATTTCTGGTCCCGGGGACCCCGGTGTCCAGGCTGAACAGCACCCGGCCTGCTTCACCGAGTCCTGCCAACAGCAAGCTGCACAGGTGCGGGGGGTGGCGCGGGGGGCGAGGTCAGCCCTCACCCGGCAGCGTGAGCTGGCTGGGCCGCCCACGAGCAGAGGTCAAGGGCCTAGGAAATGCCACATATGCTGGGCCGGGCCTCTCCCCTCTCTCTCCGAGGAACTGCCCTGCTACATTTGGGGACCACCACCTTGGCTGAGCCAGAGACGCCCAAAGGAACAGCACGGCCCCAGAGCAGGAGCTGGGCCATATTTGACATAGAAGGGAAATCTTCGCTCCTAGACAGTCTGCTGAAGGCGCAGACGGCCTCAGTTCAATTCCTGCCTCTGCCCGCTGCTGGCTGGGTGCCCTTAGCTGAGCCACCAAAGCCCCTCAGTTTTCCCACCTGGGGAGTGGCAGTTAGAGACCCAACCGGACTGGGTTGTTTTCAGGATTAAAATAACACTACGGGCCAAGTGCTGTGGTCAGGGGGCGGGGTGGGCCAGAGCCTCAGCTTCAGGCACTCAGCGTCTCTGCCCGTCTGCTCTGCTCTGCGCACCCCTGCAGGGCAGAGTGCTTCTGCCATAGTCGCTTACCCCCGCTGCCAGTCTGGAGCGGGACATGGGAGCTCCTAAGACCCCTCTGCAGCCAGGTCTGGGTTGGGCGAGACCACCCGGTCCCCCCTGAATCTAGGTCACCCCAGCTACACCCTGTGAGTTTTCCAGAGCCCCCAGCCTTTCCCCCTCCCAGATCCTGAGGCCAGGCCCCGATGCATGCCTGACACTCTCCACCTTACAGAGGGTCCCAAAGGAGTTGGGAAATCCCAAGGACCGCCTTCCTCAGTGCACAGGAGCTTACTGAAGGGCAACTTTGTGCAGGAATGTCCCCAACAGGCATTTTTGAGGGGGGGTGGAGCGCAACATGGACCCCGGGCCAGGGTGGACCCTGGCCTGGCATCTCTGAGCACCCAAGGCCTGCACTCACCACATACCCACCCCCCCGACCCCTCTGGGCCCTGCCGTGGCCCCATGGGCACCAGCCTCCACTCCAGTCCCACGAGCGTGTGCCCACGCTCCCTCTGCCCACGCCCGCCCTCAGGAGCCGGGAGCCGCCTCTGCCCTGCGCTCCTGGCCTCCCATTCAAGGCTCCCTGCTGTTTACTTGAACAGCCAGAAGACAGAAAGCCATGGCTCTGAGTCACCCGCTTTGCTCCACGGTCGGCTCTGATTCAGGCAGGAGGCCCACGGCGGGGACCAACCCGGCCGTTAACCTCCTGGTTTCTCTGTGTCGCGACAGCAGAAGGTATCTGTGGTTTTGGGTTGAGGATTAACGCACGGCTGGCTTGGCAGCCACGGCGTGTGGACGGGTGTGTGGACGGGAGACAACCTGGAGCACGCACGCACACGCGCGGGGCTCTCCCTCCCCGAGCCTCGGGCCGCTTCACCGGCCGCGATGGAAACTTACAAATATTTCAGTCATGTTTCTGAAGAGGGTTTGGTCATCTGGCAAGTGTGGTCCCAGAACTTGCCAGAAGTATGCCTCAAGCGCAGCCCAGGGGTGAGAGAAGGCAGGCCTAGTGCAAATTAGATTATGGCTGAGGATCCGAAGGGGAACGTGAAACTAGGAGCCGGGGGCTGTGCCTGGGGACTCTCGGCTGGTGTCAGGTCCCCAGGGAGGTGGAGGTGTGATTCAGGCACTAGGAGAACAGTCCGTGAGTTCGTTGTATTTCTTCCACTTACTTCTATACATATGAAGTGGTTTGTGATTAAGAACATACATCCCCAAATACATGGAGACGAGTTTACAAAATAAAGACAAGTGAGGGTGTTGTTAGCCAATGGGGGGGTACCACTGGGGGTCAAGGACAAGGACAAGCGAATTCCTGAATTCCCGTCATCGCAGGAAACCCATACACAGCCCTGCTGCCCCAAACAAACTCGCAGTTCCTCCAGGGAGTCAGGCTGGGCCATATTCATACGTTCTGGAAAAGCGTATCAAATTAAACTACCATTAAAGGCACTGCATAAAAAGAACGGTCAGGGTCTTGAGCCGAGGGTTGCAGAAGACAGAAAAATAATTATTTTTTTCTTACGTGACTTCAGGTGGCACCAAACCTGTAATATTGAGAGGAGGGTCCAGCGAGGGTAACAACAGGCTGGTCCCTCAGGAGCGGGGTTTTGCAATGGGCATGCAGGGGAGGGGTCAGCAGAGTCCAGACCAATGACTCGCTTGTGCACACCCTCGACCCTGCCTTTATTTTTTTTTTTTAACGTTTATTTATTTTTGAGACAGAGAGAGACAGAGCATGAACGGGGGAGGGGCAGAGAGAGAGGGAGACACAGAATCTGAAACAGGCTCCAGGCTCCGAGCTGTCAGCACAGAGCCCGATGCGGGGCTCGAACTCACGGACCGCGAGACGTGACCTGAGCCGAAGTCGGCCGCCTAACCGACTGAGCCACCCAGGCGCCCCTACCCTGCCTTTAAAAAGCACCGTTTTCTTGGAGTAAGACCGTGGCATTTGCAGAAAATTTGGGAAAGAAGGAAAGCCAATGAGAATAATAAGAAGGAAAGGAAGATCTCTGATTCCCGCTTTGGCCGAGAGGCATCCGCTCTTGTGACAGACGCACCCATGCAAACGCACGCTCTGATTCTGCAACCTGGGGTCAGAGGATCTGCTCCACTAGGGGGCCATTTCCCTTGATGACCAAGTATTTGCTTACAAGACACAGTTTTCTGGCTGTGTAGTGTTTCAGTGGATGGATAAACCACAATTTATTCACCCTTTTCCCAGGACATTTGAAGGATCTCACTAATATTAGCAAAGCTGATAGGAATCTCTTTGTTGCTGGTCAGATTCGACCATCGTTCGCTCAGGATAATGCCTAAAACCGGCCTTGCTTGTCTCAAAGGGAATTTCCAAATTTTAAATCTTCTCTTATCCATTGTCAAAATCTCTTCGCAAAGATTTTACAATTTACCTTCTCACTGTCAGAGACGAGATGGCCTGGTTCCTCACGCTTTCCTTAATACTGAGGGTTCTCATCTTTCCAATGTAATTAAAAAATGGTATCCTCCTGCTTATTTTCCATTTCTTGGATTATTGCTGAAGTTCAACACTTGTCATATGTTGACTGGACAACTGAACTTCTTCTTTTGTAAATTCGTATTATGACCCTTATTTTCCACTGGGGTTTTTTAAGTTTATTTATTTATTTATTTAGAGAGAGTGAGTGAGCGAGCACGAGTGAGGCAGGGGCAGAGAGAGAGGCAGAGAGAGAGAATCCCAAGCGGGTCAGCACAGAGCCCAACGTGGGGCTCTATCCCACGAATCGTGAGATCATGACCTGAGCCAGAATCAAGGGCCAGACACTTAATGGACTGAGCCACCCAGGTGCCCCATTTTCTTTTGGATTTTTAAGGGCTCTTTGTCTAGTAAGATTCACTGTACCATACATTGGTAAGTACTTCCTTCCTGGCTCATGAAAAGTTTCTGATTGTCGTAATTTTTTGATACATAAAATTTCAAATTTTAATTTAGTCTGTTATTTTTTCCTTCGTATCTTGCGCTTTGCCACGCTTGGAACGATCAGCTTCAGGAAGCAGAGGCCGTGAGGGGTCCCCATTAGTAAGTGTCACTTAGGTCCCCTGAATGTTCACTGTTGGCTTCTGTGGGACAGCGACCTGGGTGTCCCCACCGCACTCCGTCTGTGGCCACACTCTGCAGGTGATGGATGCCGCACGAAGCATGGGGCTTCGATGGGGTAAAGTGAATGCATCCCCTTGGGTTCACCAGGAAGCCTGATTTTCTACTAGCTTCGACAGCAGATGCGGCCAGGGAGTTAGCTGAGTGGGTGGACATCGGGACACCGAGGCCTGACCTGCTTTGGGGACAGTAAGAAGGGCAGGTGAGTGGGAAGGAGGGGGCACTCTGTGTGCTGCTCACCCAGGGGCACCAAATTTGGTTCACGTCACCTGGATGGTATGTCTGAAAACCAACTGCACAATCAAGGGCCAGAGACCCTCCGCTTTGTGCCCTATCCTGACCGGAGTGCGGGCCCCAGTGTCCCGAGGCTCGCAGTGCATGTGGGTAAGCCCGAGGCTCCTGTTCAGGTACTCGGAAGCAGGAGAGAGGAGAGCAGAGGGTCTGAGTGCACAGCGAGGGTGCGTAACCCGCTGACAGATCAGAGTGTGGCCCCTCTGCAGCCGGGAACCCACGTGGGGCTGACGGATGGGGGCCCCGACATAACATGTGCCGCTCGAGGTGACCCAGGCTCCCGGCAGGACAGGTGCACAACCAGGGGTGCGGACAGCCAGGTCCCCTCCTGCTGTCTCTCCCTGGAGCCCTCCTTGTCAGCACGTGGGGACTCTCTGTCTCTCTCCCTCCCTCCCTGGTGGCCGTCCCTCTAGTGGGGCAGGGGACCGGGAATGGACAGACAGCACCGTCCTTTGCTCTGGGCAACCCCACTCACCTGGGAAGGTTCTCTGGGACCTGCTCCCAGTTCTGAGCCCTTCTGCCTGGATTCCCTAGACGCTAACAATGCACGAGCCCAACACGATCTTTGTGGTTTCTGTGAGTGTCTCAAAGTGCTGACTGTGCAACACCATGAAGGTGAGAGTGTTTAAAAAAGAAACGGAGCTGGATCGTGGCCACAGAAGCCCCGGGAAAGCCACTGTGCCACCCCCTCCCTCCGGCGTGGGTCCCGAGGGCACAGGAGGCTCAGGAGACACAGCAAGGTGGACGGATCAGGGGAGGAAGGAGAGGAAACACCGTCCCATTGGCCGGAATGACCTCGTGCCACCGTCCTGGCTGCACCGTGTCTGGGGACAGCACAAGAGCACACACACCACCCTTTGTTCTATTCCCAGTCCCGGGGGGAGAGGGATTCACTGAGAGGAGCAGCCTTGAGCCGCAGGCCCCGCTTTTCAGGAATCATCATGTCCCTGGTGGCAGCATCGACCTCTCCAGGGTCTCTCTGAGCCTGAAATGGTCTGACCCACCGACAGGCCCGGGGAGACCACTGCTGGATGGGTCAAAATGTCCATGCACCACCCCTCCCGCCCCACTACACATGGGGAAAATGCCCCCTGCTTTCGGCTGGGTGCACTGCAAACAACGCACAAGCTGGGGTCACCCCTTCCCCATCCATCACCCCCAAAAGTGTGAGAAGACTCAGTCCATGGAGGGGTTTCCAGAGAGATAACTGACGGGCCACCAAAACCAAAGGGTGGGCAACGAAATGTCAAGTATGTTATCAGAGTTCTTGGACGTATTTTTGTTTTTTTTTTTTTTTTAGAACCACATTAGGAAATAGATTTCCAAAGAGAAAAAGAAACATTTTCAGGCAGGGATAACTTGAAGGGAAGGATAATGGGATAAGCACAGAATCACGTGAATAAACCGAACAGCGCCTCTGGAAAGGGGTGAGAAGCTGAAGGTTTAATACCTCCCCCCCGTCGGCCCCACTGCAATCCTCCTTGTTACCAGAGAGACCCACGGTCTGTGTCACAGGATATTTTGGGGTTTGTAAAATACACATAATTGACATTTATCATTTTGGCCATTTCAAAGTATAAAGTCCAGTGGAAGTAAGCGCACAGCCCTCACGCTGTTGTGCAAGCATCGTCACTATCTATTTCTAGAACTTTTTCATCACCCCGAACAGAAATCCCACACCCGTTAAGCAATTCTGTCCCAGGCCCCCTCCTCCGGGCCCTGGAAGCCACAGATGCACTTTTGCCCATTCCGGATTTTTCGTCCAGACGGAACCCTACCACATTCGGTCTCCTGCGCGTGACTTCTGAGACTCAGCGTCGCGTTTCCGGGGTCCGTCCGTGTGACAGCAGGTGCTGGCGTCTCGCTCCTTCTTACGGCTGAACAACATCCCACCGTGGGGCTAGCCCGCATTTTGCTGACCCCGCAGCCGGCAGACGCCCGTGCTGTTTTCACCTTGCGGCTCTCGCGAGCAGCGCTGCAATGAACACACAGTCGCACGTTTTTCGGTGGAGACCCTGCTTTCGATTTTTGGGGGGCGTACAGCCAGCGGGGAGTGGCCTGGTCACACTGACTCACAGAATACTGACAGCTGCAGGGCATCAGAAACTCACTCCCTCATTCGCATAGAGGGAAACTGAGTCCCAGAGAGGCGACGCCTTACCCAGGCCACGCACAACCGCGGGCTGAGAGCGGGAGTGTCCACCCCACGTGCAGCTTCAGGAAAGTCTCGTTGATCCCCTAGACCCAAGACAGTGGGTTTGCCCAACAGATTAACTCGGGGACCCAGCCGGCTCCTACAGAGGCCACAGACTGTGGTTTCCGCCTAATTAAAATTTCCCCAAACAGAAAAATGCCACGCAGGAGGAGTTTACTAAGAGAAAGTACTCCATACGGTGTCTTCTGGGAACAGTGACTTCAATAAATCGCAAAACCCACCGTGGAGAGTCATGCTGGTTACACGGAGCCACGGGCGCTGGAAAGCCCTCCCAGTGCGCGGGTTATTGGTTCCCGTCGCCCAGGATCACGCAGGGGAAAGCAGGGGACCCAGAAAGGCACCCCAGCCTCGCCCTCTGTCTGCGCACACTGCCCTTCCCCTCGTGCTGCCTGGAAAAAGGAACATTATGTAACTAGCAGTAACCGAGATTTGCTGCATCTTTCAAAAAAGAAACGTACACCACAAGAGATGGGTTTGGAGAATCTGCACACGGCCACTGATAGTGGCCGGGCACTTTCCTGACGCCCCTTGGAACAAAGTAAGAGGCGAAAACACTTGTAAAGTCACTGTGGCCTGGGTGGCCTCCTGCCTGGGGCGTGGAGGCAGAAGAATTGAGGTGGCCTTGCTGGGTGTGAATGAAGCGTCCTTTTTCCGGGAAGGCGGGCAGCGTGTTTATTCTGATAAAGCATTTTCCGCTCCCTCCCGAGGGGCCCGGAGGGAAGAAGTGATCCGTGTGCCTCCAGCAAGCAGCACAGGGGGAGGCATCGCGGCACCCAAGCCCGGGCCTTGCGTTTTCTCATCAAGGGGCCTCCACCCGCTCGGTCGCCCCGTCACCTTTTCCCTTTAATAAATCGTGAGACGCTGGATTCACGTGTGTGGAGCCTTCGGAGACCCACGAGGAGAGCAGATGGCTCAACGATGAAATTGTAGGAAAGCGCCCATTTCTGAAATGTCACTAGACAAAAGTGGGTGCAGCATAAGAGCTATCCTGAGATGAGCCAGCAGGTACATACATCACGGCCCTCACTTTATGCCTACTGAAGTGGAAGAGGATCCCTATCCTCAAAAAGGAGTGCACAGGGGAGCTTTGGAATTGGCAGTAATTTAACATCCAGCACAATCGCCTTAAGTTAATTCTTCCCTCCGAGTGTTTCACCGTACGGACCCTTCCTCACACCTCAGCAACTCCACGGGAGATGAGCTCTGTGCACACGGAGATCCGCCTCGGCCCTACCGACGATGCCACAAAACACCAGTGTGCGCTCGTGGGGTCACCACACGGTCCCCGGGGGGTTTGGGGTGGCTGAAGCCACTCAGGTTGCACGAGAGAAAAAAAAATAATAAAACCGGGATACATCAGGTTTCCTGGGGTCCAGATCTCTGGCACACTTCTGTTCTAGGATCAGTGGAGCAGCTTTCTTAGGAAATAGTGACGATGGGCAATTGAGGACAGGGAGTCACCGAGCCTGGGCGGGCGCGGGGGGTGCTGGGTGGACCTCGCTCATGAGCTGCACCAAACTTCCCAGACCCACAGCCGCCCAATCCCGGCGTGTTTCCTCGCCATGTGGGGTTGTGCTGTCTCTGGAACCTGACGATGGGCTTTCTGTTCACCCTTTATCGCTTATCATAATATGAAAATGTACGTGGGCTTCGGATAACAGTAATAACAACACAGAGGAGCCCTCAGCTAAAGAAGACAAGAAGGAAAGCTGGGTGTAGGGGTGGGTGGTGAAGGGCACGGCTGGGGAGGAAATGCTCACCAGGCAGGAAAAAATGTGCAAAGGATCAAATCCTTCTCTCTGGGTTTCCCACCCACGCACGCAGACATCACGAAAGAGAGGAAAATCAGTTTTGATTATAGTTAGGGACCCATTTCTATATGGTTCGCGTTTGCGAACGGTTTAAATTCGGGAAAACCCGTTTTTGGTGAGGATGCTGTCGGTCTGTGGGGCTCAATGACGTGAAGGCAACACGTCTCAATTGGAGACAGAAAATCACGCCTTTGCCTCCCTCCTTTCCTTCCCAATTTGCAGCAAATCAGGCATTTAAATCCCAGAGAAACGACAGACACCTCACAGGCGGTCTCGTAAGAACGGGATTCTCGGTCCACGCAGCCTCCTGGAAGTCAGCGCAGGACCTCCTAACCCCGCAGGCCAGCCTGCCTTCGGTCCTTGCACTGAGCCAGACGTCTCTGGCTGACAGGCACTCTGCACCCCCGGGTCCGAAAAGTCAAACAACGCAAGTGGCTTTTGGTTTCTGATCCCCCTGCACACCCTTCACGAACCAAATCTACTTTAAGAACCGAGATCAAGGAAAGGAAATAGCAATTTGATCTTTTATTTCTAGAGCTCTCGTTTGAAGGAAGACGCTGCCTGCTTGCATTTTGACTTCCAGAATGTTAAATCAAAGTAGAACACACAAAGAAATCCACCGTGGCAGTAGACAGAGTCAGAGACTGTAAACTATGGGCCTGTGTTTTCTTTTAGGGAGTTTGTTTATTTTACAAGCTGTCCCTTCTGGAGCCCCCACTTGCCACGGAAGCAGGGGGAAAAAAAAAAAAAGAAAGAAAAGAAAAAAAGATCTCTTGAATCTCTTAAGAGACATGCTCAGAGTAAGAGAAAAGAGCGTGGCATTTTGTTTGCTTAGCAGTAGTAAAACAGCATTAACAACAAAAATGTGGGCATTTTTTTTTCCTCCAGGAGGAAACCAGCTAAAGTTTCCCTTCCCGATTCCTCCCTCCTCGAAGCAAAAGGCTAAAAACCTGCCCTAAGTTGTTCTGTGCTGAGTGGCCCTGTCTGGTGCTCGGGAAAGTCTCAGGGTGGGACCACAGACCTCGGCTACGGGGTTGGGATTTGATGTCTGGTCACCACCAAAGGGTTAATGGAAACCAAGGTTTCTGCCCAAATCTTTCCTGAGTCAGTCACACACCAGATCTCCACGTTCAGAAAAACAAATGTGAACTCTCTCTGTCAAAAACGAAACAGTGGGACATACAAATCTAATGCCAGACAACATAACTAAATTTACCATTTCCCCCCCCCCCCAATGATGCTGATGACTATTTTTTTAAAGGCCGAATGTGAGCTAAAAAGAAAAAGTATTTTCCAGTAACTGAAAGCTCTTTGGGTTACCCTTCATTTCACTGATGGGGAAATTGTGATCGAAAGAGAGGGGGATGTGCCAATTTTAAAGGTATTGGTCTTAGGAGTTGAGAAGTAAAGTTACGATTCTATAGAGGAGGTCACGAGAAGCCGGGTCATCTTCATTCCCCACCCCCCACCCCGGTCAAGTAACAGAAGAAAGCATATCGGGATGGGAAACTGGGTTCTAAGCACCAAGTGTCCACAGACCCCACGCGCTGAGCTCCCTCAACCACGGGCTTCGTACACATAATCGCAGGTGTCTGTTACTCTGAACCATCGAGCTGTACGAAAAGCAATACCGATATTCGAAGCAGGCAAAACACTGTTTTGGTTCAAAACGACTCTATCTTCAATTAACCATTAGAAGTTTCCTCGTGCCGGAATGAGGCTGCCTGCTGGCTTTCCCAGTTTCTGACTCAAGTCTCCTAGAGCAAGACCACCCTTAGTAGTCACTGAAGAAAAATCCCATTGTGACCTAGTTTACATCAGCATGAAAATCACATCGTTAATGTCGCTGTATCGCATTCCAAAACAAACATTAAATTAAGGCACATTTAATATAACTAAATTGCGTTCAAAGGTTTACCACTGAACCAAACACAAAATATGTTCCTAGAACAAACAAATATTACTTTAAAACAACCATGACTGAGTTTAGGGTTTGATCTCTCCCTCTCCTTTTCCCTCTCTCTCTCTTTTTCCTCTTCCTCTGTGTATGGCTCTAAATACTAAAACTTTAATCTCTACACCTCTTGGTGAATAATTTTTACAAATCGCGGGCTTTAGAATTATGTGTGTATTTCACGTATGTCAGTGTAGATTTAGTATCTTAGTATCTTAGTATTTAGTATATTAGTATCAAGCTGGGTCTGTTTGGGGTAAATATTTCATAAAATTTATTTGAAAAATATTTTGTTTCTGAGGATAGGAATAAATACTGGGATTGATTGGTATTTCTCCTCTCAGATTTTCCGGGATTCCACTCTAAGAATTACAAGGAACCGCCTTCAACTCTACATTGGAAACACACAGGGATTCTACACATTCTGAAAACAAGTACAACAGGCAAATGACATCAAGAAAAAAAATGGGCTCAAACCACATTTTTAGTTTCTTACCCCAAGACGAGGCATAATAATTCCTTCTATAATGTGCTTCTTTGGATATATGAAAAATTTTAAATTCTTGTGGAATATCTTCCCTTGAAACTTTTCATTCTGAGGTAACTGTAGATTCACATGAAGTTGTAAGAAATAATACAGAGAAATTCTCTTATACTCTTTACTTAAGTTTCCCCCAACGGTAACATCTTGCAAAACTATAATGTAATATCACAACCGGGAAATTGACGCTAATACAATTTCCACGACTTAACTCACATTTCACCAGTTTTACGTGCACTTGTGCGTGTGTGCGTGCGTGCGTTTCATTCTATACAACTTTATCACACGTGGACACTCAGGTGACCATGCGGAGTATCTTTTTAAAGAGTTTCTGTTTGCAGTATTCCATGTGGCCTTTACTTTTGAATGCATCCTGTCTGTATCTCTTAGGTTAGATTCTCCTTCTCCTTTATGGCTGCTTCTTGGCTACAGTAACTCACTCACCTCTTCTTTGAGTTTTATTGCCTCATTCGTGAACTCTTTGCTGGTGGAGAACTTTGTATTTGGTTTGCTTTCTGCAACACATTTATCCTTTCCCAGGAAGAGACACATACATAAACAGACATTCCAGCATGCATTCACGGAGTTTTTAAAGACACCAGTGAGAATAGATTAATATAAATACTAAGCTTAAAAACTGTCATAAAAGTTCAGCCTTTAAAATTGGCTTATTAAAATATTTGTTTTTTTTTTAAGCCCAGATTTAAACTAAACTTATGAGTTATAGTGCTCTGCTCAGAGAGAGTTTACGTTATGGTCTTTTTGCCAGGCTAGAGGAATCTGGCATCTGTAATGTCCGTCCGGAATAGAGTGGAACAGGGAAGATGGAAACTCCGTTCTTTCGGGCTCAAGACTTGTCTGAAAACAGTATGGTTGTCAGAAAACTTCAATAAAATACTATATTTCAAATGACCTCAAGCAGCCGCTCTCAAAGCCCCATCCCACCAGCCCCCGCTCCGGCCAGATGCATCAGGCAAGGTTGAAAGCGTAGCTTCAGATACTTAGACAATACCCACATCTCGGAGGTCAGCTCCCTATACTGCATCTTACTGACGGCTATTTTATAACAAAACATCACTTCTATTTCTGGGAGCTCAGTCTTTCGGTCCACTTCTTCTGATCAATCAAAAGCTCTCCTGGGATTCTGCACATACATTCTCCACGGGGAATTAATTTTGAGATCGGTTAGCATTCCAAATAGAGCAGTTAACAAACACCTCCAAGAAGGAAGTGCCCAAGAGGGAGGAACAGGCTTGCACACTTTTCAGATGGTGAGAGGGTCATACTCTGTTCTGCAAAGTGAGTACAAGTTCTCGGGGGGCAGGGAGCAGGGATAAAAAGTAGTTTGTTGAGTACAGTAACCTCCTGAAAATCTGCGTATTGCACGAGTTAGGGAAGATGTTTTCTTTAATGACAAAGCAGAGAATAGGAAAAATGTCTGCTAATCGTCCCCTTCCTCCAAGCCAGGTGCCTCTGACCCTGCTTCTAATGAGAATACTAAAAATTTCTTTTGAGTTTTGTCCGATTCGATGAACCCAGCTGACCGTCCAAAGACACCTGATTTATTGTGTATTTGTGTGTTTAAATACCAGGCCAAAGAAGAAAGCGAGGGTAAATATTAGCACCAGCTGAACCCTCCACCATTTTCTGTGCTTCTCTTTATATCAAAGGACAATTTAGGCTTTTTATGGTTGCTGCTGTTCGTCTGGACACATGTGAAAGCATCTCATGTTAAGACATTAAAATCACACGCGATTTACTGAAAAGTCTAGAAACTGTTTGCTGATATAGATAACTAACACCCTGTCAGTTAAAAAGGTTACAAATAAATAACAAATGTCATTTAGCAACATTTTCAGGAAATCAAACCAATCATGATTGTATTTATATTCACAGACAGTGTGATAAAAACAAACAAAAAATACAAAAACGCTTGCCTAACGAGTCTGATTAAGTAAAAACAAGGTGTATCTATAATTATTAGTGTATCAAAAATTTACACATGTCCCTTCTCTTCTCGTAGAGCGTGGTTATCTCCCTACAGAAACTGGTTTACTAGAATTAGCCTGTTACATCCAAGTATATAAAAATAAAAATACATGGGCCCCCACGTGATCATTTGCTCTCTAGCTGAATATGTTATGTTATATTTTAAGCATTTTTCCCCCAAAAAATCAACACTTTTAATGAATAAGGTGCTGCCTTTGATTTTTATATAATCGTTACTTGTGATCTATGTCTGATTCTCTAAGTTGGAGGAATGTAATTATTTTTAAATGAATTTTAAATGATTTTACTAAATTTTTCATTAAGGTAATGTCTCCTGGAATATGCTTTCAATAATTTTCTGGAGGGAAGTCTTAATGATAATTCTGTTGACATTTCCCTTAAACAAAGCTATGCATGTATGTTTAACAACGATGACATTCCTCATCTGTTTGTCCTTTCTTCAGATGTGATGTAAACCGTGGATGGTATAAAGGGTAAATGGAATTAACTAATGGAAGCTCATAATTTAGGCAGCAAAACCCAGAATTAATGTATTAACCCCCTGTAGCATTTTACTGCTCAGCCAATCCAAACTTTCTTCCCTAGAAAAATATGTGATTGAGAAACTTTCCATCTGTTTTTGACAAAGATACGAGAAGATGCCCGTGTTATTCTCCACTAAAAATCCTTTTTTAAAAAACCTATAAAACAATCGTTATCTTAGGGGGCTGTTTCAGCAAAAGAATTTTCAGTGGCACAGAAATAAGAACTTTTTAAAAATCCACCTGTGCTGGATGGGCCTTGCGTGGCCACAGCAAAAACATTTGGAGATATTAGAGACCCACATAAAAAAAGAAATAGATATGTTTGGGAGCACGGGCGGGGGCACGCTCAGGATTAATCTAAATTCCTTCTGTGTGAAGCAGAGACTTAGAAAAACACTGCGAGATGAACAATGAACACGAAACCGAAGCATACGAGGTAGTGAGGATTTCTACCCTCCCCTCCCCCAATATATCTTGCACCCTCCCATTGCCCAAGAGGGTCCTTTGGAAGGGAGATGCCCACCGGCCTCACCGAGCCTTCTGGAAAGGACGGCGCCTCCGGAGTTAAGCTGGTCTAAAGGGACTTCCAAGGTGTCTCCTGAAAGGGAGCCGGTGCAGGGCGCCCTGAGCGCTCTTCCGGAGCAAACCAGAATTTCCAAGGCTCTGGGCGGCTGCGTCCCCTCCGCCTCCTCCCGCTCGGGGCCTGGCCCGCCCCGCCTGTCCCTTCCCGCAACCCCGCTTCCCAGCCCGGCCCCGTCGCGCGACGCTGCGAGGCCGGGACGCAGCGCGGGCAGAGCCCCGTCCCGGACTCTCCAGGTTCAAGGCTGGAACCAGAGGCTCCCGGCTCCACCTGCCTGCGGGCCACGGGGTTCCGACCCCCCCCCGCCCCCCGCCCGCCACCGCCTCGTCCAGGGCCGCCCCCGGCCCAGGCGCTGCGGTCTCGGCGCCCCGGTCCCGGCCCTGTCCCCCGCGCTCCCGGGCAGGGCCGCCCCGGGCTGTCCCGCCGCAGCGGCCCCGGAGCCGCCGGCGCAGGACAGCGTCCTCCCGCCCTCCCCGGGACAGCCTGGCCGCCGGCCCGCGGCTCTGCGCCCCTCCCGGCCGGCCGGGCTCCCGAAGTCCGCGAGAGCCGCGCGTCCGCACCACGAACGCGCCCCGCGGCTCCGCGGGCAGAGGGCGAAGCCGCCGCCCGGCGCAGCCCGGCTCCGGCAGCCTCCCGCGCGGCCTCGGCCCCGCAGGGCGCACCGGGCAGAGGCTTCCCGTCCCTCCGCCCCTGCCGGCCGCCCGCCCGCGGCTCCTCCGATGCCCTCTCCCCCGACAGTCACCCACAGGCGCCAAGGATGGGGAAGGACGCCTGTCACCGGCCGCCACCCCACCCCACCGCCGACTGACACCCGGCGGGGAAGTCTGCAAGAGGCCGCAAGGGTGCCCCTGGGACCCGGGAGCTTCCCGGCCGACCCCCATCTGCCGCCGCGAGTCAACACGCACCCCGAGCACGCGGCCGCGGGCCGCGGGGCCTCCCCGAGGAGGGCGGCACGGGCCGCCCGTCCCCCCACACCCCCTTCCCGCCCCACCCCCCCCCCCCCCCACCCCCCCCCCGCCGCGGAGGGCGCCGGTCGCGCGCGCAGCACCTACCCTGGCGCGCGGGTCCGGACGTGGGTGGCGCGGCGCTAGTGGGAGGCCGACATGGACCACGCGCCCTCCATGCGCCACACGGAGAAGGCGTAGCTGAGGCGCTCGTGGGCCACGTAGCTGCAGCTGGCCATCTTATTGTCCATCTCGTCGCTCTGCAGGACCTGGTAGAGGAAGTCTATGTACCTGGCGGCCAGCTTGAGCGTCTGGATCTTGCTGAGCTTGTCCGAGGGCAGCGTGGGGATGATCTTGCGCAGCGCCGCGAAGGCCTCGTTCAGCGACTGGGTGCGCTGGCGCTCGCGCACGTTGGCCAGGATGCGCTGGCTCTGCAGCTCCTCGAAGGACTGCGCGCTCGGGCTGCCCTTCCTGCCGCGCTTGCCCGGGGTCGGACTGCCATCTTCGCTCGACTTCTTGCTGTAGCGCCGCTTCCGGCCGAAGCGCTTGGGCTGCCTCTCGAGCTCCTCCTCGCTGGTGCCCAGGCTGTCCACGGGGGACACGGGCGAGCTGGAGCCCTCCTCCATGGCGCCCGCCCGGCGCGCTTGGGGCTGGGGGCGGGGGGCGCGGGGCGGGGGGCGGGGGGGGGGGGGCGCCGGGCGCCGAGCGCGCGCCGCTGGCCAAGCCCGCGGTCGCCGAGCACACGCTCCCGGAGCTGCTGGAAAGGCTCTGATTTCAAGGCCGGCTCGTGCGAAACCGAGGTCTCCGGGAGAGGAAGTTATTCTAACTTTTTTGGAAACTCTAGCCGGGCTGGGTTGCTAAATAGTTGTCAGGAGCGAGGGCGGCGCGCTGATTGGCCGCGGCGGCCGGGGGCAGGACGAGCTCTGGGGCCTTCGCCGGCCGCCCCCGCCCCCCGGCGCGGCACTTTCAGTTTTGCCTCCCCCTTCGGCCCCGGCCGCGGCGGGCACCCCGGAGGCCGGGCCCTCTCGCGCGCCGCGCGCGCCCCCACCCCGGGATCCGACCACCCTCCGGCCGCCCGGCGCCCTGGGCATCGCGGACCCGCTTTGTCTGCCGCTTAACGTGCAGATCCGGCTCCGCCGAGGCTGCGGGATCTCCCGGGGGCGCGAGGGCGCGGGGGCGCGAGGGCGCGAGGGGCGCGGGAGCCGAGTCCTACCCTAGAGGCCGCTCCCAGGAGGTGAGGACCAGGCGGGGAGCCCCCGGGGGTGCCCCGGCCTGTGCGCTCCTTGGCTGCCCAACCCCCGCCCCCGGGCGCGCCGCGAGCCCGCGCGGCGACCCTCACCCTCAGCCCGGGGTGGAGGACGTGCGCGGCCAAGGGTCCCGGCGCCCGGACTACGGGCGTGCGGACACCCGGGAGCCCGCGGAGATGCCGCTGGCCTCGCGCGCGCCGCGGGAATCAGGCCACGCGCGCCGGCTCTGCCCAGGCTTTGTGTCCGCTGTGGTTTCCCACCCTGACTTTCTGGGGATCCCCGGCCCCGACGCCCTTTGCAGACCCTCCTTCTAAGTGCTTTCTCACTGGAGCGCCGCAGCCGCGAGCCTCTGCGGGAGCGCCCGGTGCCCACCGCGCCCACCTGCTCGGCCCTGCCCGCGATGCCGGGTGCGGGGCGGGGGCGATCTTCAGGCCCCTCGCGCGGGGTCCCAGCCTCTGCGCTCCCCTTCTGCTTCGCGCGCCGGCGTGGGGACGGAGGGCAGTGTGGGGAGCTGCGCCGCCTCCCCTGCGCCGGGCGCCTGCGGCCAGGAGGGCGCGGGGCGGCGGGAGCGCGGGGCCCGGCCTCGGCGGGCGACACCGCGGACCCCGGCCCCGCGCCATCTGGACGCCGCGCGCGGGCGCGTTTGAAGTGGTCCGGGGGGCTCTTTGTTCGCCAGGCCGCTCTGGCTCGGGGCCTGGAGGTGGTTTACGGCTTTGATGCCTTTGAACCTATTCCCAGGTGACCCGGGCTCAATTAGGCCCGGGCCTGAGCCGGGCTGTCAGGCAAGCCGCGTGATCAAGGGCGGGCTGGGCCCTTTTATTGAAGTTGAACTCGGGGCGGCGGAGCGCTGGGCCTCCGCGGCTCCTGGGCCGCCGGGCGGGCCGCGACCACCGCGTTAGGAAACCCGCGGGCCGCTCAAGGGATCATTTCCCTAGCAGTGAGCGGAGCAGAGGCCTGGGAAGTTCAGGCCCTCGCACAGAGGTGGCCGTTGGCAGTTTCTGACCCACCCGCTGGCTTCATGATCCTGTGACTGAAGGGTCCTGCCCAGTTGGCTCGCGCAGCCCCACCCCGCCAGACCGCCCCTTCCCCTGCTCTGGGAAGGCCCGCAGTTGATCTGGCTTTCTGTATCGTTCTCTAAACTTAGAAAGTAAATGTGAGGAACCAAAGAGGCCAAGAGGGAAGCCTGCTTCCCACCCGTCCTGCCGGCGCGAGGCACAGGCTTTCCAGGGCTTGCTGCTCCTTCCCAGACTCGCCTTGGACCCTCTGCCTGGCTCACCGCAGGACCTCAGCGATCTGCTGCCCTTTTCCAACTCCATGTGTCCCTACGTCTGGGGAGGCCGAAGACCCAGGCCCCCGTGCTGGCCCAGCTTAAATCAGCCCCGTGACAGACTCCCCACGCTGGAGGCTCCCCAAGCTGGAGACGGCAGATCCTGCCCTTGGAGTCTGCCCCGCCCCCCGCCCCCATCTCTGTGTCTCCTCCTGGTGATCCGCAGCAGGACACCTTCTAGAAGTCAGGTCTAAGAGTCAGTCATCTGCCTACATCGCAGCGGTAACCCAGGCAGGCTAGAGGCACACTGACAAAGGGCTGAAACCTAACGTCCACGCCACACATCCCGTATAGGCAAGAGTCTCGTTTCAAAAATGGCCTTAAGAACATCCCCCTGAGACATCACTCAGAAGCGCCTCTGACCAGTGTTGGTGGTCATTCTGTTTCTACCATTTCAACATTCTGTTTCTACCATTTCAACACTTCCTCCCCGTGCATGTGGCAGCTGGGTGCCCACTCTCCTTCCATCGTTCTTCTGTTGCTTCTCAAACTGCGGGGCATGGCAGGCCAAGATGACCTTCCTCCGACCTTGGCAGGCCCTGGGCTGCAGGAGCACTCTGGTGGCATGTGTAGGGGGAGGAGGGCCGTCCACTCTGCCCAGTCCTGTAGTCTGGTGCTGGATGTGTTTGGCTTTGCTGGGCAGCACAGTGTGTGGTCCCCTGGATGCCTAGAGTTTGGGTGTGAGCATCAGTTTTCAGGAGGGAGCACAGCAGGCGTGGCCCTGCCAGGGCAGCAGACCCCGGATTCCAGGGTGGTTCTAGAACCACTGTTTTCCGGGTGCAGTAAGGCAGGAGCCCCAGTGCTGCGGCACGATCTGGAAGTGAGCTCGAGCTCTGCCCCGAGCCTGCTTACTCAGCTCCCTGGCAGGTTTAGCGTGGCCTCTGATAAGTCACTTCCCGTGTGGACCAGCCAGTGCAGGCCGGGCCATTCTCTACAAAGGAGCCCTGCCCGAGCCCCCACCCCCCCACCTCTGGACTGGGGTCTGGAAGGGGTGCACTAGGGCCCTCCCCAGGACGTGAGGGTTCTTGACAGCGTTAACGTTCACTTGTAATGTGGGCCAACGTTGTCCTTTGACACACTTGTGTGCCTTTAAGATCAAATCAAAGTTGTTCTTGCAACAAACTCACCTTATGAGTTTTTTGTCTTGGGATATACACCACATTTCCATAAAACGCCACAGTGGAAATAAATGGCATAAATAGAATGGGAGAGAGAGAACAGGGTGTCGGGGTCTGGGACACAAGCCACGTTCTTCCGCATAAACTTTGGTTTATAAATTTGACTTTGGCATCATACGGATGTTTTACATAGTTATAAAAAAATTAAATCAGAATGAAAAATATTTTTTAAAAAACCCTAAAAGTCGAAAGCAGAATCAGACAATGTAGACGATTTTGTATCATCTCTGGGGCTCCCCCCGGGCACAGGAATCACTGAAGGTGGCCGTAAACACGGGAGTTGACTCTGTAGCCCTAACGGCATACACTGCAAAGGCAAAAAGGACTTCACGTGTCCTCAGCGTTCATGTTTCTGGTGACAGTATTGCTGTTGTCATTCTGAACCTGTGAGCTAACGCCCGTCACCTGGTATGTTTCCGTCTGTGGGAATCAAGATCTCCAGCCTAAAAGAAAAGAGATACAAATATGAAATGAAACAAATTAGGCAAGAGCGTCCCATGTTGGAGTATCAGTATGAACTCGTGATGTGTTATCTCTGAAACAGTGCATTTCCTGACCCTGACCACTGGAAAGACCTAGAAAGGTTGATCCATCTGGTGGCAACGAGAGCCACGAGGGCTCAGATAGTGTTCTGGAAGAAATGGCTGACTTCAGGTGTGGGGGAAACATGTGCGAGATGAGCGGAGGGTATCTTCCTGCGCCAGAAAACACGGAAGCGGTCACGGCAGGACTCGGGAATGCGTCGAAAGAGGCCTCCATTGGCCAAAGATAGTGCCGGGTAGGCATCGGTGAGAGCAAAAACTGTGACGGGCAGAAACACAGCAAATGGTAAAAATCCATGCGTGTATAATGTTAGTCAAATAAAAGACTTACTGGCCATCTTTGGCCGGTGATGGGAAACGCAGTCATGATTCTGGAAACTGGGGAGTGAAGGAAAAGAGGCAGCACCTAGCCAGGCTTTCTTACCAAATCACACTTCAGAGTAACAAGAGTCCTTCAGATGTCCCCCAGATAATAAATGAGGGTGGAACAGTAGGATTATTACATCATCAGTTTGCAAACCTCATCCATGCCAACCAACATGAGGGATTCCTACCAAATCTCCAGCCTCCGGACTCGGCGGCCAGTGCCCAGGAATCCAGCGCAGGCTCCTTGGACAGGTTAAATGGTGTCACACAGATGCAGTCCGGTCTGACGCTCCTGTTCTCAGAACCCCAAAAGGGCCTGTCTCACTTTTTGTAAAAGCCTGTGGTTACCGCGATCCGGAAAGCTGGTCAGCGTGACAGTGATAATGCCCTGTCACCGTCCTGATATCCTGTCCTGGGGCTCGGGCTCACTCCACCCCTATCCCCACACAGCACCTGGACTCTTGCGTGAGCCTACCTGGAACTGTCTGCCCCGGGACGGCCACCTGGCTGGCTTCCTCACAGCCTTCAAGGCGGCATCATTTCTACTGTCACATGGTGAACCGTGCACGAACTTAGCAACTGAACATGCCGCCCCTTGCCTTCGCCCCACCTGAGCCGGCTGGCAGAGCGCACTGTGTTCGGCTGGGTGGGTTTTGTCAGCCCTGCCTGGGGTCCCCTCGTGCCCCTTGCCTGAGACGCTTTTGGTCACAGATCCGCTTGAGAGGCCGTCAACTCTGCTCTCTCCAGGTGGCTTCCACAGCAGGTGGCTCCCACCCATTCTCACTGTGTCCTCGGGACTCACCCACAGCGTTCTCCAGCCTTTGCCTCTATGGAATTTGCCGATCTGCCCCTGAGCTAATGTCAATTACACGGCCAAGCCCAGATTCAAGAGTTTGACTGAAAAGTTGATTGGCAGCTCTGTGTGTGTGTGTGCGTGTGTGTGTGCCTCTGTGTGTCTGTGTGTAGGTGGGGCCCTGTGCAGGTGTGTGCGTGTGTGTGTGCATGCCTGTGTGTGTATGTGTGTATGTGCCTGTATGCGTGCCTGTATGTGTGTGCGTGTGTGTGTGTGTAGGTGAGGCCCTGTGCAGGTGCGTGTGTGTGCGTGCTGGTCAAGGAGCCTGTTCTCGCTCCTAGACTGACTCTAGGACAATCAGCTGGGGGCCCAGTCACATCTGGGGGGCCCCGGTATTCGTCACTGTTTCCTTTCTCTCCAGAGAAGCA
Organism: Panthera uncia; assembly: GCF_023721935.1. NCBI lineage: Eukaryota > Metazoa > Chordata > Mammalia > Carnivora > Felidae > Panthera > Panthera uncia. The sequence continues at coordinate 2,684,523 of NW_026057584.1, forward strand.
TTCTTCTACCTCCTGCCCTAGAGCCTCGGCCTGGGCTCCAGGGCCCTGGTGTGCAGGAAGGGAAAAGGCCCAGGCTGAGCTCCGGCCATTCAGAATGTGGATTTTCACACATTTGCCTGTTTTCAGTGCAGACCCTCCCACTTCCTCTCCTCTCAGCACCGCCTGGCACCCCGATCTGAGCCCTGTCTGCCTTCGATTCTCCAGGGTCACATCCAGCTCCCTCCAGGGTTGGGGAGAAGGCCTGCCCTGGCCTCTCAGGAAGGGCTGGCGGGGGGGGGGGGGGGGAGAATCCAGCAGACACATCTGCTCTTGACATTGGCTGAGAGGTGGGGATGCTTCTGAGGGGGGCTCAGCCAGCTCGCTCTCCGGGCTGTGCCCTCCACCTGGGCTCTGGTCTCTGTGGTCCACTGAGTCAGTCGACACTCCTCCTTCCACCTGCCCAGACAAGCCCGCTGTGGACTCCTCTCCTGTTTTCTTTGCAATCTGGGTTTTCGCCTTTTCTGTTCCTTTAGCCCAATTTATAGGGATTTAAGGAGAAACCAGAAATAATATGCGCAAGCTGTTGTTTTCAGTTGGAAATTGCTTGAGATCATTGTTCAGGAGCTAAAATGCAGGTGCAGAGAGCAGGAGGCAGGAAGCTTGGCCCTCTTCCTGCACACCTTGCAGGGTTCCAGGGGGCCTTGGTAGCCAGGTTGCCCTGGGTCCCTCGGCCTCCACAGCTCTGATCGGCAACTATTCCCTGCCGATCCCTTCAGGATAGGAGACCCGGTGACATGCAGCAGGCTGGGGCCAGAAGCGAAACCCCACCTAGCGACCCAGGGCTGTGAAAGCCAGCCCCTCCCTCCCCCATTCTATTCCACCGACAGGCACTCGTGTGCCCAGTGGTGCTGGGTACCCTCTGCCCCCGCCCAGGCCTGCCTCCAGGTCCTGCCAGAAGCCTTACAACTGCATGGATTTTGAGGTTACCACCCACTGTTGTTCTAGCGGAGGCTGGATTTAATTTCACTTAACTTTAATTCACGAATCAGGAAGGCATGCTGTCCACCCCCCAACTCCCTTGCAAGAAATGCAACTAAGAAATGCAAGTCCTGATTATCCGAATGGAGACCTCATCTCCGTGGTTTAATATCATGTGAATAGAAGTTTGCTCAAGTAGTTAAGTTCTCACCGTCCCGCCCTATTTGTTTTTAACCTTCAAATTTGTCGTTCACATCTTCTGCCTTCCCTTCTCCCTCGCCCACCCTGGCCCCAGCCTCTCCTCCCCAAACCTCGCACTTTCAGACGGAGTCCAGCAGAGGCTGTTGACTGATGGATGGACAGAAAGTAGGACTCGTGGGGGACGGCTCCCCTCACCACTGTACTCTGGTTACTCCCTAGTAAGAGCAGCATACACCTCGTGGTGCACTGGAGGAAGAAATTAACAAAATACAGGAGATTATTTATTCAGTGCCTTTAAATTAAGTCTCACTCTGTGTTTAATAGGGTGCTAAGAAGTGCAGTAGGAGCCACGTAAACAGAGAGTGCATGCAGAGTGCAGCCCCGTGAGGGGCGTAGAAGAGAATGAACCAGACTGCGGAGAAGCCTGGGCGAGTGGGACAGGTGGGCGTGGGGAGCCGGGAAAGACATCAGCAAAGGTGGAGTAAGTTGGCCATGAGAGGAGAGAGAAGTGCGTTCAGACAAAGAGATAAAAATGTGTCAAGACCCAGAGGGGTGAAGCGCGGTGGTGTCCCTGCAGTGGGGATGTCCCTGTGGCTGAGAGCTCAGGGGCTCAGTGGCCAGTACTCCTTGGCCGCAGGTGATAAAAATATACCCCAAACCTGCTTAACAAAAAAGGAATCTGTTGGTTCACTACTGAGGAAGCTCAGGCTCAGGCTGGCTTCAGGCTTAGCTGGATCCAGGAGTTTCAATGCTGTTGTGTCTCTTCTCCTTCTGTCCTTCAGCTCTGCTTCCCTCTGTGTGAAGCTCGCTCTCTCTTGGTACAAGAGGGGTCGTCCTTTGTGCCCCAAGATGACGGGGGCACGTAGGGTCATATCCTCCAGGAACAGCAATGCTTATTAAATATAATCTTCCCTCTTGTTCCAGCAGAGAAGTCGGGCACGGGACCCTGACTGGCTGGGCTTTCCCCATGTGTCCTGGGGCCTGGGAGACATGATAAACCAGCTGGGTTGTATGCTTGCTGTCATGATGGGATGGGACCAGAAGGGCAGGTTGGGGGCCCCTGTGGGTGGGGGAGTTCCCACTGGGAGAGACGCGGGACCCACAAACAAGGGGAGTCCGCTGTGGTGTGCAGAGGCACCACAGAGGAAGCTTGAGTGAGGCCAAGCTCTCAAGGGTCTCATAGGACCAGCTACTGAGTTTGGATTCCCTTGTGGAGGCAATGCGAACCAAAGGAGGGGTCTAAGGAAAGACGTCACGACCAGCTTTTATTATGGGAACAGCTGAAAGATAACAGCCGACTAAGAGGCTGTTGCAAAAGCCCAGCCAGCCTACCAATGAACAGAGGAACCAGGGAACCACAGAACCATGGAACTGGGAAAACAGGAACCAGCGAACCATAGAACCACAGACCTGGGAAACTAGGGAACCATAGACCGTAGGACCAGGGAACAAGGGAGCCACAGAACCACAGAACTAGGGATCCATGGAAACATGGAACCACAGAACCATAAAACCCGGGAAATAGGGAACCACGGAACCACAGAACCAGGGAACTGAGAAAGTGAAGAAGGTCAGGGCCGAGGTGGGGCAGGGGCAGGGCAAAGGAGGGTTTAAGAGGGAGAAGCTGCAGGATTTGACTTCTGTTACCATGATTCGGAATCCCCCCAAATTAGGTTTGGAATTAAGCAGGGAGGTTCCATACACCCATTTCTCCTCTTGCTGTCTATAATTATGCTTCTGTTTTGAGATACACTCGTTAAAAACTGGAATCTAAACTTTATCGTGTTAGGAACGATAAACACACACACATACACACACACGAACACACTCACATCTACACATGTGCACACACATTCACACTCATGCACACACACACGAACTCTCTATAATCCCGTCTTTCCTCTCTGGCCCAAGTTTATCGTGATAAACTACTTTATCATGTAAGGAAAAAAAGTAAAAACTCAACCACAACCAGGCTGGGCAGAAGGGCAGAAACAGAGCGGGATGGAGAGGAGTTAGGATTCTGCTTTCTGTCCACGACCAGGGGATGGCACCCTTTCCTCTCCATGGGACTCAGTTTCCCCTCTTGTGAAAAAAAAAATGGGTTGGGTGAATGATTGTCAAGGTTTCCTTAACATAACGATGTCTAGAAACTGAAATCTGTTTGGGAACTTAAGCTGCGTGCCACACTCCGATATTTAGCGGTGTTTTAGAAAGGGTGGGGGGGCGCTTCCAAGCCTTGGGGAGTGTGATTTTCCTTAATCTGCCTAAATAATGTGCAGGGGAGCTTTTGGTGACCGCACATGCCCTGACCCCTCATAAAGTCCCTGCCCCATTGTGGCCTGGCCATAAACTTTCCTGAAAAGGTCATGTGAATTTATCGTCCCGAATACTTTATAATTAGAAATTATGGTCTGTCTGCCACACGACACTTTTGAGCTCTGGCAGATCTTAAATTAAGACCATATAAACATTTTAAAATGTCCTTCAGAAAACTTTCAATTCATTCGTTGAAATTTTTACTTAAGTCCTGAACACCTACCGAAATAAACATATAGGTTTGATCTTCAGTGTTTTAAGGACTAAACTTGCCATCAAACTTGTCTGTTAAAACTCTGATGATATCTTGAACATAAAAACACATGGAAGGAGTCTGTCCAGGGGATGGCTCTGGGTGCATGGCAAATTTCTCTTTTATGGAGGTCACCAGAGCAGGGGGAGCCGCGACGCAGAGCTCTCCCAAGGGACCAGGACAGAGAGCAATTGGATGTCCGCGTTTAAAGAAGGAAACGCGTGTGTGTACTCGTGTGTGCATGTGATTGTGTATTCGTGTGTGTGCACGTGGGAATGTGTGTGCACGTGGTTGTGTTCACGTGTGTGTGCGTGCACATGTGAGTGTGTTCGTGTGTGCATGTGTGTGTGCATATGCATGTGTGCATGTGATTGTGTATTCGTGTGTGTGCATGTGGGAATGTTTGTGTGCATGTATGCTCCTGTGTATGTGTGCATGTGCATGTATGTGCATGTGATTGTGTATTCGTGGGAGAGATGTGTGTGTGTGCTCGTGTGTTCGTGTGTGTTCATGTGTGTGCACATGTGTGCATGTGAGTGCGTTTGTGTGTATACGTGTGTGCATGTGCTTGTATGTGCATGTGATTGTGTTCGAGTGTGAATGTGTGTGCACATGTGTACATGTGAGTGTGTTCGTGTGTGTGTGCATGTGTGTGTGTTTACGTGGGGATATGGGGTGAGACATAACTTCTCTAGGCTACACATTTTTAAAAAGACTGTTCATTATTCCACTTGACTCCATTTTCTGACTTTATTTCTTTATCTTCCCAAAGAAGGCGAATAAGTAACAACCCAGGAGCCCCCTGGAGGGAAAAGGGGGGTGGGGGGCACGGGAAGTGCTGCGGGGCTGTGAGACCCGCCTGGTCCAGGCTTCTCTCTGTAATCCCGTCTTTCCTCTCTGGCCCTGATGACTTTTCCTTCCTCCCCCTCAAAAAGGCTCTCGTGCCTAACCTCCTGGGAGATATTATCTAAACTCTGAAAATAAAGTGAAACTAGCTAGCTTTATTTTATTTGTGTGACCGATTCTTTTTTCCCCCTTGAGGAAAAATTAATGAGCACCAGTATCAAAGCATGAAAGTAGCACCTTTATTTCCCTGAGCCAGACAGGAATATTCCGTGTGTAAACTGTGTTGTATCTTTCCGGGCGTATGATTGGTGTCGATCCTCTACCTCGGGCAGCTAGCTCACGACTGAGCACTTCATACCATGATCATTCCTATTTGGGCTGTACGGAGGTTTGCAATTTCAGAGAAATAAAATGATTGCACTAATTTTCCATTTTAAAACTTATTTGTGTAAGGAATCTGGAATATTGTATTTTCTTCTAGGGAAGTTCCACAAGTAGTATGCTGATACCTCATCAATAACAATACAAGACATGGGAATCTTCAAATAACTAGATTTGTTTTAATGCTCCAATTTAAGGGGAATGGTCAGCTCCATGAAAAGGAAGCATTGTTGCGGGGAAGAGAAGAGAGAAGGTGAAGGATTTGGTAACATTTAGTAAAACACAAACAGAACCCGCCCCTGGTTTCCCACGTGATCACAACTTCCTCTACCTTTCTTGTTGCATGACTTAAGACAGGGAGACCCTCCTCAAGTATGTTCCACAAACTAAATCAGGGAAGAGTATATGTCTAAAGTACGGGATGGAGGGGCACCTGGGTGGCTCAGTTGGTTAAGCATCCGACTTCAGCTCAGGTCATGATCTCAGGGTTCGTGAGTTCGAGCCCCATGTCAGGCTCTGTGCTGACAGCTCAGAGTCTGGAGTCTTCTTCGGATTCTGTGTCTCTCTGTCTCTGCCCCTCTCCTGCTCATGTGCTCTCTCTCTCTCTCAAAGAATAAATAAACATTTTAAAAATGTTTTTAAGTATGGGGTAGAAAAATGGGTCTCAGGTAATCAAGCCATTTTTCAAGGCATAATACATTTACACTGAAATGTACCCATGTTAAGTTTAAAATTGGTTACTTTTGGGCAAATATGGAACCACCTTCACAATCAAGAACATTTCTATCACTCCAGAAAGTTCCCTGGTGCCCTGTGCAGTCAATTGCGCCCCCTACCCAGCCAATAACAACCACTGATCTAATTTATGTTCCTGTTTTGCTTTTTGAAGAAAGTCATAAAAATGAAGTCACACAGGACATAGTCTTTCGTGTCTGGCTTTTTACACTTAGAATATTGCTTTTAGGATTCATCCACATTGTTGCATGTATCTACGTTTATTCCTTTTTATTGCTGAGTGTCCTATTATATGACACCACAGTTTGTTTATCCAGCCGTCAGTTGATGGAACTTCAGGTTGTTTCCAGGCTTTGGAGATTTGTGAAAAAAAGCTGCATTCTGGTCATTGTTTAGACATGTTTCCTTCTCCCTCAGGTAAATTTCTGGGAGCAAGATCACGGAGTCCTATGTACGTGTGTGCTTAACTTTGGGAGAAACTGGCGAGCTGCTTTCCAGAATGGCTGGATCATCTGCTGTGTCCCACCAATGATGCGTAAAGGTTCAGCTGCAGATGGCTATGATCAGAAAATAGAAACTCATACGTGTTGGCAAAGATGCAGAGACATCGGAATCCTCGTGCTTTGCTGGTGGGAATGTAGGATAGCACAGGGGGTGTGAATGACAGTTTGGTGGCTCCTCAATAAGTTAAATATAGCATGACCATAAGATCCAACAACTCTACCCTTGAGTCCATCCTCAAAAGAATTGAAAACAGGTGTTCAGACAAAACCCTGTTCGCAAATGTTCACAGCAGCATTATTCACAATGGCCCAAATATGGAAATAACCCAAACGTCCCAAATGGACGGTCAGATAAATAAAGTGTGGTGTAACCCTACAGCAGATTATGATTCAGGTATATGAAGGAGTGAGGTCCTGACTCATGCAACAACATGGACGGAACTTGAAACCATTGTGCTAGATGAAAGAAGCCAGGAAAAAAAAAGGTTACATGTCACAGGGTTTCGTTCACATGGATTGTCCAGAACAGGCAAATTTGTAGAGACAGAAAGCAGATTAGTAGTTGTCAGGGGGTGGGAGGAGGAGGTGTTACCAATCACGTTTTTTTTTTTTTTTTTTTTCTGTATTTTATGATGCTTTGACATTCGGGGACCTCAGGCGGGGAGGATTGCCCCTCCCAGAGAGTTAGCAGATTCCTGAAGATGGCAAACAACTTGCCTGAGAGTAGGTACACCTTGGATGTGCAAACCCAACACCCTGAGGGCATCCCCCACACACACACACCTCATTTTTATCAGACTCCGGGTCTGCAAAGTGTTCCTTGCTCCAAATCACCCAGGGCCAGTTACTGACAAGTAGGAACCTTCTCGATGGACCAGAGCCTGCTCAAGTATTAAACTATCCAAGCCCAACTGGCCAGCTTTTTGACCCAGCCTCACCTTGCCTTTCCTGAAAAAACCATAATAAAGGCTCTTGCCCATGTCCCCCTGCCCAGTTCTGCCTCCTGGCTGACCCTGGTGCTTCCCCTTGTGGCCCTGCATGGCATGCCCTGCTTCTGTTTCTATAGATCTGTGAGTGTGAAAACCTCTTCCTTCATGACAATCATTTCTGTCTGTGTGTCCTACTGAGTAAATAAATCCCAGGAACATTTTATTTTGGGGGGGGGGGGTCGAGGGGCAGAATAGGAAGTGACTGTTTAACGGGTATAGGGTTTCCATTGGGATGATAAAATATTCTGGAATTAGGTGATAGAAATGGCTGCAGAACACTATGAATGTGGTAATTGTCTAATGGCAGATTTTATGTTATGTGTCCGTAATAGTCATCTCCAGAGAAACAGGACGTATGTATACATCCAAAGATAGTCATTACGAGAAATCGGCTAAAGCAATTATGAGGGTTGAGAACTGCCACGGTATGCCATCTGCAAGCTGGAGACCAGGAAAGCTGGTGCTGTCGTTTCAGTCTGAGTGTGAGGACAGGAGGCAAAGGAAGTTAATTCCTCCCCTTCCCCACCTCTTTGTTCTGTCCAGGCCCTCAGCTGATTGGGCAAGGCTCACCCACATGGGGAAGAGCCACCCGCTTTTCTCTACCACTTCAGATGCTAATCTCATCTGGAAACACCTGCACAGACACAGACAGGAATCATCGGAGTGTATTTCACCAAGATGAAGAAACGAAAAAACAAAGTCCGCTCCTCTACGTCTCCGTCAGCACTTGCTACTTTCAGCCTCCTCCATTTCAGCCATCCAGTAGGTGCATCGTATCTCATTGTGGTTTTAAAGAATCTTTCCATAATGACTCATCAAGTTGGCATTTTTTTTCCTACCAAATGTTATTCTTACTCTGAAACAACTTTGGATCCACATAAAAGTTGCCCAGAGTCCCCTCTGCCTTCGATTCCGTTTCCTCTAATCTTACAAACCCAGGGTGTGGTTGTGGAGACCAGGACATGGGCATTGGTACACTTCCATGAACTAACCAATCTAGACACTGATTTGCCTGTTTTCCCACTAGTCTTCCTTTTCTTGTCCAGGATCCAGTCCTGGCTCCCACCTCTCATTTAGCTGTCAGATTTCCTTGATTTTCTCTAACCTGTGACAGTTCCTCTTTCTTTGGCTTTCCTGACTTCAATGCTTTTGACGAGTTCCCGTCAGTTATTTTAAAGAATGTCCCTCAAAGTGACCTCTTCTGATGTCTCCTTATAACTAGACAGCGTCTGTGCATGTGGGGCAAGAATACCACAGGAGTGATGCATGACGTCGATGTGTGATCCCTCAATCCAGTGGCATCTACCACATTTCTCCACTGTCAGGTCACTTTTTCCTTTGCAAGCAAATTACTCATTCCAAATTAGTAACTATCTTGTGGGGAGACGCACAGAGACTAGGCAAAATCCCATGTTTCTTCATTGTTTTCACTCAGCAACTCTAGCATCTATCTATGCTTCCTGCCTGCAATTATTATCATATTATTTGCATAACAGTGATTTTCTAGTTCCCTTATGTCTTGTACAATTATTAATTAGAATTCCACTGTGAGGAAGGGCAGTGTCTTCTCCCCCATTTATTTATTCAATGTTTATGTGTACTGGTACTGACTCGAGGGTATTTACTTGACACTGTGGGTCATGATCTAATGCTACCACTGTTGATTTGACTGTTCCAATTGTCCCCACTCTGTCACCGAGACCCCTTCACACCAGCTCCTCCTTCCTTGGCTATGGCCCTGTCATTTTCTGAGTGCCTTCTTAGTTTTCCACATTTTAAGTATTTCCAGACTTGATGAACGTCTTTTAATGCACTTACTTGTCATTTGTGTGTCTTCTTTGGTGAAGTGTCTGTTCAAATATTTTGCTCATTTTTGATTCGGTCATTTGTCTCTTTACTATTGAATTGTAAGAAATTTTTTGCCATCCATTCTGGATAGAAGTTCTTTGTTTAATATGCATTTTGCTAATGTTTTATTCCAGTTTTCATATTGCTGTTTCATTTCTTAACAGTGCGTTTCAAAGAACCAAAGCTTTCAATTTCAATGAAGTCAAATTTATTACTTTTTTATGGTTTGTGCTTCTTGTATCACATCTAAGAAATTTTTGCCTGACTCAATGTCAAAAAGGTCTTCTACATATTCTAGAATTTTTACTGCTTTAGCTCCAGTATTCAGGATTCATGTGATTCATATCTCGTTACTTTTTTTTTTTTTTTTTTTTGAGAGACAGAGAGAGAGAGAGTGGGATCCGGAGGGGAGAAGAGGAAGAGAGAATCTTAATCAGGCTCCACATTCACACAGAGCCAACCTGGGGCTCGATTCCACGAGCCCTGGGGATCATGAACCAAGCCAAAATCAAGAGTCGGACACTCAACCAACTGAGCCACCCAGGAGCCCCTAGTTACTTTTTATACACACTGTGAGGTAATAGTTGGGTTTACTTCTATTGCATATTGATGTCTAATTGTTCCAGTACCCACTACTGAAAAGACTATTCTTTCCCAATTGATTTTCTTTGCAAATTGGTCAAAAATCAAGGGAGTGTACATGTGTGAGAATATTTCTAGACTCTGTATTTTGTTCCATTAATATGTACGCCTGTCTTTACATTAATAACACACTGTCTTGGTTTCTGTGATTCTTTTTTTAATGTTTATTTATTTTTGAGAGAGATAGAGAGAGACCAAGTGCAAGTGAGAGAGGGGCAGAGAGAGAGGGAGACACTGAATCCAAAGCAGGCTCCAGGCTCCGAGCTTTCAGCACAGAGCCCGACACGGGGATCGAACTCACAGACTGAGAGATCATGACCTGAGCCGAAGTTGGATGCTCAACCGACTGAGCCACCCAGGTGCCCCTTGGTTTCTGTGATTCTAAAGTGAGTCTTAAAGTAACGTAGTGGGAGTCTTCTAGCTTTGCTCTTTGATTTCAGAGTTGTCCTGACTCTTCCAGGTCCTTCACATTTTCATGTAAACTTTAGAATCTGAATTTCTACCAAAAAAAAAAAAAAAACCTGCTGGTATTTTGACTGAGATTACACTGAATCTACAGCTCAGTTTGGTGAGATCTTAACAATATTGAGTCTTTGAATCCACGCCCTTGGAGTATCTGCATTTATGTAGGGTTTATTTCATTATTTCACCAGTATTCTGCACTTCTCAGCAAACAGATCTGGTACACATATTGGTAGATTTATATCTATGCATTTATTTATGTTCTGCGTTTTGGTCTGGCACCATTGTAAATACAACTTTCAAAGTTTCTTGGTTTTGAATTGTTCATTGATAGTATATAGACATTGCATTGACTATTGTACGCGGATATTTGATCTTATGGCCATGTTAAACTTACTCCCTGTTCTAGGAGCTTTTTATGTGTAAATTCTTCGGGATTTTCTACATCAACAATCCTGTTGTCTGTAAGTTGTTTCCACTCTTTCTTATCTATGTGTCTTTTGTTGAATTTTCATGCTTATTGCATGGAGTAGGACCTTCAGCCCAAGGTTGAAAAAAACAGTGAGTGGAAATCCTTGCCTTTGTCCCACCTGCAGAGGGAAAGCTTTCATTTTTTTTGCCGCTGAGTATGATGTTAGATAGAGGTGTTTCATGGATTATCTTTATCGGGTTGAGGAAGCTCTCTCTTCTATTTTTAGCTTTCTAAGAGTTTCAACGGTGCATAAATATTGAAGTTTACCAGACTCCATCTATGTGAGTTGGTGATACTGTTTTCTCTTTTTAGTCTGCTAGTATGGCAAATTCCATTAACTGATTTTTGTTGTTGTTGTTCATTGATTTTTAAATGCCAAACAAACCTGCATCCTTGGTATAAACCCTGTTTACACATGATATGCTGTCCTTTCTGTATATTGCTTGATTCAAGCTGTTAATATGTTGTTAAGGGGCTTTGTATCTAATGTGGTTTATTGGTCTGTTTATTTTTTTTTCTTCATAATACCTTTCCTTGGTTGGGGTACAGAGTAACATTGGCCTCACCAAATGGGTTGGGGAGTGTGTCCTCCACTACTATCTTCTGGAAGAGATTGTGTAAATTTGTGTTATTTCTCCCTTAAATATTTGGTGATATGTGTCCACGAAGTCACACGGGCCTATGCTTTTCTTTGTGGAATCCACAGAATTAAGTCAATGATAAATTCAGTTTCTATATTAGATGTAGACTTATTCAGGTCATCTGCTTCTTCTTGGGAGAATTTTGGCAGCTTGTGTCTTTAAAGGAAGTGTCCATTTCGTCTGAGTTACACATGTTATTACTGTGAGGTTTTAATAATCTTCTCTTATCATCCCTTTCATTTTCAATCTGCCTCATTTCTAATATCTGTACCTTGTTTTCTTTCTTTTTTCTTATTTGGCCTGGATAAGTGGTTATCAATTGATTACCTTCACTGATTTTTTTTCCTGCTGTTTTTCTGTTTCTATTTTGTTTACTTCTGGTATTATCATTATTCCCTTCCTTCTGCTCGCTCTGGATTTGATTTGCTCTTTTCCTTTTTTATAGTTCAGTAAGATGGAAATGGAGGCAGCTGATTTCTTTCCTCTTTACCAATGCAAGTAGTTAATGATATAAGCTGACCTCTAAGCCCTTCTTCACCTGCAGCCTACAGATTTTGATATGTCGTATTTTCATTTTCATTTTTTAATTCCAATATTTTTCTCATTTATATTGTATTTCTTCTTTGACCTAAGGACTGCCTACTGTTTAATAGCTAAATATTGGGATTTTTCAAGTATTGTTCTGTTGATTTCTGGGTTAACTGCACCATGGTTAGAAAATGTACTTTGTGCTATTTAAACCCTTTTACTCTTATTGTGTTTGGTTTATGGCTCAGAATATGTTCCATCTTGACAAATATTCTGTGTGCACTTTCAAATAACATTGGCTGGAGCATTCTGAAACATGCCCAGTTAGGTCACGTTGGCCGATACTGCTTTTCAAATCCTCTACAGCCTTACTGACTTTGTATGTGTTGTTCCCTATCAGTTACGGAGAGAGGAGCTGAGATCTCCAACCACCATGGTGGATTTGTCCGTTTCTCGTCTTACTACTCTCAGCTTCTGCTTTATGCATTTGAAGCTTCGTCAGCGGGGGCAACTAGAATTTCCATGACTTCTTGATGAACTGACCAGTGAACCAGTTTGAAATGCTCCTCTCTCTGCTTTCTCCTTGTGATGGTCCTTACTCTGAATTTTAGTCTTTCTGATACTGATAGAACCACTTCAGCTTTCTTCTGATTAGTGTTTACATGTAATATCTTATTCTATCCCTTTACTTATAACCTCGCTGTCTTTGTATCTTAAAAAGCTTTGTAAAGCACATAGTTGGATCTTGCTTTCTTTCCAGTATTGGTTTCTGATGTTTAAATGGAGAGATTACATTCAATGTCAGCAGTTATATGGTTGAATTTAAATCTATATCTTGTTTGTTTTCTATCTATTCCATCTGTACCTTGTTCCTTTTTTCCTATTTTCTTGCCTTCTTTTAGATTTATTAAATGTTTTTGTGTATTCACTTCTACCTTCCATTTGGCTTATTTCTACAATCTCTCCCTCCCACACATGGTTGTCCTGGAGATCTCACTAAGCATCTTTACCGCAATCTATCTTTAAATACTGTCAACAACAGTATGCTTCCATTTCTGCCTTCTTTTTAAAAAATTTTTAATGTTTATTTATTTTTGAGAGAGAGTGAGCAGGGAAGGGGCAGAGATAGAGAGGCAGACCCAGAATCAGAAGCAGGCTCCAGGCTCCGAGCTGTCAGCACAGAGCCTGACGCGGGGCTCGAACCCACAAACGGTGAGATCATGACCTGAGCCAAAGTCAGAAGCTCAACTGACTGAGCCCCCCCCCAGGGCCTCCCCCATTTCTACCTTCTTACTGTTTGTGTTTTTGTGTCTATACATGTTTTAAATTCTACCACACGTTATTACTTGTTTTGGATAATTGATTATCTTTGAAAAAGATTAAAATACAATTTTACGTTCACCCATTTTTGCCAATTCTGAGAGTCCTCATCCATTCGCGTAGATCCAAATATGTGCCTTATACTGCTGATCTCATACCGTGTCTGCCTGAAGAACTTCCTCTAATATTTCTTTGTGGTGCAAGTAGGCAGGGAATCAATTCACTCAGGTTTCATCGGTCTTGAAAAGTGTCCGTTTTGCTTTCCCAGGGGAGATGGTGCCCCTTCCTCTCCCCTGAGGCAGACCATCTCTTCCTGGGCCCTGGGGGCCAGCTCTGTCCCAGCTTGGCCTTTGCTCCACAGCAGAGAAGACTCCCTGAAGCAGGAGGAGAATCGTCCCTGTGCCTCGCTGAGAACATTCTCAGGTCTGTTTCCCTGTCCTTGATCTTTCTTGAAAGTAAGCAGTAGAGGCCCAGAGAAAAAAGTTGGTGATTGAGCACAGACTCCCCTTGTGCCTGGAATTATCAGGCAGTCTCCGCTGTCATGTCAGCACAGGGTACTCGTTCGTAGTGCCACTGTGACAAATCACCACACACTTTGTGGTTTGAGATAACAGAAATTTATTCTCTCAAAGCCCTGGAGGCAGAAGTCTGAGATGAAGGCGGGCCGTGCCCCCCACGGAGACCCCTCTCTAGATGCTCTTCTTCCAGCTTCTGGCACCTGCTGGCATCCTCGGGTTTGTACCTACACAACTCCAGTCTCTGCCTCTGGCCCCGGCCCCTTGTCACCTTTGCCTCTGTGTCCTTCCCCTCCTCTGTGTGCCTTATAAAGAAACTTGTCACTGGGTTCAGGACTCACTCGAACAATCCAGGCTGATCTCCACCTCAAGATCTGTAACTATTACATCTGCAAAGACCCTTTTTCCAAGTAGGGTAGCAGATTCCATGGATCAGGACATGGGTAGAGCTTCTAGGGGGCCGCCCTTCAACCCAGTACTCCTACATTCAGCATTTAAGAACTCACTGGATTTCTGGGATGCCTGGGTGGCCCTGTCGGTTGAGTGTCCGACTCTTGATTTCAACTCAGGTCATGATCTCAGTGTCGTGGGATGCAGTCCCATATCCGGGGCTTGGGATTCTCTCTTTCCCTCTGCCCTCCCTGGCTTGTTCTCTGTCAAATTAAAAAAAAAAAAAAAGGAAAGCAACCACTGGATTTCAGCAGTTTCTTTTCTGCCTGCTTGTTTGGTAAGTACATCCTTCGATGCTCTACCCAACGTGAACTCACCCATGTGTCCCGACGCTCCTCAGGAGGTTTGTCACACTTTGCAATTTAGTTTACCCGTTGCCTTGTGACCTCAGCTATCCGGGGACTGAAGACTAATTTTGATCCTGTAGACTACCTGCCTTCTTCTCATGGTTGGAGGAGAGGACATGTTCTCGTGCGCTTTTTACAACACAAGCAGAAAGAGAACTCCCCTCATTGAATCCTGAAGGCCTCTCCAAATGAGGCCTCACCACAGCTGCCCTCCTGCTGGCCACTGTCCCACACACATGAAGATATGTGGCGTGGTTGCCTCACCAGGCCGTGACTGTGCATGGCCAGCAGAAGCCCTGAGGTCATCTTCTCAATCACTCATTGCAAGAGCTTTTCTTCAACTTGTACCTGATGAGTCTCTCTGTCAGAATAATGTCACTAGTCTTAGGGAGAGATAATTTATAAGTTCTTAAAGGTGGGATTCCTGGGATTTTCCAAATGTGAATTCCTTCCCACCAAAATCTAGTATCATAAAGTGCCTCCTACCCCTACACTGTGCATCCTATCCAGGACACCTATGGACAGAGCCCTGTCCACCTCTGTCCATGCAGAGGGTGACTCAGGCATATCCGTAGGGAGCCCCAGTCTGTCCTTGTTCCTCCTCTTCTATCTCCAGCACCAACACGGGACTGGCACCTCATGGGTAGTGTGAATCACATCCCGGTGTGAGTATGAGAGCATTCTCATTCACTCTCAAAAATGTCATTTTGAATAATAAATTAAATAGGCACCCTACTCCAAGGGGATCCTTGGAGCACTGGACCACACTCGCCCTGGCTATGATTCTGCTCTTGGAAGCGGCCTTGGGGAGGTCCCGTACTTGGTCCTTTCCCTTGTGCCGGCTCGTGTGGCCAGGTCCCTCCTGGATCTAGTCATGGGCTGGCTCAGCACTGCCAGAATGAAACTAGAATGCAGAGAAGCTGAACTCTTACAACTGGAGTCTGCATTGAGTAGGACCGCTAGCCCACACATTTGTGGTTTATCCTGGAGTCTGTATTTGTTTGAGACCCGGTACATAGATGGTGAGCAGCACCTGTGAGTTGGGTTCTGTATGGACCCAGGAGCCATCAGGCGTCTTTACTTCTTTCCAGAGAAAGAGAGGAGAAGCCAGTGCTGGTCTCACGGCAGCTCACGCTTGTTCTTTGCCTCCTTTCTTCTTTTCATTCCAACATTGCTTATCTTTTTGGATCATGAAAATATTTCATCCTGTGTAAATTTTCCTTTGATTTTCCTCCTTTTCTTCGGTGGAGCTGTGTTTCCCCTCCTCTTCTCTGTAGGGAAGGGAGCCCCAGAGCCCTGAACTTTTGGAAGGACATCCTACCATATTAGAGCACGCACACACACCACCTTCGATCCGTTCACTGACACATGGCGCATTAATCATACTTTACAAACTTGCATTGTCTGCAGCTTACATCATGAAGCATGGTCCTGTGAAAAGACTGGATCTAAAGAGCACATGAAACAGAGAATTCACGTTGTCAGATTGATTTAGACTAAGAGGAATCAGCAGGAAATTGTTGGCGTCATGAATCATGGGCTTACAGACCTTTGTATCACAGGCAAAATGCATCATGCCAGTATCTGAGGGTCTTGACCTAATGGTTCCTTCCAGTAAGGTCATTCCTCTGCAGAGTGCTAATGAAAAATGCCTCCTTTCCATGGGAAGGATCTTCTTTCATGATCATCTTAAGACTCTTTTTTAGACTAGTTGTTGGGCCACAGAAAAATCGAGAGGAGGAGATTCCCAGACATCCCTGCTCCGCACCTGCTTAGGCACACCCATTATCATCATCTCCCACCTGAGTGGTACCCTCGTTACACCTGGTAAACCTACACTGACACATCATCATCACCTAAAGCCCATAGTGTATGTTAAGGTTCACTCTTGGTGTTGTGCCTTTTATGGGTTTGGACAAATGGATCGTGAAATGTATCCACCATTAGAGTATTTCCACCACTCTCTGCTTACTTATGCCTCCTCCCCAGCCCTGCCAACCATTGATCTTTTGACTGTCTCCACAGTTTAGCTTTTTCCAGAATTATATATAGTCGTGATCATACTGTATGTAGTGTTTTCAGATTGGCTACTTTTATTTAGTAGTATGCGTTTCAGTTTCCTCCAGGTACTTTCATGGCTTGCTAGCTCAACTCTTTGGAGTGCTGGATAATATTCTATTGTCTGGATGTACCACAGTTTATTTATTCATTCACCCATTGAAGGATTCTTGATTGTTCCATTTTTACAATTATGAATAAAGCTGCTATAAACATTCATGTAGAGGTTTTTGTGCAAACGTAAGTTTTCAACTCGTTTTGGTGAACACCAAGGAGCATGTTTACTGGACCACATGGAAAGGGTATGTTTTAGCTTTATAAGAAACCAGAAACTGTCTTCTAAAGGAGCTGTACCATTTTGCATTCCCACCACCAATGAATGAGAGTTTCTGGTGGTGGTGTTGTTCTAGATGTTGGCCATTCTGACAGGTGTGTGTGGTGTCTCAGTGTTTTCATTTGCGTTTCCCTGACAACATGTGACGTAGAGCATCTTAACTTATTTGCCATCAATATACCCTCCTTAATGAGGTGTCTATTAAAGTCTTTGGCCCATTTTAAAAATTAGGTCATCTTTTTCCTTATTGTTGAATTTTAAGAGTTCTTTGTGTATTTTGAGTAGCAGTTCTTTATCAGATGTTTCTTTCGCAGGGGCACTCGGGTGGCTTAGTTGGTTAAATGTCTGGCTCTTGATTCTGACTCAGGTCATGATCTCACAGTTGGAGAGATCGAGCCCTGTGTCGGGCTCTGCACTGACAATGCAGAGCTCTCTTGGTATTCTCTTTCTCTCTCTGCCCTTCTGTTCTTGCAGATGAGTGCTCTCTCTCTCTCACTCTCTCTCTCAAAATAAATAAATAAACATTAAAAAAGTTGTCTCTTTTGCAAATGTGTTCTTTCAGCCTGTGGCTTATCTTCTCACTCCCTTCATAGTGTCTTTTGTAGAGCAGAAGTTTTTACTTTTGATGAAGTTCAGCTTATCAATTCTTTCTTTCATGCATCATGCTTTTGGTATTGTACCTAAAAGCCATTGTCAAACCAAAGTCGTGTATGTGTTCTCCTACATTATTTTCTAGGAGGTTAATAATTAGTTTTGCCCTTTTCTTGAGGTTTATGACCCACTTCAAGGTCATTTTTGTGAAGTGTATAAGGTTTGTGTCTAGACTGACTTTTTTTTTTTTTTGCATGTGGATGTCAGTTTTTCAGCTCCATTTGTTGAAAGAACTATTTTGCTCCATTGTATTTCCTTTGTTCTTTTGTCAAAAATCAGTTTATATTTGTGTGGTTCTATTTCTGGGATTCCTCTTTTGTTTCATTAATCTATTTGTCTATTTCTTCACTAATACAACACTATCTTGATTACTGTAGATTTATAGTAAGTCTTGAAGTTGGGTAGTGTCAGTTCCCCACCTTCATTCTTTTTTAGTATTATCTTGGTTTTTCTGGATCTTTTACCCCTGTATATAAACTTCAGAAACCATTTGTTGGTATCCATAAAATAACTTGCTGAGGTTTAATTAAGATTGAATCTATAGATCAAATTGGGAAGAAGTGACATGTGGACAATATTGAGTCTTCCTATCCATGAATATGGAATACCTTTATTATTTAATTCTTGGATTTCTTTCATTGGAGTTTTATAATTTTCTTCATATAGATCTTATACATATCTTGTTAGATTTATACCTGTATATATTCTTGGAGTGCTAATGTAAATGGCATTGTGTCTTTAATTTCAAATTCCATGTGTTCATTGCTGGTGTATAAGAAAATGGGGCTCCTGGGTGACTTGGTCGGTTAAGCATCCAACTCTTGATTTCGGTTCAGGTCATGATCTCACAGTCATGAGATTGAGCCCTGCATCGGGCTCTGTGCTGACAGCATGGAGCCTGCTTGTGATTCTCTCTCCCTCTCTCTCTGCCACCCCTCCATGTTTGCTCATTCTCTCTCTCTGTCTCTCTCCTCTCTTTGTCTCTGTCAAAATAAATAAACATTAAAAAAAGAAAATGATTGGCTTTTGTGTGTATTCTTATATCCTGCAACCCCTCTATAATTGCTTATTCATTCCAGGAGGGCGTTTTGGTAGATTCCTGTGGATTTTCTACATTGACATTCATGTCGTCGGCAAATAAAGACAGATGTTTTCCTTCCCAATCTATATACCTTTTATTTCCTTTTCTTGTCCTTTCCTTGCATCATCTGGGACTTCTGCTTCCATGATTCTGAAATATTTAAACTCACCATAAAAGAGAAAGATTCACATTCAGTCATCAATTTATATTCAGGCCCTACCACTTCTGACAGATGCAATCTTGGGCAAGTAACTCGGACTTTTGTAGACTCTACATCTTTTTCTACACATTGGGGTGATAATGGTACACCCCCAATAAGTTGAAGTAATGAATAAGATAAGGAGTGCAAAAGAGTGAAACCTAATGCAGGTATTAGATAGTGTTCTCATTTTCATTCCCACATGAACTTCCTTGAGCAATATAGGTCATTCCTTTAATGACTCTGTTTCCTCTCCACAATTGATCCCACAGTGGTCCCTGGGACTAACAGAACTTCACTTCCCATGATTCCTCTCCCAAAAGGAGCAAAACCATCCTTTAAGTTAGAACACTCTTCATACGGAAGCAGAATAATGACCCCCTAAGATGTCCACATCCTAGTCCACAGAACTTCTGAATATGTTACCTTACTCGGAAAAGGGGCTTTTTCAGATGTGATTATGTTAAGGGTCTTGTGATGGGGAAACGATCCTAGATCACTGAGGTGGGTTTAGTGTAATCACAGGGAGGGAGGACAGTCTGAGTCAGAGAGATGGCAATGGAACAACAAAAGCAGAAGTCAGATGATGTGATGTGGCCATGAGCCAAGGAATGCAGGCGCCTCTAGAAGCTGGAAAAGGCCAGGAAATGGATTCTTCCCCGGGGCCTCCAGAAGAAACACAACCCTGTTGACCCCCTTGATTTCAGTCCCATGAGACTCATTTCAGACTTCTTACCTCAGAACTGTAGGATAATACATTTGTGTTGTTTTAAACCACTAAGCTTGTGGTAATTTGTTGCAACAGTGATAGGAAACTAATACAGTTCCCTTCTGGGCCAATATCATAGGGTAAGTGCAAAGCACTGGGATTGAGTGTTTTAGTGTTTGCAGCCTCATTCATGCTGGTTTCTTTTCTGGTTAAGATCTGGCATCTTGCTGGGGATCCCTGGGAAGCCTCTGTCCAAATGTCACAACAATTTTGATGGATATATATGAAGCCTCATTAAGATCAATAATTATTCTTTCACCATCCAAATGTATTTTTAAAAAAGGTGTGATTGGGGGGCGCCTGGGTGGTTCAGTCAGTTAAGTGTCCAACTTCGGCTCGGGTCATGATCTCGTGGTTCGTGGGTTTAAGCCCCACATCGGGCTCTGTGCTGACAGCCCAGAACCTGGAGCCTGCTTCAGATTCTGTGTCTCCCTCTCTCTCTGCCCCTCCTCTGCTCACACTCTGTCTCTCTCTGTCTCTCAAAAATGAATAAATGGTAAAAAAAAAAAAAACTTTTTTAATTAAAAAAAGGTGTGGTTGGGCTGGTCCACGATACCTTCAAGTTGTATAGGCACTGGCCTTGCTGGGCGTGAGACTGCAGAGAAACCCAATTTCACATCTTTCAAATGCTGTTTACGTAATTACAGCAGAGCCAGTCCTGAATCTTCCAACCTCCAGGCAGAGTAGTGGAATAATTTAGGAAATGGTCACTAGGACATTTTAGGACCTGGGGTAAAGGAAGCGGTAACATTTCTTGCCACCAATAAATCCAAGTTGCTCATTGTTGGTTAAAAAACCACTTTGGTTTGCTCTGGCTTTGACATTCAGAGTTGCTGTCTGAGGTATAAAATTGAGAAATCTGAAGAAAAAAACCGTTGCTAACTTTAGGGGTTGACGATTCCATGAAAATACTAATGGAGGCCAACTCGACATGAAAACTTGACAGTGGGATCTTGGTGCCAGAGGGATGGGTCTTTTCGAGATCTGACATGTCTCTGTGATGACTGGATCGGGAATTTCCCAGTGGTCATGTGACCCTCATCCCTGCTTAGAGGCTGCGTGCCCTCCCAGCTCAGGGCCAACTCCATAGGCTGCAAAGGTAACGGGAAACCTGGCAAGAGGCAGGCAGAGGCAAAATATTTGTGCAGATTGGGATGCAGAGATTGGCTTTGGAGAGTGCTCAGGTTGTTCCCATTCTAAGGAGTTAAAATGTCCACGGACACAAAGCTCGTGTGAGATGAGAGCACTGAGTCAGCCTCAGGCCCAAGGTCAGAGCCGCCTCCTCCCCTTTCAAGGATGATATTTGATGTCAAATATCGGGTGATATTTGAGGTCTTTTCAGTCAATAGTTACACGAGGGCCGGCCCCTCCCAAGGACACTGAACGAGAGTGGCTACTAACATGTACTGACTATCTGTGCAGCAACCTCATGAATCCCAGAAATGCCTTGAAAGGGCTTGATGCAAAGCAAGAGCCCAGTCAGCGTTAACCACTGTTATTCAGATGATCTCGATTACTCCAGATGATCCAATGAGAGGCGGTCTTGTCTTCACCACAAGGCTATGTGCTTCCTGAAGGGGAAAACTCATACCCGCCTAGACACACATGCTCCACACCCCCGGCAAAAGGTACCAAAACACTCACCATACGTAGGTGCTAATGAAACTCCTCTTGAACTGAAATGGGGTCAAATGTACATTGCTTTAGAAAAGTCCTCAACGTGGACCGGGAAGTGTTTGCTCAGAATTAAACGCCAGTGGTTCTGCCCGGGTCCACTTGGTGTTTGTGAACGTGTGTGTGTTTAATGGGCTTTGTTACCAAGGAGCTGGTTTATCCTTTCTGCTGAAACTAAAGTGAAATCACAGCTCTGGGTCTAGTGAGCTCATGCTTTCCATTTTGGGCAAATAAAGACGTTTTTTAAAAAAATGTTCTCTTCAAAGTCTTCTTTGAAGAACCACTGAAGGAGGTTGATAACAGAGGAGGATGGAATCCAAGGTGAATTGTGACTTCCTACCTTGCTTTTGAAAGCTCTTGATAAGCCCCCTTTCCTGGGGAAGGTCTTGGTGACTAATCTGACACCTTGTAGATAGAAAGGCTGGATTCCTGGAAATAAAAGAGTTTGTGGAGGCCAGGGTGGGCATGCTGCCCGGTATCCCTCTCTCATGCCATCCACTCCCCAGATCACCAGTCTGCATCACAGTGCTGATGAGCAGATGGCCTGATCTCCATCCTTTTGTGGAAAGGCCTGGAGAGAGCAAGCCGCTTTCCTAAGCTCTCACAGAGCCAGTGAAAGCCGGGATCCATTTGAGCCAGAGTCTCCCAACTACTAAGCTTCCTCCACAATTCTGAGTGGAAAAAAAAAACTGCACATGTCTGGATCAGTCTCTTGGAGTTTTGAGTAAGCGAATGTTTGAATGCTGGAGTTACAAGTCACCCTGCCCTGTGTCCTGTGAGCAGAACCCCAGTCCTCTGCCTTTCTCTCTGGGTCGCACATTTCTCCTGCACATGGCTAGGACATATTCTCATGCCCTTGAACATGATGGATTCACTATGGCATGAGGACAGGGTGTAGGGGGCGCCTGGGTGGCTCAGTCGGTTGAGCGTCCGACTTCGGCTCAGGTCATGATCTCACGGTTTGTGAGTTCAAGCCCCGCATAGAACTCTGTGCTGACAGCTCAGAGCCTGGAGCCTGCTTCAGATTCTGCGTCTCTCTCTCTCTCTCTCTCTTCCCCTCCCCTCCTTGTGCTCTGTCTCTCTCACTCTCAAAAATAAATAAACTTTTAAAAGATTTTTTTTAATTTTAAAAAGAAGACAAAGTGCCCAGCGCCACATAACATGTGCGAGCTCTGTGGGAAACACCATGTCTCACAGCAAGTGTACCTGAGGGAGTGGGGTGGCTTTGCTGCAAATCGGGGGAGTTGGGATATGAGAGCAGTTTGGTGGTGGTTCTTGCATGAAACTCTACTTAAATACAAAGAGAGCCACACCATAGCATGAATTATGTTCAGTATAATTAATCCTCAATTAGCCTTTTAATACTGGCTGCTATAACCCAATTCACTTTACCATTTAAGCCTAGATCAGCTACATAAAGACTGGAAAGAAGTCAATTCAGTATGGTATAGAGTAGTCCTTTTTTTTTCACTAGATACAGTTACACATAGATACAAAAACTAAGACCCAGACATTAAATATAGACTTTTTATCTGGAAGTTTAAGGAATGAAATAGAGAAGGGGTGTAAAATGCCAACCCACATAACTCTAAAGCATCACTACTAGAAGAAATGGAAATAATTGGGGGGAATAAAAATATTTTAATGAATAATTTCTGTTTTCAGAGTGAAAAAATATTTTCATCTTCGAAACAAGAACAAGATGATTCAAAAAGGAACAGAGAATGAGAGCGAGATCTTAGACAACAGAAAAGTAACCCAGCAACAATACACGATTCCTGAAATAAACGTCTCAACAGAGCATTTGGAAGGCAAAAGTCAAGCAAGTCTCTGAGAAAATAGAACGTGACAAAGAAATGACACATAAGCAAATGAGAGCTGGGATTCCGCCAGGTTGCTCTGGATCAGCTCCTCCCGCCCGGGGTGCCTGGGTTGATGTCCTCACCACCACCCTCCACAGTGCTTCTCCAGTGGATAACTGCATAGCATCACAATTTGTCAGTTAAGCCCCAAACTTGACCAAATCATCCTTCTTCTCAGTGGTGGGCCTACTCGGCCTGTTTTATCTCAAGCCAAGATCTTGGGCTTAATTTCTGAGAAACAGTTCAGCACACACTGTTAGGCACACACTTTTGCCCATATTTCCCCATACTGAACATTTTCAGCTTTACCTGTGCTTCATGTCGTCAGATTCCCACCTGTCCCTGGTGCCAACGTCTTGTGGGCTCTCCCTGGCTCACCTCGTTAAAAGAGAAGCCCACATCTGGTTGGATTAGGTGGTCCCGACGGTGGCTGAGCTGCAGCCGGATGGCCCAGCCCAGGGAGAAAGGTCCCAGGGGGTGTTGGGCCCACTACCCCTAGGGCTGTCCGCGATGGGGGCCTAATGTCTGGGGCTGCCCTGGCTCCTGTGAGGGCTGGGCACAGAGGAAACACCTGTAACCACTCACTGTGCTTTCCCGAGGTTCACCACTGTCACATGCTCCCAGCAAGAGGGGATGATTCTAATGTCCACGGGGACTGAGGACACATCATCAGAGCCCCATCAAGGAGGAAACGATGCTGACTTGGCTGCAGCTGGCTCAGAACTCTTGCCAAGGACGTGCTGTAACCTCAAAGAGACTGTGAACTCCAAGCGTAGGAGGGGTGCGAGGGCCAAGGCCAGCGTCCACAGCCCCATCCATCCCATGAAGAAACGCCAGCAACCTGTGCACAGACTCCTTCTATCCCCGCAGGGCCCCTCGAGGCAGGGCTGAGATTCTCTCCAGTTTACAGGTGAGGAGAAGGAAACAGCAGTGTGGTTGCATAGGTTCCCCAGGGGCCATGTGGAGAGTAAGCATCAGAGCTGGGTTCTGAACAGGCTCCCGTAAGTGCTCAGTGCAGGGTAAAGGGAGGAGGAGGAGGCTCAGACCCCCATCAGCCCGGGCCCTACCCCCTCCTGCTCAGGGGACCCCCAGGATCACAGAAGCTCTGCAAGCAGGGCTCAGGCTTCCTAGGACAGATGGAACGAGTGACAAGTGTCCCGGAAACCAGCCGTGCACCCTGTACATCAGGGAGGGCGCCCATAAGGGCAGAAGGACTGAGCCGCTGTGCTGAGGACCCGAGGAGCCTCGGTCAGTCAAAGGGAGGACCGAGAAGTCGTTGTTGGGGAGACGGAAAGAGGCCAGGTGTCCTGACCGCAGCAAGTGCTCAGACTGGTTGGCGGGAACAGCCAGAGCACCACACGAGACACCTGAAGGGCCACAGGGGTGACGCGGGCAACGCATGCCGAGAGCCCGTGTGTCCATCACGTGCACTGGCTCCCGAGGCGGGCAGCCTGGGAGCAGGAGGAGGGCAGGCAGGAAAGTTCTCCAGGGACAGGGGCAGCCCGCGGTTTCTCCTGGGCGACCAAGCACGTGGTAGAGGGGCCAGAGGTGTCCTCGGGATCGTGAGCAGAGCAATCCCCTAGGAAGGGGGCTTGGTGTCGGGAGCTGGAGGGAAGTGGTCAGGAAGTGGGCAGGGTCAGACTTGGGAGGGGTGGGATGCCGGGCCCAGGCGGTTGAGCTTGATTGCTTAAAGATTGCGAGAAGGAGTTGCTTCTGGTAATGAGGGTTGGAGGATTTAGACGAGGAAATTCTGGAAACAGAGGTATTGGCTGAAGGAACTATGATAGCCTGGGGCCGGGGGAGCAAGGGTGTATGACCTTAAATGAGACCAGGACGCAGGCTCAGAGGAAAGAAGCAGAACGGTGAGTGGAAGAGGAGAAAGGTGTGAAGGCTTAGTCTCCGTCCTGGTCCCTCCCCGCTTCCCAGCACAAATTACCCAGCTGCCATATGCCCCCGTGGCCTAGTCTTCCTCGTCCTCTCCCTCGTCTTCTCCCCCTACTCCTTCCCCCTCCTCCCTCCTTCCCCCTCCTCCTGCTCCTCTTCCTCCCTTTTCACCTCCGTCTCCTCCTTCCCCTTCTCCCCCTCTTCCTTCCCCTCCTCTCCCTCCTCCTCCCCCCTTCTCCTTCCCCTTCCTCCCTCCCCCTCCTCCTCCTCTTCCTCCCTCTTCACCTCTGCCTCCTCCTTCCCCTTCTCCCCCCTCCTCCTCCCCCCTCCTCCTCCCCCCTCCTCCCCCTCCTCTTCCTCCCTTTTCACCTCCCCCTCCTCCTTTCCCTCCTCCCTTCTCCTTCCCCCTCCTCCCTCCTCCTCCTTCT
>NW_026057584.1:2709971-2734490 GCF_023721935.1 Panthera uncia
GGGGATCCAAGCCCAGTAGCTGGCACACAGCAGTAAAAGCAATGGCAGCAATGAGCTCTGTGATTAGTACTCAGGAGGCTGCAGCAGGACCTGTGACCAATTGTCTGAGGCCGAAAACGGGGTTAGGGGTGGATTGAGCCATATTTACTGGAACCAAGGGAGGTGTCAGTCCCACCCAGATTGCTTGTCACTAGGATGAACACGGGGGGAGGTGTGATTTCCTGCTGCCACCTGAAGGCGGGAGAGAGTCATGCCCCGTCCCACGCACCCCGTCTCCCAAACATCCAGCCCTTCAGCTGGAGAGCTGGTCAACCACACCCGATGCCAGCAGCGGCCCCTGGGGAGAGCTGTCCCCCTCTAGAAGTTTCTTCAGGCTTCCAGACAGAAAGACCAAGTTGCCAGGACCAACTGTCTGTCCAGGGCCATTTCCTCGGTGCCCCTGGCTTCCAGAAAGGTGGTTCCTTAAACAGAAACCATGCAAGATGTGTCCGTCAGAGCAGAGACACTGCAGTCCCTCTCGGGTCTGGAGTCATTTCTGCCCATACTTGGACAGGCATGATTAAGGACACAAGACATGAGTCCGAAAGGGCGCTGGTGTCTAAGGTGACAAGTGGTGGAAATGGAAAGTTTGAAAGCACATTTGTTGGCTGAGTTGGCAATGTGAGATCACCAATCGCACCGTTTAAATGAAAGACCTTCGAAACCTTGCATTCAGCGAGAGGCTCTTGTAACAACACGAATCTACTGTATGTCCATCCGTTTCCTTTTCCTTTTAATCTTTGGTGATTCTGATGTAATCAGCATTGTTTTAGTTGAAAATTAAAACTGAGGATGAAGAGAAGGAGGAAGGGTGGCTAAGCAAGGAGCGCGGAGCGCGGTAACCCTGGTTCAGTCCTGTCGTAAAGGAGGAAAAGCCAACACCAGGTCGCCTGCACTTGAGGTTGGAGAGTAAAGGCTTAATTGCAGCAGAAATAGAAACACATTTGTTCATTTGGCTTCAACCATCTGCCAGTCAGCACATCGACGGTTTCCTCAGTGTCTGTGCGTCATGCTCTTGGTGTCTCATGTTTTCCCTCCGCCCCTATTCAGAAATATTCGAGAAGATTCAACAGATGTGGTTCTATCTCTGTTTCCCTTTGTTATTCAAATCAAGCAGGAAAGCAAACTTTTAGGAAATGGTTTTAATTAGCAAATAAAATAACAACATCTTATACTTTCAGACCAGTCGATCTGAAATTGATTTGCAAATAGGAGTTTCCTTAATCCTTCCAGTGTTTCCCTAAGATATGGTTGTGGAAAATGTTATTCTGCTTTTAAAAGGAAAAGCCGGGCTCTGTGAGAAGCAAGTGGCCATATATTAAAGAGAACTCTTTGAGAGGCAACCACTTAAACTCCTTGTAAACATCACTTGAAATGAGAACCAGAACGAGACTGCCTCTTCGTGAATCACTAGCACCCAGATGTGGCAAAGTTAACTGGAGAACTTTCTCGGTCTGATTTCCAGATGACTTAAAAGAAAGGAAGAAAGAAAGAAAGAAAGAAGAAAGAAAGAGAAAAAAGAAAACGTGTCTATCCTCGGAGTGCATCCCATCAGCAGTAGGAGACAGATGCACACGTCTTGTTGCACGCAGTGGGGGCAATGTCAGAATAGAACAGGCTTTCGGTTTCAGAACACACGCTAAAGGTCAATGTCACGCTAGCACTTGAAATGTGGGTGTTTGAGCATCAGAGTCAGGGTGCAGCAGCCATGTTTAAGCATGGTCGACTGAACGAAGTTTGTTTCCTAACCCAGACTGCTCGTTCCTTTGGCAGGGAGGCAGCGGACCCCAACAGAGGTCCTACCCAGAACTCCAGGCTCTACTTTGGGATCTTTAAATTAAGACCAACACCAGCAGTAGCGGGAGAGACCTCACGCTTGGCCTCGCCATCAAGCCGTCCTGAGGGATGGCTTGTGTATTTTAGTGGAAGCCCCCAAAGGCTCACTGCGAGGAGGTTATGAACCAGGGCTCTCTGGATCCCGAGGGTGGGGCCAACCCATTCCGAATGTACGGTGTTTCTGGAGGTTTGGTTTTGTGGCTTTAAAAGTGCGTGATTAGGGGCTCCTGGGTGGCTCAGTCAGTTAAGCTCCCAACTTTGGCTCAGGTCATGATCTCACGGTCCTTGAGTTAGAGTCCCACATCAGGCTCTGCACTGACAGCTTGGAGCCCAGAGCCTGCTTCGGATTCTGTGTCTCCCTCTCTCTCTGCCCCTCCCCCGCTCACCCTCTGACTTTGTCTCTAAAAAATAAATAAACATTAAAAAAATAAAATAAAAAAAGTGCACTATGATCACCGAAAGACGTTTGCCATCTTAGGAAGCGAGGTTTCCAATATGGGACAGAAGGACGTGGTGAGAAATAGACCAGTTTAAAAGTTATATGTAAGGTATTTAAATAAAGGTATGACCCAAGTCCATTGATACTTGGAACAAACAGTAACTGAAACACTAAAGGAAAACTCGAGTGGACGAACTTGGCACCACAGGAGAACACGCAGGAGAATCAGTGAACCTGAGAAGAGGAAAATAGAAATTGTTCAATCTGAACCACAGGGAGAAAGTCAGCCTGCAAAGCCCCACCACGGAGCCACAGGGACCCTGTGGGAATGCACCAAGATCGAACGTGGGGGACACAGAACTCTCAGGAGGTGAGGAGGAGGAGGACCCCAAAAAAGTACTCAAAGAAATAATGGCCGAACGTTTCCCAAATTTGGCAAAATACATAAACCTAGAGATTCACAAAGCTGAACAAAAGCCCAACCAAGAAAAATTCAAAGAGCCTCCTGCCAAAATGCATCACAACCAAACTTTAGAAAACTAAGGACAAAGCAAAAGTCTTGAAATCAGCACAGGGGGATTGATTCCTTACCCAGAGAGGGGGAGACAGTTGGAATGACAGAGGGCATCTCACCAGAAATCCTGGAGACCAGCAGGGAGGGGCTCAGCACCTCCGAATTCATCTCCGGCAAGACTACCCTTTAGGAACAGAAGGGAACCAAAGATGTGCTCGATGAAGGAAGACTCAGGAGGTTATCGCCAGCACAGCAACTCTAGAAGGATGTTCTCTACGCACAAGAGTGTGGAAGACACGAAACATCAGGAAGGAGGCACCAGGACAGGGGCAAATACATGGACCGTGCTGTTCCAGAGGCTGAGCACCGAGTGAGGACCAAGCTACTCTGACACTCTGCCATGTGGGACACAGAGGGGAGGCAGGGAGAGCCCCAGTGTGGCTCCCTGACCCTGGGGGTCCACGCTGTGAGTCCCCTCCTCCTGAGAATGGGTCACACCTTCCAAAGGGAGATGATCCTGGACGGGCCTGACCCAATCAGGTGAGCCCTGGAGCAAATGGTCTAGAGGCCAGAGAGATTCTCCTGCAAACAGCCATTTAGCGAACTCCCACTTCTAGATGCTGAGAAGCTTGGTCCTTCCCCTGCAAGGAACTGAGTTCTGCCATCAACTAGAAGGAGGCGAAGAGAGGACTCTGAACGTCTGCCAGGAATTTAGCCCAGCTAAGAGCGTGCGTAGCACCAAGAGCACCCTGGGGCCTCACCACCCTGTCTGCGCCCCATCGGCAGCTGAAGTTCGCAAAGTGGGAGAAAGAGGGAAGCTGGGGCCGTGAGATGGATGTGGTGCTCCCACCCCTGAGGCTGGAGTTGCCCCTTATCTTACCTCAGGGCACTTGCTGTCCCATCGGTGTAAGGGCACCACACTTAGATTCCTGGAACTATTTCACTGGGGTGTGGGACTGGGATGGAGGTGTCCTGCCACTGTATATAAAATCTCTCAAATGTAACTTCTCCTGGGAAATTCTCTGTCGTGGGACAAGGAGAGAGCTCAGAGCCTAAGTGGAACCCATCACATGTTGTCCGGTGCCTACTGATACCAATGGCCCCCTCTGCCACCAAGCGGCTCCCCTGCCCTGGGCACCCCAGGAAAGTCCACGGTCAAGGACACTGAAGGTCATGCTCTGCAGGTCTACAGAATCCTCCAGGCAGAGGATTAGGACAGCCTCTTGAGCACCTGCCTCCCAGAAGCGGTAGCATGTGCCCAAAGGTAATTCTTCTTCCCCTGGACAAGCAGAGAACCAAGAGGGGGTGGGGATTGTTTCCAGCGGAGATGACCCCTCTTTACAAAACATTCATGGCCAGGGCACCTGGGTGGCTCAGTCAGTTAAGCGACAGACTTCAACTCAGGTCATGATCTCAGCTCAGGTCATGATCTCCTGGTTTGTGAGTTCGAGCCCCACATCGGGCTCTGTGCTGACAGCTCAGAGCCTGGAGCCTGTTTTGGATTCGGTGTCTCCCCCTCTCTCTGCCCCTTCCCCGCTCGTGCTGTCTCTCTCGCCTTCAAAAATAAATAAACATTAAAAAAATTTATAAATAAAACAAAATTAGACTACATTTTCAAGTAGCTCTTTCTAATACTTCCCTCGTCATTTTTCAGATAAAATTTTGCATGTAACAGTAACCCCCACAAGATGAATCGCAACTGTTCAGAGACATGGCTCACACAGAAAGTGAGCTCAACATCCATGTGCATTTTGGAAAAATAGAAGATAGAAGGTTCCTCGTCCCTATGTGGATATTCTGGCTTAGGGGTGAAAATGCACCCGTATAAAACACGATGATCCTTTCTCAGTCCCCTAAAGTCATTGACGACTCTGACATTCACTGGCTGGCCACCCTTGCTCGTCCTTTCAGAAGGTTAGATTTTTCTTGCCTGTTTTAAATAGCAAGGCCGCTATATGTTTGAAGCCCCTTTTATTTTATTTTTTAATGCAACAAAGCTAACACAAACCAGCTCTCGGGGTTTGTAGGAAAATCGCTGTATTTCTTTTCTCAAGTCATTGGATCCGATCCCATGTCCTCAGAGACACAGCAGGGACTGAGTCTGTCCCACGAGGCATGTGTTCATCAGCATTAAAGGACCTCATGGAGGCACTGATAGAGTATGTCTGAATTAACTAATCATTTCATGTTCCTCTGAATATGTTTTAATTGAACACGACAATACGATGGGTACAAGCGGACTTCCAAAAACTTCTAGAAGAAGCTGACTTACGGTCATTCGAACCGGAAAAACATCCTCCTAAATTCTTTAAAATGGCCAAGTTAACTTCCCATCTCAAAACGTACTAGGTAATCTATTTCTCTCTCTGGTCTTTCAATTTCACGTTTCAAGAAGCACGTTTCTACCTGAGGGGGAGAAAGAGGCCATTCTCTCTCTCCGGTTAGCTCAAAAATACTCCAAGTTTACAGTGACGGGTTTCATCAGCTACCACCCCGCTGGTTTCTAAGGTACGAGCTCTTTTTTATTATTTTTACCCTAATGCTAATAACAGCAGGTCCAAAGACAGGTGAGGAAATTTTGTGAGAGCAAGCCGCTATAAATTTTCAGACTCCCGGTTGCCCCCAGACGTGAGCCAGCAGCCTGTCTGTTCCATGCAGGTCTATACCCGGAAGGCCCAAGAACACTCCTGTGGGAGCACAGATCTGCTGGAAAGATCACCAGCACAGCTGGGGAGGTGGCTTCTCGGTCTTCATTATTAATGATCTCTAAGACTGCCAAGTCCAGGCAAGTATTTGGTGACAGAATGTGTCGGGCTGGGGGGCAGAGGACATGGGACAGTGAGGGCCAGCGACAGCATCCCCAAGCTCGGAGTAGGAAAGTGCATCACTTCTGCCTTATTTTTCCTTTCAAATTGCCTCCCAGAAATGGTGGACACCCTATAAATATCCCCTGGGCAGATGCATGGGAGGAAGGGCCAGTGGTGATAAGGGGGTCAGGGGAGTCGGGGGGTGAGCAGAACTCTTTGACCCTCATTCAGAACCAGGTGCTCCGGAAGCCTGCTGCTGCGGGGCGGTCCCTGCACAGAGTTCCTGAAGCTTCCACGCCCGTGCCCAGCTCATTATCTCTGCTCTTTATCTGCAGGCGGAAATGGGAGCGTTGTGTGCAATCCTAGCTCCATAAATAAATGTTGAGGTCTAATTGCCGAGTGGGCACCTGCCCAGAAGACTGTGGGACACTCTCTTGTCTCTTTCATCTCTGGTTGCGGCTGGCCCAGGGGGTGCATGAAACCTTGTGCTTTCTGCTTTCGGAGGGGGGCTCTGGTGGCCTCCATTCACTTTCCCACTTGAGAAATATTTACTTTGTACTAATTGGTCCCTCTCTTGGCAGCCTTGGTGCAATGGTCACAATTTTTGACTTGAGACTGAGTCCTGTGGGAAGAAGAGAAGGTGTCAGCATAGCTCAAGGGCAAAGAGCTAAGGGATAAGGGCACTTAACATTCTAGAACCTTCTCCCCACATGTCATTGGGTCCCAGAACAAAGAGGGTCCTCAAAGCCCCTGACAAGTGCTCCTCCCACCATCTTTTCTCCCCAGAGAAAGGTTTCTGACACTTTCTGACACAAGATTCTTGGGCAACATTTCTCGCCATTTGTTAAACCACAGTGCACCTTGAAGTCAAAGGATTCATTTCCTTCCGGGGTTTTAATTTTTTAAACATCCATTATTTTGTGGTGCGTATAAAGCAGTACTCACAGTAGGAAGCTTGGAAACTACACACAAGTGTGAAGAGGGGACTAGAAGTCTCCCACAACGTACCGCTCAGAGATAACCACCAAAAACATCGCCAGCTGCGCGCTCTTTAAAAGAACCTGTGAGCATCTTCCGTCTACAGCAACATAATCTTTTTTTTTTGTACTTAACATTATCCCATGTATGTTTTCTTTTATTAAAAACTCTTGGGAAACAGTTTATATTGACTGTATAATATTTCATTGCTTAATCTTCCTTTGTTAATTTAAAGATGTAACTCTGATGATGGCTATTATAGTTATTCTCAGATTTCACTATTATAAGGGAGGTGGTGATGAGTATCTTCATGCCCAAATAATTGTCTCCATTTTTTACTATTTCTTTAAAGTAGGTGATTCAGCCTGGCATTCCTGGGTCAAAGACGATGGACACATGATCACTTTGAATACACTTCACACACTCTCTGAAAGTGTCCTTACAGTTTGTATCCCCACCCCTGCCATAACCCAGGCATTCACCCTGCCCCCAGAGCAGGACATGACCATTTTTAAAATCATTCTCTGCTTAGGGGTGCCTGGGTGGCTCAGCCGGTTAAGGGTCCCACTCTTGGTTTCAGCTCAGCTCATGATCTCATGGTTTGTGAGTTTGAGCCCCGCATCAGATCCTCTGTCTCCCTGTCTCTCTCTGCCCCTCCCCTGCTTGCTCTCTCTTTCAAAAAGGAATAAACATTTACAAATTCATTAATTAATTAATTTAATTTTAAAAGTCTCTGCTTCTGATAGCTTATTGTCCTGATCTGCGTTTCTTTGACCATCATCAATGTTAAACTCACTTTAAAAAAAAATTTTTTCTTAATCTTTATTTTTGAGAGAGAGAGAGACAGAGCATGAGCAGGGGAGGGGCAGAGAGAGAGTGAGACAGAATCCGAAGCAGGCTCCAGGCTCTGAGCTGTCAGCACAGAGACCGACGCGGGGCTCAAACTCATGAACTGTGAGATCATGACCTGAGCCGAAGTTGGACGCTCAACTGACTGAGCCACCCAGGCGCCCCGAACTCACTTTTAATTTATGCATAACGCATGCCACGTTTTGTATTATTGTTACTTAAGATGTTA
Source organism: Panthera uncia (assembly GCF_023721935.1). Classification (NCBI taxonomy): domain Eukaryota; kingdom Metazoa; phylum Chordata; class Mammalia; order Carnivora; family Felidae; genus Panthera; species Panthera uncia. The sequence continues at coordinate 2,717,663 of NW_026057584.1, forward strand.
CGTCTTCACTCTAATGATGGTAGCTGTACGAGGCAGATAGTTGGTGTGTTTTCCTACATAGCTAACCAACTGTATGAATACCACTTAATGACTAATCTCCCCAGTCTTGACTGCTTTGTGATGCCTCCTTTTGTCAAGTGCCCACTTCTCTGTCTCTGGGCCATCTGTCCTGCTCCTTTCGTCTGTCTGTCCCAGATCTGCACTGACCAATGTAATGCCGGTAGGTCTTTACCGTGTTCTGATGTCTGGTCTACCCTGGAGACTGGCAGAGCTGTTGCTCCCTTGTTGTGTGTCTGCCCTTTTATCCAGGTCGCCTTGAAGATTTTTCTCCTTGGTATTTGGAAGTTCGCTATGCTCTGTCTTCATATGAATTTGCTTTATTTAGCCTGTCTAGGATTTCAGGATGTTTCTAAATCATAGCACTTACACCTTCCTTCTGTTCCAGAAAATGTTCAGGCGCCATCTCTGTAAACACTGCATGTTCCGAAGCCCCCCTGTTGCCTTTCTGGAGCTCTACAGGGCGCATATTTAAACTTCTTATTTTTTTTTTCTATGTCTCTGAATTTCCAATTTGTATTCCCATGTCTTCATCTCTCGGTATTGCTTGCTGCCGAGCGACCAGACTTTTTCCACTTGGTGATTTCTCTCTTCAGCTACATCATGTCTATTACTGGAAGTTATTTTCTTCTTTCTACTTCAGTAACCGGGGTTTCTATTTGATTGTTTTTCAGATTTTATGTTTGTTTCATAATTGCCTGTTCTTATTTTGCTTTCCTTTGGGTCTTGGAGCATGTAAAGTATCTTTACTTTAGAGTTTCATTCAGATTATTCTAGTACATCTGGTTCTTTGGGTGTGAATTCTTCTGCTCGGGGGGATGAGTACTGTGATCTGTCTTGGTTGATGCTCACTGGACTTAGCCACAGCAAATTCTTGTCTGTGAGCTTGGTTTTCAGCATGGTGTTTGCGCTCTCCAAGAGCAGTGTGAATTTGGGCCTCACACATGCACAAAGCATAGCCTTATAAAAGTTTTCCTCTAGACCATGACCTGGGGCCAGAAGCACAGATTTTTCTGCTCTGTCCTTTCTAATTTCTCATCTGCTCGATTCAAATAAGAGTGTTTCCAGATCCTCACTGTTCATGGTCACTTGTGGCCTCTGCTACCACAAAGCCTCCACAACCCCCTTGGGAGTGCACAACCCCAACCCCTGCTCAGTGCTGTAGCTGCCAATTTTCTTCTTTATTTCTGGGAGCTGGAGATTTTCCTTTCTTGCTTTCTGTCTTGGCTCAATATGTTAAGGCTAAATCAGCAGTTCTAAGTGTTTGGAGCAGACATGGACAAATCTCATGACTGCCGCGTCCTTTGGAATGACCAGAAATTTACTCAGTTATTGTGGATTGAAGCATGGTCATATCTACATGGGCTGATCCTCTCCTTCTCTTCCCTGTCTATCTTCCTGTCCCTTCTTTTCCTCATCTGTTGAAGTCATGTCCACTTCTACCAGATGCACCTATTTTAATGAAATGAGAGAAATCCTGTAGGAATTTCTACTTGAATTAATTTAGAAGGAGTTTATGTTTTTATGATATTTAGTCTTCCTTAACTAGAAACATGGTATAATCAGTTCCAAGTATCATGTTCCTTCTTCTGTCCTTTATGCCTCCTTTCTACCTTTCCTCTTTCCTCCTTTCATTACTCCCTTCCTCCCTTCCTCCCTTCCTCCCTTCCTTCTTTCCTTCCCTCCCTCCTTCCTTCCTTTGTTTCTTTCTTCCTCTTTCCTTCTTTCTTTCCTTTTTCCAAAATAGTCATTAGATGTGGAAGTTACTCTGGGTAGTGAGTGACGGGTCCTCTTGACTTGCATGCACAGGTCTTTGCAAACAGCTCAGGAACATTTTCTTCTATCATAACCTTCATTGGCCTTTTCTACTTCCTTTTTTTTCCATGGGTTGGATCTTTATCCTCTGTCTTCTGTGTCTATCATTTTCTCGCTCATAATTTTCTTATCTGCACTTTGAGATAACGTTGAAAATCTTGTTTTCTTCACTACAGACTCAGTTTTCTGCAGGTGAACAGTCTTCACTGCCTCATTGCTGACTCCCTCCTCCCAGGCGGTGCAGACCCAGAACCGAGGAGTAAGCGATGACCAGCAGGTGTCAGTGACTTTCCTCTCTTACCTCACCCCATGGCTCTTGGAGGGGAAACAGGCTTCGGTCCTCACTTTTGTTTCTCTGTCCACGTGCCCGGCAGCTCCTCCTGACTCCTACGTGTCCTCTGTATCATACCTGCACTGCTCACAGCAGTCCCCAAAGGACTTCAGGGTCAACCCATAGCCTCAAGGAAACAATCTGTCTTACAATGAGTGTCTCTCAAATGCCCAGAGTCCAGAAGATGGTGTAAAGCCTGTCTTTACTCTCTTGTTGAAGTGTCTTTTAGTTCTTGGAACTGCCTATCTGAGCCTCTATGAGTTTCGCTTCCCCTGAACTGCACCTCTGTATAGATGCTTGTCTGCCTCTGCCTACCTCCCCCTTCCTAAAGATCACACACACACACACACACACACACACACAATGATAAAACTAATAAATTAATTCAGCAAAATTGCAGGGTATAAGATCAACACACAAAAATCGGGTGCATTTCTATACACTAACAATGAAAAGTCCGAAAGTGATATTAAATAAACAATTCCTTGTATAAGAGCATTGGAAAGAATTAAAGACTTAGGAGGAGAAAGACTTGCACCCTGAAAACTACAAAATGTGGCCACCAAGCTGCACTTGGAAATGGTGAAGACAGTATATTTACAAACTCGACTGGTCTTACTAGTAATTGACATTAATCAAATTTGTATGCCTGGCACTCCATGAGCCTGATCCAGGCCCTTCCTCACTTAATGCAACATGAAGGCATAAGTGTCCTCTCGGGGACCCAGCCAGGACCCTGTGTCCAGGGAGCGGCCGGCCTCAGGGTGGCTGCCATCTCCCCTCCCTGATGGGCAGCCCAACTGGGCCTCCATGACTACAGGTCAAGTCTTGGGCAAGCTTCTTAGTCACACTGGCCCTGATTTCCTCCCATCTCTGTTGGGATTTTTAGAAAAGGGGATAATGGATATTATTTTGATTTATTCCTCTGTAGTTACAAATTTGTTATTTCCATTTAATGCAGGGGTGCCTGGGTAGCTCAGTCGTTGAGCGTCCTACTCTGGCTCAGGTCATGATCTCACAGCTGGTGGGTTCAAACCCCGCGTTGGGCTCTGTGCCGACAGCTCAGAGCCTGGAGCTGCTTCGGATTCTGCGTCTCCCTCTCTCTCTCTGCTCCTCCCCAGTTCGCACTGTGTCCCTGTCTCTCTCCAAAATAAATAAATGGTAAAAGGTTAAAAAGGCCAGAAACTGTTTAATGCGAAAGCAACACATGTTGACTGTTGAAAAATACATAAAATAATAGATTTTTTTCCAAAAAGAATGACTCCTCTGGAATCCCACTTCCAGAGATAGTGATTGTCGACTTCTCAGAGGACACCCCTCTTTCCTCCCTTATATATTGTTTTTATGCAACAGAAAGGTGGTCATGATTTTTGAAAGCTTGCTTCTGAAATGCAAAGTCACACTGTTTCCCTCTTTCCGTGTCATCAGACCTCCTCCCGATGTCTACACAGCATTCCTTTGTAGTGTGTACTGTGTCTCATTTCCATCTGCTGGGGGCTATGCCCACCCCCAACGACTGAGGCCAGGTCACTCTGACATTTCACACTCAGGTCGTTTCTAACTTTTTATTACTATAAACAGAACTGCAGTGACCACACTTCCAGCTACCTATCTGCACACGTTCATGAGGATTTCCTTAGGTTAGTGCTTTAGAAGGAAATGGCTGGATTAAAGCACATGTATAATTGTACAGCTTTTTTTTTTTTTTTGAAGGTCAAATTGGAAGGGGCATTTTAAAAAGTTGGCTCCATTTTCAAACAGAGAAGACAGGCTCGTTACTCAGGCCACATCACTTCAGAGGAGGCCAGGGGCTGCATGACCACGGAGGGTGGTCCTGTGTGAGGACCCAGGGGCAGAGCACTGCTGGGACTCTCTTGCCCCTGTTTCTCTGGGTCCACGAGTTCCAACTTTCTCACCTGCATTTTGTCTTCTTTCACCCAGTTGACGTTGGCCACCTTGACCTTGGCCATCAACAGCATGCTGACTCACCTGTGCCTGCACCTCTCAGTAGACCAGCACCACCTGCATAGATACATTCAGCCCGGCTCTGCTAGGGGCTATGTCCGCCCCCATGACCCAAGGCCCCTCTGCACCACTGATTCATGTAGGGGAGGATGAGTTCCCCAGAAGGAGAGACTACGGTTCCCAGGAAAGGGAGGAGGGCTGAAAAGGCAAAAAGACAGACTCCCACAGTTGGTCCACATTTAGAATTGGACACCAGTTCTCCCAAGGTTTCAGAATAACCACTGAGTCTATTCATTATGTGAAAAAAGTTTGCTGATGGACTGTTGGCGTCATGTGTAGAGTCTGTTGATGTCCTTCATTCATGACCCAGAATTTGTCCAGTCCTGGTTAGGGCGTAGTTTACATTGGCTAAAATCTACCCTACAAAGGACAGACTTGACATATAGCTCCATAACCACCGGCACAATCAAGATGGAAAACAATTCCACCATCGTTTAAAATTCCTAACCTATTCTTTTTAATCAAGAAGACATAGCCAGTGGTTCATCAGAAACAGAGATTTAGGGGCGCTTGGTGGCTCAGTAGGTTAAGGGTCTGACTCTTGATTTCAGCTCAGGTCATGATCTCACAGTTGATGGGTTCAAGCCCCAAGTCAGGTTCTGCGCTGAGGGCGTGGAGCCTGCTTGGGATTCTCTGTCTCCCTCTCTCTCTCTCTCTCTCTGTCCCTCCTCCACTCTCACTCTGTCTATAAAACTAAATAAATAAACTTACAAAAAGAAAGTGAAATTTAGTTTCAAAACATTTAATATGTAAAAATATTTAATATACAGTTAGTTACCTTTCATTACATTTACACTGAATTTGTTCCAATGGGGGGATAGCAGAAAGTGTGTGTGTGTGTGTGTGTGTGTGTGTGCGCGCGCGCACGCACGCTCACACACACACGTGTAATTCCAGCAACACTAATTCAATAAATTGCCTTCAAAAGCCACTCAAGTATTCTGTCTCCTGCCAAGGTGTTGTTCACAGTCCCACATCTTTGAAATGCCCACCCAGGTTGAGCTGAAAGTCCCTTTCCAGAACAGTAGGACGGGGTGGGAGTTCGGCTGGGAGATCGGAAAGGTAATAGCGTGGGGAGAAAGGTCACAGAGTGATGGGGCGGGAAGGCTTGGTGAGGAGCTGGTGCAGAGCGGGGCTAGGGCAGAGCAGAGGGTCCAGGAGGAGGGCAGACAATGTGGAGAGCAGGCAGCATGGGGCCAGGCTGCTGGAAAGCTCCTTGCCACCTTGATTTTGTCTCTCTCCAAAGCACACCTGTGATCACACACAAGCTCTTTTCTGCAAACACCCTCCCCATGAAGCAGAGTGAAGTTGCAAGCACTTCCAGAATGTAACCGCAGCACCAGTTATCTAACCTCTCGGGGTAAGTTACTTTAAACTGATAATTTTGTGATCTCAAAGAAGGGTAGTATTTAGAGCCAGAAGGGAAGGGAACCAAGCCTCAGTTTCAGTGACAGCGCTAGAATGAATGTGGGCATCCCAGGAAACCCTGCTCCTCGTGAGTCTGCTTTTCCTTGGACTAGCATCCAGACCCACCATGTGGAATTCAGGACAACAGCAACAAATTACACAGATGAGTTCTCTGTGTATTTCCTGTGTTCCTGTAGGACTCTGAGTATTTTACATGGATCGATTTGTGTAATCCATACCATGTAGGTGGCAAGAATTAGTAAATATCCATTCCACAGGTGAGAAAATGTATATAAAGAGGAGGCCACCTGCCCAGAAATTCACAGCTGGTAAAGCGTGTAGCTGGGGTCTGAGCCAGAGTCTGCATTTGTAACCACTACCTAACCCCTCTTTCAAGGGCAAGAGCACAGGGGAGACAGAAAGATGGGTTGGAAACCATGAATGTAGACATTCATTTATCATCTCCAAGGAAAGATGTTCCCCATATATAAAGTGAGAAGAACACTTTATAAATCTATATATATCCATAAACAACAACAACAACAAAAAAAGTCATCCAATTCAAAAATGGGCAAAAGACTCAAACAGGCATTTCTCCAAAGAAAATATGCAATGGCTGATAAGCACATGAAAAGACACTCAACCTCAGTAATCATTAGGGAAATGCAAATCAAAACCATGACAAGATGCCACATCTCATGCATTAGGATGACTATTAAAAAAAAACAAGCAAACAAGAACCCAAAATAAGAAGTGTTGGCCAAGGGGAGAAAGCAACACAGGTGTCTGTCAGTAGATAAATGTATAAACAAAATGTGGTACAGGATGGAACAGAGCATTAGCCTTAAAAAGGAAGGGAGCTGGGACACAGGCTATAACATGGACGAATCTTGAAGACGTATGCTACACGAAATAAGTCACACATGAGAAAAATATTGTATGATGCCACTTCTGTGAGGTACATAGAGTAATCACATTCAGAGAGACAGATGAAGGATGCGGGCATTGGGGGCTGGGGGAGGGGCAGAGAGTCTGTGTTTCATGGCGACAGAGTTTCCGTTTGGGAAGATGAGAAAGTTCTAGAGACGGATGGTGCTGATGGCCACACAGTTTTACATGAATGTACTTAATGCCCTTAAACTGTGTACTTTAAAATGGTTACAATGGTAAATTTTATAGGTAATGTGTGTGTTTTATCACAATAAAAACTCTGTCAAATCGTGAGCCCATTTGCAAGTGACAGAGGGGGAGGGAAGGAGAGGTTTTTATGGACTCTGGTAGGAATTGCCTTCCTCATATTCTGTCCACTTTCTGCACATTCCCAAGGACTTTTATGACAACCAGAGGTCATTTTCACAATCAGGAAGAGAGCAAAGGTCATTTACGGACATCTCCTTTCTTCCCACTTCTGTCCCTCCCTCCCTCCATTGGCACCTGGTTCTGTTTTTCTTGATTGCTTGTCCCTGGAGGTGGCAAAGATATTATTAGACCCGTGTTTCAGACAAGAAAATAAAGATTCCGGGAAACAAAATGAATCACACAAGATCAGCAGCTAGGTGGGAAAGCCTGGAAACCCTCGAGGCCCCGCAGGGGACATCAGACCCCCCCCACCACCACCCTGCTGTCCCCCAGAGACTGGGACCACTGGCCCCTAGGCCCTTTCACTGTCTCTACCATACACCTACGATGTGTTTGTTTCAAGCCCCTGGAGCCCACGCCAGCAGGGCCACTGTGAAATGACGCTGGTGGTTGTGACGTCCGGGGTGTGGCTTGTAGCGTGCAGGCTCACCACCACCTGGGACTCGGGGCTGCACTAACCTGGCCACAAACACGCGGGACAGAAACCCTCTTCCCGACCTCGTCATCCAGAGAACTCTCAGGCTTTGCCTCACTTCCGGGCGTTAAGGGCCAGCGCGGGAGGTGGGAAGCCGGCAGCCTGCGCCTGTGGCTCATGGCCCTCTTGGGATCCCAGAGGCCTTGGGTGCCTTCCGTATCCGTGTTGTCCCTGGGCCGAGGCCTCCTGCAGAGCCCCGGGGCCACGTGTCGGCTCCTGTCCCCACCACGCAGACACTCTACTCCCAGCACGTGCTGACTCACTTGACCAGCGACCCCTGGATCCTCGCGCTGCACTTTCAGAATGGCCTTTTTCTGGGAACGGGACACCGGGGCGGGGGGGGGGGGGGGGGCTATACAAATGATCTGCTTTGAGTGAGATCGACGTACCCCATTTACAAATCTGTTATCTTTTCTTAGTTGTCTCTTGTAGATGCCACAAATCACAATCGTTTACACCCCATCTCTCACGTTTCTCACCTGCGTCGTAAGACACTTCCACGCGTCACGCTGGCCATGGGCTGTATTTGACAGGCTCTGCCTGTCTCCGAGCCGCGTGCTGGGCCAGGCTGCCCGGGGCCCGCAGGCGGCCTTCCGCTGTGCCGTGTTCCCCAGCAGGGAGAGACTGAGCCTGGGTGGTCAGGAGCCCACAGGCGGGGCGGCCCCCAGCCGAGGACACTTGTTGGCCGGTCCCTGGCCTCTTTCCCAAATTTTGCTCCTTCCCGGATGTTAGCAGTGACAACATCTCCCTCTTCAACAGAAAAAAACAAAACAAAACAAAAAAAAAAAAACAAAACAGGACCTGCCCTTCTTTAAAAAATAAAACCAACTGTCCTTTCCAGGTCATACCGTCCAGGCCTGAGCTGGGTTAATTCAGATCTTTCTGAAGAGACCTCTAACCATATCCCATTTCTGTAGACATCGTTGACAGAGTTAACGGAGTTTTCCTCTTCTTTTTTAAGTTGCAAATGCTTAAAATTCTGTTGGCCTTTGAGCTCCCAAGGGGATTCCCCATCTCCAGCCCCCATGTGCCGTTGCCATGGTGATCTCTCCTTCCCTTTAAAGTCTGGAATGCCACATTCCATAAGATTTGCACAGAAAGTTGCTTGATCATACGCAAAGGCCTGTCAGTCTCGAACATTCTGTATCAATAAACACTCCGAGACCCTCTCTCTGCCTTGCCGTAAACCTTCAGGCTTTGAGACTCATTTGGGAGATTCTGGAGGAGCCCGGGGAAAATAGAGCCCCCCCCCCCCCGGGTACAGGACGGATTGTCTCCTGATTCCCGCCCGCGGCATGCTAGCGATTGAAACCATTATTCCAAGAAGGGGAACACGCACTACAGAGCAGTGGCAAAATTATATGTGTAGTTGACCCCCGTGCTGGGCTCAAAATACTGAGTTTTACGCGGACACTGAGGCCATTTAACGTTTAAAATATTAAAGCACATTTAAATCCTCAAATGAATAAGTGACTTTAATTACAGAAAAAACTGGACTTCGAGGAAATTATGGTTATTTGCTGGAGGAAAATAGCCTCTAAGTCGCCTTTATGACTTAATGGTTGGTAATTTTTGAGGGACTATTCTCTTCTCTAAGCCTGTGTGTTCAAACATTTTCTGAAACAGGGATGGGACTAATTGCTCTCCAGTAAAAAATTGTTCCCTATTTTGTGTTCCCTATTTCAGAGGGATGAAAATAAACAAAAGATACAATGTTTCTTTGTACAGAGACCCGGGCTTTGTCAAAAAAAGAACTCCTGCAATCAAAATAAAGCACCAGGAATAGAACTGATGCTTTGTTACAGTAAAACAAAATTCCTCTGCATTGAATAATGATGGATTTTATGTTTGTTACTAAGCAGAGATTTTTTTTTTTTTTTTTTTTTTTTTTTAATTCCAGGAGTCTGTCCTTCATTGTGTGCGACCGGGCTCTCCGTGATATTGAACAGTGAGGTGTCAGCAGCTGATTAAAGGCGAGCCGGGGAGCCCAGCTGATTACACGGAGCCCTCGGCTGGCGGCCCCGGGGCCGGACTGGACCGGGGCCGACAACACCTGTAGATTTACGGGCAGGAGCAGAGCTGGGGCCTGACCCGGGCCGAGCGCTCTTGTAATGAATCCAGAAAACGTACACAAACCCGTTTCCCCTCAAAGATAGAGGCAACGTGGCAAGGTTTTCAGATGTGGGGGGTGTGTTGGGGAGGGGTCCCCACAGGTGCGCCCACCGCCTCCAACCTGCTGGGAGCGCTTGCACAGTAAAGTCAGGGGCCGTGCTTCCGCTCCGGGAGCCAGTGCCAGAAGACGCGGACGGAGTTAACGCATCCCAGTCTGAGCAGCGAGAGCGGGCGGACTCGTGCCTGCACACAGACGGCCGTCCTTCTCCAAACATCAAGGGCCAGGTAAACGCAGAGCCTCTGCGGATGTGCTTACTTCGTGTGTCACCACCTGGCATGGCACATGAGACCGGCCTCCTACCACTCGTTCCTGCCATGCTGTCTTCTCCTTAGGAGAGACACTTCCCGGGACGAGGCTCAGCAAACAATCAGTGGTCCCAGACCTGATGTCTCATAAACCTGTTGTCATACAATGAGTCGATGGGCCCAACACATTCATTTTAAAACACCGCGGGCGTGTATCTTGGAAGAAATGTTGCAGTCTGCAGTGACTGTGTTCGTGTGTCCATGTGTAAGTAAGGACGTGGGTGTTGTGTGAGAATTGTGTACGCTGCAGAATTAGAGAAAAGAAGTGATTCTCAGTTCTACAAATGTTTAGAAGCAGAGACCACTGTTTCCGTTGCTAATTTAATGCAGGGTTTTTAAAAAATGTCTTATACCTTTAAAAAAATTACAGACGGAAAAGATCTTGGTCCTTCCCTTCTAGCTAGACAAATTCAGGAAAACCCAGAGGCTTGGTATAGACATTTTCATCAAAAGTATCACTGTGCTGTGTCAGAAATGCAGCTGAAACAATGGGAAAAGAGGATTTAAACCCTCTCCTTTCTTCTCCTAGAAAACCCTTTTGGGAAGATACACTCACAATTACCAATATTTCTAACCAACACATGAAGTGTAAAGAGAGCCTTCAATAAAGTCAGAGATTAAAAAAGAAAAAGATAATGAAAATAAAATTATGCCTAGGCTGACATGGGACTCGCCAATATTTTACTCAAAGGTTTTGCTCTGTTTTCGTGGTTCATTGCGAGGGTTTGAAAGACTCAAACGTCGCCCAGCTACAGCAAAAAAGAAAGCTGTGTGATTTCAGTGAGATCTTTTCCTGCACAATTTAAAATTACTTTTCATTTGTAATTCAGTGCAAAGCTGTCTGGCAAGGCCTCGGCGCCTTCCTCGCTGCTAATAAAGAAGAAATTCACCTAAGCTTCAATTTTGCAACCTGCAGTTTCTAAGAGCTCAAGTAAGTGGAAATTAAAAAGTAATTTGAAAGAAACAATTCCATTAACTACGAAATGGTCTCCATTAATTTTATGACAAGTGAAGGAACCGCCACGAGAACACATTTTTAGTTTTAAAAGTCAGTTTTTAAAAGACTTGAGTGGACTATCATTTCGGTAGGAAAACTGGAAGTTTGTTTTAAAAAGCCCCGTCGTGATTAGCCAAGGCCACAGCTTAAAACAAACTCAGAACTTTAACGTCGCTGCCACAGCCTCCCCCTCCAGACTGCTGAGTGACCAGTTGCACACAGGACGTCCCTGGGTCCCACTGGAAATATTCCTTCTATGGCACTTTCATTTTCCAAAGCAATTTGCTAGAGCTCCTAAAGAGGGAATAATAGCTTTATGGTCCATTGTCGAGGCTTTCCTTAGCGTTCCTGAACTTTTTTTCATCGCATTTACCCTCCATTGGAGGAGTTTGACTGAACTTTGGGTAACCCTCGAGTGCTCAGGCTGCTGGGTTTCGGGGACCCGCGCTTGCCCAGCCGGTGGGGCTCCTGTCCTGGGGGCCGCTGTCCCCGGCCCGTGCACGAGTCCTCCCAGGGGACGAGGAGGGGCCTCCGCCCTTGTTTGGACAAAGCATGTTGAGTGAAACCAAAGCAGAGACGACGTTTACCTGTGCTCCCTGAGCTTTCAGGGGCGGGAAGGCACAGTCAGCCCGTTTGCATGGAACACGGTGATCCCGCTGCAGGATTTTAAAGAGAAAATTCGCCAAGAGCAGGGAAATGTGCAAGAGTGACAGCCAGGGCCATGGCCTCACGGTGGCTGGGGACCCAGGGATGTGGCCTGGCCTCTGGAGACGGAGAGAGCCCTCGGTGCCAGTGAGGTCCAGAACGCGGTGGGTGCAGACAGGAACAGAAAGCAGAGTGACACAGAGACTCGTCAACGTCCCGTCCTGCACATTTATGTTCAGGGAGGACTGGAGGCGAGAGGTAGGAGGAAGCCCAGTTACAGACAGATTCTGTGTTTGCTTTCATGAGAACAGTGCAGAGACAGTGGGCTGAAACACCGAACTCCCCACGGGCCACACCGAGCTTTCTCCAACTCTGCGGCCACCAAATCGTTACCACCCACGCGCCCTCTAAGGACACTCCCGTCTGATGCATTTGGTGGGGATTTGCTCATTTGAGAACCACCTTTTCAGAGAACTGAGAAGTTTTCTGCGTGTTCAAATCAGCTGGAAGGACATTTCTTTTCAGGTTCTGGATCCTTCTGAATCCATTTCCAAACTTCAAGCAGATCAGATTCCCAGCTGCAGCCTGAGCCGGAATGGAAGGAATCCAGGTTGCCCAGGGGGGTTGTGGCCTCCAGTTAGGGTCTCCTGGATGCCTGGCTCCTGGGGGGGGGGGGGACACGGGTCCACTCTCAGAGAGGGACGTGACTGCTCTGCTGTGGAAACAACTCGAGTGTCCATCCATGGGGGACTGGGGGAGCGAATGGAGTCCACCCACACAGGGGAGTGTGATTCAGCCTTAAAAAGGACATCGTGCTCAGTGAAATAAGTCAGTGACAAAGGGACAGATACTCCGTGAAACCACTTATACACGGGGCATACAATAATCAGATGCACAGAGACAGGAAGAAGGGTGGGTGTCAGGGGCTGGGGGAGGGGACGGGGACTCAGTGTTTCATAGGGACAGAGTTTCAGTTTGGGAAGATGAGAAAGCTCTGGAAACAGATGGTGGTAATGGCTGCACAACAGTGTGGATATACTTAAAGCCCTTAAACCCGACACTTAAAAACGTTTAAGACCGTACCTTTTATGTTATGTATATTTTACCACCACAGCAAAAAAAAAAAGAAAAGAAAATCACAATTTCATTTGTACACCAAAATAAAAAACCCCACCCAAACTCCTAAAGTACTCCATGAGGTCACAAGGCAGCCACCGGTGGCCCCATGTGACGAGGAAGGAGCGGCCAGAAGCAGAGAGCAAACAGATTCAGAGAAAGACCGGGCTCTGGGTCAGGCCCTACTCTTCTCGAGGCCCAGCTGGTGCCTCATCTGTGTGACCACACGAGCCCATCTCATCTCGTCCTGGCACTAGGGCCCCGAGCCAGGCTGGGGCCAGAGATGGTCCCAGCACAGGAAGAGGGCTGGGCAAGGGGAGAAGTGAGCCACCTGCCCACAGGGCCACTCAGATGTCCTCCCTGCAGGCCTCTTGCCCCTGAGTCTCCCTGCCCTCCTCTCTGCTGGGGGATCATGTGAAGGGACCCGGTGCCTGGTGGCGGGAGCCACTCCCGGGTGTGACAGAGCCACGCACAAAGACTGCTCCAGAAACAGCCCAAAATTCGCTGCGTGATCTACGTCCCTCACCCCTCTAGACTTTAGTTTCCGGTAATTTTCACAAAAGGGGGATTTGAACAAGATCCTCTTAGACATTCATTCCAGCTTGGACATTCTGTGATTCTGGACTTCCACCACCATGAACTACGGTTCTGACATTTTTTTTTTTTTGGAAAATCGAATGTTCACGTTATTCTTTCATGACAGAGGAGAATAACCTGATGTCACGTCCCGCTCGCTTGCAGGTGTGTGTGCACGACATGGACAGAAGGATCAGCCCGGCTCTTCCTGACGGGGAACACATTTCCACTGTGCACGAGCCGTCCTGTAGGAAGTGTCTCATCTGCGGCGTGACCACAAGAGGGCAGTGCTTGCAGAGGATTTGTGAGCGCGCAGCACAGCCCGTGTGCCGAGGGTCTTTGCTGGAGTATTTCAAGGTCTCTCTCTCTGGGGGCTGGGTGCCCCCTCGGCTTCTCCAAGGGGCTGAGAACGCGGTGGGGCGGGGGGGGGGGGGGATGCTTAGAACTGACACCACTCAGAACCAGCACAGCTTGCAACCACCAAATGGAATCCGCTCAACGATGAAAATGGCTCAGAGATATTCTAGGGTCAGGTATTGATCACACTGCTGCCAGGCTTTAAAAACGAAATGCGTGCACCCCAGGCTCCCAGGCTCTGGGGAGGAGGCAGGCCGGGTGGCCGGGGCCGCCAGGAGCCTGCATTCATCCCAGTGTGACCTACACGCTGTATCTGAACTGCTGGGCAGGGGAGCGTGTTCAGTCAAAGATGGGAAACCTGAAAGCTAGTCCAAAAGGGGAGAGGAATCAAGGGCTCCCCCCCGCCCCGCATTCCACTCTCTGGTCTTCATGGCCTCTGCTCTGCTCCAGCCAGAGGGCTATTTCTGTCCTGTGCCCCCTAACTGAAAAGGATACCCACCCCTCCAGTTGGGAGTGTGCCCTGTGCCCTGTGTCCTGTGTCCTGATTAATAGTTATGATCTCCCCCCTTCAAGGCTGACACCTGTTCCCCTGACGCAAGCTGCTTTGAAGCCCGTCACCAGCCTGCCCAGGGACCCTTCTGCCACATCTGCTTACCCGAACGTCCTGGAGGGGAGAGTCCCTCCTGACAAGCTGTGTCCGTAGCAGCTGATGAACTGTTGAGTTGGGATGCCAGACGTAGTGAGCAGCTCCCACTTGCCGGGCACTGCCCTAGGCTCCGCATTCGTGGAGACACTTCTGTTTGCCAACTGACTTACGCTAACATTCTGTCATCCATTTCCACGGCAGCTAACATTTTTGTGTAACTTTCTCTGTCCCTCACGCTTCCCATCCGACAACAATCTGAAAACCTTGACAAGACGCAGACGTGGAGGGTGAGAATTAATGCTGCGTTGGGTGGCCACGTCCCCACATCACCCTTTTGTTACTGGCCAGCCACTGAGCGGGGCTGCGATGGTGTGGTGCCAGGGGAGACAATGAGAGCACTGCCGGGCAGAAAGAAAGTGTGTCGTGGGGGTGTCTCAACTCAAGTTTGTTTACACCCCCCGTGTAAATGTCTCCTGTTCATTTGTTCATTAAACAAATATTTATTAAAAGTCTACAACATGCAAGACAAAGTTGTTAAGTTCTAAGGGTGTTAGAAGAATAAACCCTACAGGAGCACCTGGGGGGCTCGGTCAGTTAAGCGTCTGACTCTTGATCTCAGCTCAGGCCTTGATCTCAGGGTCATGAGTTCAAGCCCCACATTGGGCTCAGTGCAGGGTGTGAAGCCTACTTAAAATCAATCAATAAATTAATTAATTAACCCAACAGAGTATCATCAAGCATCATCGAATACCTTCAAGAGTGTCATCGAGGGGAGACCAGGCTCAAGCACAAGTAAGTCGCCAAGACGGTGGCTTCATGCCTTACACTTGGGAAAAATGCCTTCTGCTTGTTACTCGTTTATTCCTGTAAAATTCATGTACTCATTGAATCATGTCATCGATATTCAGCACCTACTGTGCGCCCAGCACCAATACAGGCACTGGGATGTTACGGATGAGACAGATCTAGTGGGGAAGGAGAAGCCAAAATACAACTGAAGACCGTGCCATTGCCCTCTGGTTACGATAGAGTAAGAGGGACCAAACTGACCCTTCTGCCTGAAAAAAAAAAAATAATAACAAGCAAAAACCAGATGAAATAAATGAAAGAGCTGGTGTCAAGACGCTGAGCTCAGGCAATGAAGGACAGTGATCCCTGTGGGCTCGTGGAGAAATGAGGGCTCCACCGCCCAGCCTGCTGGGTTTTCAGCACAGGGAGCGGGGCCCAGGCATGCCCAATGGGCTTCGCTGCATTGGGAGGATACCGTTGAGAGTGTGGGGAGACCGATGCGGTCCCATTTTGCAGGGCAGAGTGCCAGCTTCATTACCTGACAGCATGCCGCCGATCCACAGAGGCTCGCCTTGAAGCGTTAAGCTGGTTTCTGATCAGCAGATGTGTGTGAAGGAAACTACCCAAGACCAGAAGAAGGATCACCTCAAAGGTTACAGGGCCAGTGCCTGACACTCACACACGTCTGGGAACAGTGGCAGTTCCAGCCAGACTGGACCTCGTGGGTGCTGGCAGAACACCAGCCCCCATCTCCATCATGGAGAATAAGTACCCTGATTAAACAAGGCTCTGATCCCACTTAAAAGCAGGACTCAAGAGGATCAAACTGTTTGCAAGAAACTCAATCACAACCCAGAACAAAGCTTGAGAATATTTACAGGAATCCAAAAATACCCAGCCCCCGACAAGAAGAAATGGACAATACCTGGCATTCAATCGAAGATTATCGGGCAGGTGAAAAAAGCAGACAAATAGGAACATGTAATGAGGCGAAAAGCCAATAAACTTAAATAGACCCAGAAATAGATTCAGATATTAGAATTAACAGGGAAAAAATTAAAACAGTTATCATAAAAATATTTCATATGTCCAAAAAGTTAGGTAAAGATAGGGAAGATATAAGAATATTTGAAGGAAAATGGACATAATGCTAAAAAAGAATTTGACCCAAGAAGCTCAATGAAGTTTGGTCATGAGGAAACCACATGAAGCAGACCACACTAAGTCACACTAGAGCCAAACTTCTGGAAGCCAGTGATGGGGAGGAAAAATCTTAAAAGAGGCTGGAGAAAAAATGGCATTTTCTGTACAGAGGAGCAAAGACAACATAAGAATAGATTTCTCACCAGAAACAATGTGAGTTGGAAGCTGGTGCAGCTACATGCTTAAGTTACAAAAACAAAAAGAGAAGTCAACCTAAAATTCTAACCCAACTACAGCATCTTCCAAAAATGAAGGTGAAACAAAGCCTTTTTCCCCCCAGAGAACAAAAGGTGAAAAATATTATCAAAAAAGAAAGGAGGGAAGAAAGGAAGGAAGGAAGGAAGGAAGGGAAGGAGGGAAGGAAGCAAGGAAGGAAGGGAAGGAGGGAAGGAAGGAAGGAAGGAAGGAAGGAAGGAAGGAAGGGAAGGAGGGAAGGAAGGAGGGAAGGAGAGAAGGAGGGAAGGAAGGAAGGAAGGAAGGAAGGAAGGAAGGAAAGGAAGGAGGGAAGGAAGGAGAGAGGGAAGGAAGGAAGAAGAGAGGGAAGGAAGGAGG
>NW_026057584.1:2734590-2773342 GCF_023721935.1 Panthera uncia
AGGAAGGAGGGAAGGAAGGAAGGAAGGAGGGAAGGAAGGAAGGAAGGAGGGAAGGAAGGAGGGAAGGAAGGAAGGAAGGAGGGAAGGAAGGAATAATTTATCAACAGCAGACCCAAAACATGAGAACTGTCCAAGAAAGTTCTTCAGAAGGAAAATGACACCACTGGAAACAAGGGTTGACACAAAGGAATATGGAGGCACCAGAAGTGGTGACCACCTAGTCAATAGGTTAATCTTGTTGTTAGGAGACAAGTGTCTTTAAAATAAAATTGACTGTAAGCAATAGTAGCAGACTTTGGGGTTCACGTGTGTGTGTAAATCAAATGTTTGACCACATCAGCACAGAGGCCAGGAGTGTGGAGGGTGGATGGAAGGCTACCACTGGCCGGTTCTTAGACTCCACCTGAGGGGTCACACCAGGTGACCCCAGGTGTGCAATCTACCCCGAAGTCAACCACGAACATAACATAACAAGGAATTATAGCCAATGAACCTTATAAGGGGATAAATATAGTCATAAATAATCTAGAAATTGCAGAATAGTTGGTAGATGGGACCAATAGAAAAGGAAGGTGATGGGCTGGAACTGAGCCATCTCAAGAATCACATCGAATATAAATTGTCTAAACGCCTCCATTAAAAGGCAGGTGCTGCCATATTGGATAAAAAGCAAGACCCAAACTATGCTGTTTACCCCCCCCCCAAAAAAAAACCCTTCAAATACAAAGACACAAATGGGTAAAAGGTAGAAGGATGGAAAAAAGATAAACCGTGCTGTGCTAACACTAATTTACGCTGCTTTATCACTAGAGTGCTGATATTAACATCTGACAAAGTCAATTGCAAAGCAAAGAATATCGCTGGGGCTAAAGAGGGTGATTCCATGGCAATAAAGGGGTCAGGTCACCAAGACGTTAAAGACATTAAGAGAATAAAGGAATATTGCAAACAATTCATGCAGATTGGTTCGGCGGCTCGGTTCGCCACAGATGAGCCCCCTTGCCCGGAGTGAAAGACGGGGCCACAGAAGCAAGACACCTCCACTCACCAGACGCCCTTTGAGGGGAAGTGCCCTTGGGCACCGGTATTTGCAGACGGGGCTGGAACACGCCCACCAGCTCTCAAACTCCAGATCCCAGATGATTAATTGATGGGAAACCGCTGGGGCTTTGTGGTCCTGGGGGCTCAGAAGGAACAGCGGAACAGGAGAGAAGGTGGCTTGAGATGCAGAGAGCACGCTTTCGGAAATTACGAAGGACTGTGTTTAACTCCGGGACGTATCAGTTAATTTTAGGAAGCGTCTTCCGGACTCTCAGCATCACTCAGGAAAACAGAGTCCCTGTAAATGCTGGGGGAATGAGCTGACCATGAAAAATGCTGCTCCTGCCTGTCCCCACCCTCCGTGCGGTGGCTTGTTCCTAGCCCTACGCCAACTCTATCCTGTCCCCTCTTCTATCCTGACCTTGAACCCTAATCTCAGCTTTGTCATCTCCCATTACAGGTCTGTCCAACCAGACCACGGTACTATCTCCCCCTGGCTCCACCAAAGGCCACCAAAGACCCGTCTCGGGGACCGCCAGCATCTGGTTGCGCTGTCCCCCAGCACACCGCGTATATCTCTCCACTTTTTATTGTTGTTTGGGCCCTTTCTTGCACCTGCAGCAGCCTCCTGACTGGCACGCTGGAATTCAAAGGCCCAGGCTAGTACGGACCAGGTCGCATTGGTTTATCCTCCCTGCTCTCAGCTGGCAATCAGCCTCCATTGAGAGATGCTGCGGCTGAAGTTCGAGGCTGGGTCAGGCCACACAGTGGCACGTGTGGGGCTGGCATCCAAGCTCAAGGGCATCCACCTGTCTGCGCCTGCAACCTGAGCTTGCATCTGTTGCTCGAGGTGTCCCTTCACAAAAGGGCCCAATGTCACCGGTGCAGGCCACCACATTCCCTCCTCAGCCCCCATGACTGTGAGATCGGCCAGAATTACCCTCCTGCCCTGAAGGGGCACTGAGGCAGGTGCCCAGTCAGTGTTTGTGCATGACGGAGGCACTGGCTCTGAGCTGGACTTGACTCAACATAAGAGTAGCACTTGGCTCTTTTAGGGGTTCTGTGCGAGAACTGTGTCCGTACCGACCCTCAGACTCCCCAGAGGGGCTGTACAGGTATTCATAAAAAGCCAGGGGCACCTGGGTGGCTCAGTCAGTTGAGCGTCCGACTTCAGCTCAGGTCATGATCTCCCAGTTGGTGAGTTCGAGCCCCGCGTCGGGCTCTGTGCTAACAGCTCGGAGCCTGGAGCCTACTTCGGATCCTCTGTCCTCATCACTCCCTGTCCCTCCCCCTCTCTCTCTCAAAACTAAACATTTTTTCAAAAGCCCGTGAGGGTTGCATGCTTGAACCCGCAAACAGGAGAAAGTGTCCAGGATCTGAACTGAGCAGACCACCTGCCCCCGCTCTCTGCTGTGCAGCATGCGAGCGTAGCCGAGAGGCAGTGGGGGCTGAAGCACAGGAAGGTTTTCTCAGATCAGATGAAAACGAGAGGGTCTCGGGTGAAGCAGGAAAATGGAGGTTGTCACTCTGTGCCATGCTGTGTCTTCGACGGCACTCCCGTCTTGCAGGGCTGGGCAAATCCATGACTCCTCGGATTGGGGATCCCCTCGTCGCGTGCTTGGGGGGAGCCAGCTGTGGCTGAGATACCTGTCAGGATGGGAGGACCCCCTCCCTCTCACCCCACCTGCCACACCTCCGGGCGGTGACCAGGAGCAGGGCTGCCTGCGTGCTCGCTGGCTTGGGGCTGGCCGACGGTGAGGCTGGGCTGGCAGCTTCAGGACCAAAGGGCCGGCCTCGCTGCCCCGGGGGAAGCAGGGGCCACTCGGACTCTTGTGTCCTGGCAGGAAACCAAATTAGCCAGAAACACCAGGTGTGTTTTTCATTAACCAGGCTGTGCAGCCGGAGACCCACCGTGGGATGCCCGGGGGCCCTGTCGTCTCCCACTCGGGGGCTCCCTGCAACCTCCCCACTCTGCGCTGCAGGAAGCTGCTGGTAAAAGACACAAATTCCCTTAAGAGAGCAGTCTTCTGACATGTGACAGCAAAAAGCACAAAGCTCTGCACGGATGAGGGGCTAAAGAAAGGGTACAAACCCGGCTCACCCTCTGGAACATTCTGTGCCAAGTGAGACCTGAACCGATGGCTCCCCAGACGGGCCCTAGGCAGGGAAACGTAGGGACGTAGACGCTGGGGCCGAGGCTCTGAGGCCCCGAGTGCCCAGGTGGCCGATGATGCTGCACGGGAGCTGAGGACTGCGGGGCCCAGGCGCGGGGCCCGCCCGTCTCTGGATTGAGCAGCGGGGGGCACCGCACAGGGACACACGTGTCACAGCTCACGCAGCTTCAAGGCACTGAATGCTGAGCCACTTCTCGGACACTCGTCCCTCTTCCGTCTAGTGAGCATCTTTCCTTAAGGGATCTACACCTACCTCGGGGTCCCTGTCGGAGCAAAGCTGGGAACAGCCCGGCTTCCAGGGGTGGAAAGGCAGGCCTCAGGGGGCACCGGGGGCCACAGAGCTCCTTGCACTAGACACGCCAGTCTTCGCTCAGATCGGTGTGCTGGGACACCGTACAACCCACCCGCACCTCTCCGCTGGCCCCTGTCAGCCCCTCTGCAGGCTCCTCCCTCCACAGCCCCGACGGCCAGGGGGACTTCTAAATACACAGGGAGGACCGAACCACCCCCGGGTCCCAAGACCGTCCAGCGGTGCCCAGCACGAAGTTAGCCCAACTCTGGGCGCTCCTGCCCATCGTCCCTCGTGACAAGGCCCCGCTTATCTCTTTCTTGACAGCGGCTCGAAATTGGTCAGTACTGGTAACTTCCATACTGACTAGTCTTGACGTGGTCTCTGCCTCCAGGCCTGTGACCCCCACGAGGCCGGGCCAGGCTGCTTCCTCTTCTCCAGCACTGGCACTCTGCCCTGATGCGCTTGGCACAATAAAGACTCGGGGATTCTGCTGATGTTTGTTCGCATCTCTTCCCGGGATTCTCCACCCATTGGAATGCCTTTTAAAGATCACCTCCCCTGAGAAGTCTTCCAGGATGTTCCCTGGCCCTGGTGTGCTCTCTCACATCACTTCCGTCGCTCCTCTGTGGAGCACTGGGAACCGGAAGTCTAGGGTCCTTGAGTTCCCTCTGGAGATGCTGCAGCACGAGATGGCGATCCAGCAACGTGACTGTCTGGGGCCCGGGAAGGCCGGACCTTTGCTGATGCCCGCTGTATGATAAAGCCACAGCCTCTGGATTTCTCAGACTCTGGAGGTCAGGGGTGATGGCGGATGAGGCCTCGCAAGCCTCTTTGGTCCATCAAGCTTCCTGAGGAAGCAGAGGGGACATTGCCTTCCTGAGAGGTCAGAGTCCTGCTCCACGCAGTCCACACGTGCCCACGGGCCCTGGGCGGGGTGTCTGAAGCGTTCAAGACACAGGCCAGAGCCACGGAGACAGGGAAGGAGCAGCAGGCCACGTCCCGCCAGGCCACAAAGTCCCGGGGACCGGAGCTCAGGGTGAGCTTGGCTGTTAGGATCATTCGCGTGCGATGCTTTTCACCCAAACGCTCTCCATATGGCTTCTTGATTGGCTGTGATTTCTTCTGAAAACATTTAGTCTTTTGAAGTATTCGTAACTGTATGGGGGCAGGGGCGAGGGACTCCCTCTTGGCAGTTGTTAGCAGTTTCCGAGGCTGAAATTAGAACTTGGCATGATAGCCGGGGTGGGCGGAGTCCGAGGCCAGAGGTCAAATTCCACTTGCTCCTTAATGAGTGCTAATGAAGTGATCAGGGGCTCTGTGTTTCAGGAGAAAGCAGTGACCCTGTGGGAGCACTCAGGCTGGTGTGCAAAGAAGCAGGATGAAAAGCATTACATACACACGGGTGACAACCAGCTCTGTGCCCGCTACCCCCCCCCCCAACCAGAGGGAGGTGTGAGATCCCTGGTGTCATCTTCGGAAATCATGGGGCAGACGAAGTCTACAATTAAAGCATCTTTAAAGAGATTAGGTGCCAGGAGGAGACCCGAAGGCCCCAGCATCCTGCAGCAGCTCCTCAGGGAGAACTGGTCCAGCAGGTGGAGGCCACGGTCGCATCTCCGTGCCCTGGATACCAGCCCCTGGCCTGGTACCTGTAGCCTCCCTGGGCTGCTCTGTGGGAGGGGGGCAGCTGCGGTGGGAAAGAAGAAAACACCAGAGAAACTTGCCACTGGGCAGAAGCACAGCCTGTGATGGGTTGAATTGTGTGGCCAAATTCATACCGTGCGGCCCTAGTCCTCACTACCTCAGACTATGACCTTATTTGGAAGATTGTTGAGGATGCCATTAGTTTAGATACTGGATGGTCACACTAAACTAGGGCAGGCCCCACTCCGATGTGGCTACTGTCCCTACGAGACGGGAAATTTGGACACACAGCCCACAGGGATGAGGCCACAAGGACACGGAGGCAGAGGCGGCGTGACAATGTCCGCAAGCCAAGAGACACCAAGATGACCCCCTCTGCTCCACTGGCCGTTCCCTCTCCCACCCAGCGTGGCCCCTGGTCTGGCTCCCCTGTGGGCCAACAGCCCTTCACAGGGGAGACCCTGGCACTCAGCCTCGGAGCGGGGCCGAAGGCGCCCGGAGGAAACTGCGCTTCTCACCGTCTTCCCTCCCGGACCCCATGCGTGCGCCTTCCCTTGGCACCACCTTCTCCTCGTGGACTCAGATGGAACCTCAGTCCACCAAGACCTGGGGGTGTCTCCCCCTCCCCGAGATCCGTGCTGGGCGGAGCCACGCTTCCACCACGGCCACCCACTGGCCCACGTGGCCCTCACGCTGGGAGGCCACCGGCCCACGCATGCTCGTTTTGTTCCAAGCGCAAGGCAGCCTTTCCCAGGAAGGCACAGGGGCCTCGGCCTCGCTACTGCCTGCAAGAGCCATGCTTTATCACAGCCCAGCCGTCCCCAGTCCAAGGGAGTGCCTGGAGGGACAACGGAGGCCAGGCTGAGGGAAACGTCCCTCGGAGCTGGGTGTCCAGGGCCACGTTCCTCAGTTCCCAGGGAGCAGAACATCCCTCGTATGCACCCCTGTGGGGGAAAAGCAGAGGTGCGTCGGGAGCCATGAGGAGCCTGGCCCCGAGGGGGTTTGCAAAAGGGGCGAGGACCATGCTTCACCCATGAGCTTGGCAACGGACTCAGGGACAGAGCAGCAAATCATTGTCTTCTTTTTTAATCGTGTTGTCATTAAAAAATGTTTAATTGGGGTAAAGCACACGTAAAACTTACCACCCCGACCATGTCACCCAGTTCCGTGGCATTAAATACATTCACATTGTTGCGTATCCGTCACCACCACCCATCCAGACGGTCTCGTCTTCCCAAACGGAAACTCTGTCGCCATGAAACACTGACTCCCCAGCCCCTCCCCCAGTGCCTGGCGCCCACTCTTCTGCTCCCTGTCCCTGTGAATGTGACTGCTCTAGGGGTCTCACGTAAGCGGAGTCACACAGTAGCTGTCCTTTTGAGACTGGCTTGTTTCATCCGCACAATGTCCTCCAGGCTCATCCATGTTGGAGCAGGAGTCAGAACATCCCCTCTTTTGAGGCTGGATAATAGTCCGTCATGCATCTGGGACTCCTTTCACTTACCTGCTCATCTGCTGGCAGACACTTCTGCTGCTTCCACATTTTGGCTGCTGTGAACACGGTGTGCAAACACCTCTCAGAGACGCGGCCCTAAGTTCTTTGGAGAACTTCCCCAGCGGCGGAATTGCTGGATCCTCTGGTATCTCTATTTTTAGTTTTTTGGGAACCTGCCAGACTGTTTTCCTTAGTGGCTACACCATTTTATCATTGCCTTGATTTTTTTTTTAACATCTCCATCATACCATCACTCTGTAATGTTATTAATATTATGTAATTCATATGAACATTTTTTTCTCAGTTCTTTTTTTTAAGACCTTGTTTTTTAGAACCATTTTAGGTTGACAATAAAATTGAGAGGAAGATACAGAAATTTCCCTGCCCCTCCACAGCCTCCCCCATTATGGACACACAACTGATGAACCCACACTGACATGCCATTATCCCAGAATTTCATAGTTTACATCGGAAGTGACTCTTTGTGTTGTACATTCTATAGGTTTGGACAAATGTGTGATGATATATGTCCATCATTATGCTACTGCTGCCCTAAAAATCCTCTGTGCTTTACCTGTTCATCACCCACCCCAACCCCCTAACCCCTGGCAACCTCTGACCTTTTACTGTCTCCATAGTTCTTCCTTTTCCAGAATCTCCTACAGTTGGAATCCTAGTGTATGTTGACTTTTCAGATTGGCTTCTTTCACTTAGTAATATGGATTCATGTTTCCTCCGTGTCTTTTCATTTGCTAGTTCATTTCTTCTTAGTATTGAATAACATTGTCTGGATGGACCACAGTTGATTTATCCATTCACCTGAAAGACATCTTGATTGCTTCCAAGTTTTGGCCTTGATAAATGGAACTGCTGTAAATGTGTGCAGGTTTTGGTGTGGACATAAGCTTTCAGCTCGTTTGGGTAAATACCAAGAAGCGTGATTGCTTGCATATGGTTAGAGTGTGTTAAGTTTTGTAAGAAACCACCAAGCTGTCTTCCCAAGTGGCCGCACCATTTTGCATTCCCGCCAGCACTAAGTGAGAGTTCCTGTCACTCCATTTTCTCTCCAACATTTGATGGTGTCACTGTTCTGGATTTTGACCATCCTAATAGATGTGTAGTGGCATCTCATTGTTCCAGTTTGCATTCCCTGATAATGTACGATGTGGAATACCTTTCATATGTTTTTTTGCCATCAAAGGACTCATTTTTAAATCAGTTTCTTGTTTTCTTATTGTTGAGTTTTAAGAGTATTTTGTATATATGATCCAAGTGCTTTAAAAAGTGTGATGTCTTGGGGCAATTGGGTGGCTCAGTTGGTTGAGCATCCGACTTCAGCTCAGGTCATGATCTCATGACTCAAGGGTTCGAGCCCCATGTTGGGGTCAGAGCTAACAGCTTGGAGCCTAGAGACTGCTTGAGATTCTGTGTCTCCCTCTCTCTCTGCCCCTCCGCTGTTAATGCTCTCTCTATATACATATCTCTCAAAAATAAAATAAAATAAAATAAAAACATTAAAAAAATTTTTTTAATGTGATGTCTTGAGGTACCTGGGTGCCTCAGTCCATTAAGCATCCAACTCTTGATTTCAGCTTAGATTATGATCTTGCAGTTAATGAGCTTGAGCCCTGAGTCGGGCTCTGCACTGACAGTACAGAGCCAACTTGGGATTCTCTCTCTCCCTCTCTGCCCCTCCCTCACTCTCACTCTCTTTTTCAAAATCAATAAATAAACTAAAAAAATTGTGATATCTTTATATTAGCCATTTTGTTTAAATTGCTAACCAATTTTTTATAAACATTAATATTTGAACAAAAAATATTTATGAAGGTGGACTACATATTGACTTATAATTTAGTTTTCCGAACCAGTTTTACCCTAAATTTAAAAAAGTATCCCAGATTTTCCTAATCCCATATTATATTTATAGTCTGTGTTTATATATTAGGCTTCATTCACTTCATTCACATAAGAAATTCCACTTATTTGGATCACGATAAATACCCTCTAATTACTATATTGTTACTACTTAAATCGACTCAATTTGTAATCTGAAATGCTCACTTCCATAACTTTTTATAAATTATCTTATCTTTTTATGGTTCTTGGGGGGTTTTGGTAGCAAATTATTCAAGGTTAAATCCATAGAAATTATAACAGTAGGTCAGACTTCTGCTTCCAGCCAAGATGGGTTAATAGGGACTAGATTTATTTCCTGTCTGAAACAGCTAATATCCCAGATAAAGTACATTAAAAAATAGCTTTTAAGACATTAAATATCAGTCAATGAAAGATAGTGACCCCTGAGAGATGGTAAATAAATGAGGGAAGTCCCACAGTTGCCCAGTTTATGACCCAGAGAGGATTTATAGACCATAGTGTGAGGAGAGGGAGTCCAAGTGTCTGTCTGAGTTGAGAAGATGGTACTGGATGTCTGGGAAGTCCAAAATGGCTAGAGTGTGCAAGACATAAAACTGTAGAGGAAAGAGCTCAGAGAGAGGGAGGGAGGGAGGGAGGCAGGGAGAAGAATGGGGAGATGGAGGGGGAGAGAGAGGGAGAAAGGGGGAGGGGGAGAGAGATGAGGAGAAGGACAGGTAAAGGGAGAATGGAGGGGGAAAGGGGGAGGTAGAAGGAGAGGGAGAGGGAGAAGGAGAGGGAGAGGGAGAGGGAGGGAGGGAGAAAAGGAGAAGGGGAAAGGAAAGATGAGGGAGACAGAGGGAGAGGGGGAGGAGAGAGAGCTCCAGAGACCTGTGATGGGCTTTCCCTCTGAGTCTTGAGCTGAGTACTGGTCAGTGCATGCATGTGAGGAAGCTTCCTGAAGACAGGAAAACCCATCTGCAAGGTTTAGAGCAAATAATACATGGGGCTTGGAAAGAGCCAGGAATCATTCCTATTATGACCAGTCAGTGGAAAAACCTTAAAATTCATAAAGAACCAGGATGAGTTCTCAGAAGGGGTTTGCCTTGATAGCAGTGCGAAATTAGCCCAGACTCAACATTGACATGGTCCTGCCTAACAAAGCTTAAAAACAAAGCTCAGATGTGACAAACTGCTTAAGTATAATTTAAATGTGTGTCAGAACAAAGCTCAGTAATGTTTACCAGAATACACAACAAGGTACAATTCACCATATGTGGCATCCAATCAAAGACCAGCACACATGCAAAGAAAACACAAGCCACAAAAAGAAGAAAAGTCAATCAAAACTGAATTAGAAATTACCCAGATTGTATAATTAGTAGGCAAGGACATGAAAAGTTGTTGTAACTATAATCCATATTTTCATGAAGCTACAGGAAAGACTGGACACAGAAGTGGAAACAAGGGAAGTATAAATACGATAAAATTGAACGTCTAGATATAAAAACTGCAATATTGGAGATGAATAATAACTATGGGACAAAAGACAGATCAGATATTGCAGAAGGAAAGATCGGTGAAACGTGAAGACATAGCAGTAGAAACTACCCAACATGTATCAGGGATAGAAGACTGAAAACATGAACAGAGCATCAGTGGGCTGGGAGAAAACTTCAAGCAGTCCAATAAGCACTTAATTAAGGCCTCCAAAAGAGAAGAGTGAGAAAGGGGAAGAGAAAAAGCATCTGAAGAAATAATGGCCAAAATTTTTCCAAATTTGATGACAACTAAAAACCCACAGATCCAAGAAACTCCATGAACTGCAAGCCCTAAAAACATGAAGCAACAATAAGTTGCGTAAACCTGGTGAAAAGTGGAAGTCAAACTCAGCTGGAAAAAGAAGACACATTGCATACAGAGGAAGAAAGAAAAGAACGCAAGCCGGAGGAGAGAGGAACAATATATAATTATATAACATAGAGTACTGGAATAAACACTCTCAACATAGAATTCTATACCACACATGAGGCGTGTGGGTGGTTCAGTTAAACGTCCGACTTTGGCTCAGGTCATGATCTCACAGCTCAGGCTCTGTGCTGACAGCTCAGAGCCTGGAGCCTGCTACAGATTCTATATCTCCACCTCTCTATGCCCGTCCCCTGCTACTTTCTCTCTCTCTCTCTCTCTCTCTCTGTCTCTCTCAAAAATAAATAAACATTGGGGCGCCTGGGTGGCACAGTCGGTTAAGCGTCCGACTTCAGCCAGGTCACGATCTCACGGTGCGTGAGTTCGAGCCCCGCGTCAGGCTCTGGGCTGATGGCTCGGAGCCTGGAGCCTGTTTCCGATTCTGTGTCTCCCTCTCTCTCTGCCCCTCCCCCCG
Organism: Panthera uncia; assembly: GCF_023721935.1. Taxonomy (NCBI): domain Eukaryota; kingdom Metazoa; phylum Chordata; class Mammalia; order Carnivora; family Felidae; genus Panthera; species Panthera uncia. Next base: position 2,745,477 of record NW_026057584.1, read on the forward strand.
TTCATGCTCTGTCTCTCTCTGTCCCAAAAATAAATAAAAAACGTTGAAAAAAAAATTAAAAAATAAATAAATAAATAAATAAATAAACATAAAAAAAAGAATTCTATACCCAGCAAAAGTATCTCTCAAAGACAAAAGGGAAGTAAAAATTTCTGTAGACGTATAAATGCTGAAAGAATTCATCAGGAGACCTGAACTACACAAAATAATGATGTTTCCTTCAGGCAGAAGGAAAATGATACCAGATGGAGATAAATATCTGCCAAAAAGGAATAGAGTACCAAAATTGGTGGGTATATATAAGATATTACTTTCTTATTATCTTCATGTCTTTAAAAACACTGAGACTGAATTGTGGGTTTATAATAAAGGTAGATGTGAAATGCAGGACAATCAGAGCACCAAGTCTGGGAAAGGAGAAACAGAAGTCTACTGCCATATGGTCCTCCTACCAAATGTGACAAGTGTTAGAACAGTACATAAAGGTACAGTATATACTATAAACCCTAAAATAACAATGTGGATTTACAGCCAATCGGCCAAAAAAGCAGATAAGACAGAATCGTGTTCAACACAGAAGGAGAGAAGTCAGGTACAGTCACATGGTGGTCGAGGCGGGGGGATGTGGAAGTTCTCATCGGATCGCTTCCATGTTCTCAGAAAGGAGAAGCAAAGTCATGGGTGGAGAGCGGACATTCAGACCCACTGCATAAATACACGGCTACGTACTCCTGCCAAGCACCGATCTCAGAACTGGGGAAAAAATGAAAAAGTCCTTGCCCTCATTTGAGCTTACCTTCTAGGGGCTTAGACAGACAATCACAAGTTGATGGTGAAAGGGAGTGAAGCACAGAGAGGCCCCCTCCTCATTCCTGCCAATGGTGTGTGGAGGCCAGAAAGGGGCTTCATACATAGGACTTCTGGAGCTTCCGGGCCGTCTGGACTCTGCTGGTGGAGAGAATGGGGGCTGGAAGGTGTAGTGATGTCAGAGAAACCAGGGAGGTAGTGATGTATGAGTCCTCGCTCAGGGATAGGGAGGAGCACTGGAATGGAAGAGCCTGCTGGGCAGCCCCAGAGCCCTCCTGGCATCAGTGGGGATGACTGTAGATGGGCTGGTCAGCCTGTCTTGGGTTTCCCTGCACACACATCTCTGTAGCTGGACCGGGTGAGGGGTGACCGCAGTTGGTTTTGTGAGTGAGGACAGTGACAGGTGTGAAGGCAAGAGAGGTGAGCAAGGCAGGGATAATGGAGATGGGCTGTGACATCGAGGCTGGGGAGGGTGGCAGCGAGGACGTGGGAGAGCAAGGACCCAGGAAGCGTGTGGGAGGGATGGAAGTCAGGCCCCAGCACTAAAGCCAGTGCTCGACAGAGTGAGCTGGAAGCAGCAGGAGGGGTGGCATCCAGGGTGCTTACAGCTGAGACTCGGCAGGGCTGCTAGAATGAGAATGACCAAGTTGGCTAATGGTCATGAGAATCCAGGTGAGATAGCATCACTGGGGGACAAGAGGCTGGGGAAAGGCGTGCCATGAAAGGGAGGGGTCTGTGCAGAACGACCCCCAAAGGCAGCGGGAGCCCAAGAAAGAGGCCTACAAGCCCAGCTTGACAAGAAATGGCTTATTTGGGGGACTTAACGGACGGAAGCGTGTCTCGGGTGGCCACAAGACAAGTGGATCTCCACAACCCCACCTCCCACAGCCCACCCAGTCCCCACACAGGAACAAGTGGGTTCTAGTCAGATCTGGAGAGCCAATCAAGGATGTTCTGCCCCAAGGGGGCACTTAGGAGTGTGGCTAAACAAGAAAAGAAAGAAAGGGGGCTGGGGGAGGCTGTGCTCAGGAAGGCTTCAGAGCACTGAATGGTCACCACAGCAGATTTGCCCAAGACGATGTCAGTCCACACAAAAGGGAGGCCGAGTCTCAGGCAAGAGAGAAATGGTATTGAAAATATGAGAATTAAGAGAGAAAGCTCTCTGGTGAGAGCAGAGACCCTGGAGCTGGAGTATGAAGCTAGGGGAGGAAACACTGTGAGTGCCAGAAGAAGGGCAGCGGGAGGAGATCCAGGGAGGAAGGTGAGCTCCTTCTGCAGGTGGGCGTGGTGGGAGCAGAATCTGGCAGCAGCAGGAGGATCCCCACCACGCCTCCCCACCTCCCACCGTGGGCACAGGTGCAGGAAGGGAGACAGCCCCCACCTGAGATGCCCGCAGGGGCCTGAGCCCCGAAGGGCCACGGGCACGTTGGGGTCGGACGCGGTCTGCAGGTCAGGTGGTGCTGAGGCAGGAGAGTTGAGCAAGGGGCTCGGGGACCCTGCTGGGCACCCCAAGCCCGGAGACTCCTCCTCATTCCTGCTCTGGAGGCGTGGGGCCAGGGTCGAGGCTCTGCAACCAGGAGCACGCACAAGTCACAACTAGGAGACCGTGTGGTGTCATCCCCTCCTGTAGTGAAATCATGCACACACAGCAGAGCATAGAAGTGCGTCCCTTATGAGCAGATACCCTGAGTACTAATTACCCAGTGTGCCATGGGCAGATAGCAGGTGCCACACTCTGGGCCCAGGGCCAGGGGCGGGCATGCATCGGCACCTTTGATGCCCACAGCAATCCCACGAAGTCAGGATTACCCTCATTTTGTACATGAGGGACCCCGGCTCCAGTGTTTAGACAACTTGCCATACCTGCCTCTCCCCATCCCTGCCTTGCCATACCAGCTCCCCCCTCTCTGTGGCCTCGCCGGGTCCCCGCCGGGAGAGGAGTCGGTCGTCAGAAACCCAGGCCGGTCATATTCACCCGCGAGCCCAGCACCGCATCACACAAATGTGCAGGGACTCAGGAGCAGACGAGCCCCCGGCAAAATGCTGAGACCCTGAGCACGTGAGCCCCGCACACGGAGTGAGTGCAGCCTCTACTCTCCCAAGAGCTCCCCACGGCCCGGGGCGGGGGGGTGGTGAGAGCCTGAATTCATCTTCCCAACCTTTGCCCGGTGAACGCTTCATTGTCCGCCTCTTGGGAGAGCCACGGGGAAGCTCAAATTTAAAACCATCAGTGATGGTGTGTTTCCGAAACGGAAATGAAACACACCGAGAGAAGGCGGGCACTGTGAGCTCCTGGAAATGAGGGCATCCAGGAGAGCAGGATGGACCAGGGAAGGACACGGAAGAGGGAAGAAGCTGAGCAAACACACCAGGGCGGGGGTGTGCCTCGTCCACCTTCCCGGCCGCCCCCGCCGAGCCACAGCCAGGGTCACACCCCAGCCAGCCTGGTGACAAGCTGACAGCAGCCGCTTGGTCACAGACCCTGCTTCTTGCCTTTCCTCAACCCCGTTTCCTCCAGGACGGGGAGCTCGTCAGGTCTGCACCACGGAGAAGTTTGGGGGTGAAACAGAGGAAGAGGTTGGCGACACGGAGCCAGGACGAGATGGCTTCATTCTGTTGCTTTCGGTAATAATTGAAGTCATCCGGTGAGCGCTCAGAGAATGTGACGCATTCCTTCAGTCTCCACGCACACCGACGGCAAGCAGTCATTTAGTGTTGTCTGTCTGGAAGGAGACAGCAGGTCCCAATTTTGTGGCTCTGAAAACCATTTTATTCAAAAACCCATGGGTACAGGCAGCTGGGATCTTGGAAAGCGGAATAGTCCTCATAGTCAAGCCCTCGGCCGTGCTTTTCGAGATACGGCTCCCTGCTCACAAACCTGGGTAGTCTGCTAATTTACGCACACTGTTGCTTCTCCTAAAGCAACTTGCCGTCTCACTTCTTGGGAGACCCCAAAGCCTCCGAACCCAGGCTTTCTCCCGGCCTCTTCTTTCTTTCTTTCCTTTTGTGATCCAAGAAATTTAAGGAGTTAATTATGACCTCGTCTGGTCCAGAGAGAGCGTTTCAGACGAGTAGCCACCAGATGCTTCTCCTATAATTAGAAGTTTTGTCTGTGCACAATTCACATGTCGCAATGCCTTCTCTCAGGCATTTCCGGTAGATGGGTGTAATTCATATTAAAAGATTTTGGAACCATTAGAACTGATGGAATTCAAAGAACTAAACCTCCAGACCATCCACACCAAAATAGATACTGTGAATGTTGTTTCAATTGTACAAACCTTTTAGAATTAAATTTACGAAGGCCATAAAAAAAATCAAAGATAAGTACTAGATAGTTTTCATAGCCTTCAAGTTAATGACTTACAATTGTTCTCTTATAACATATAAAATGCACTGATTTGTACTTTCATTGAATACAATTAATACCCCTCCATGGGATAATATTTTGAAATAGCACTTAAATTGTTTCCATTGTGAAGTCAGAGTGGTTAAAATTCTGTATATAGCAACGTCTACAATCGTGACTTTGGCTGACATTTATGAACCAATATAGGAACCACAATCAGTCCTGAAATCCCTACACACTCACCACTCGTGTTCCAGATGACATCCTTCTGACACTTGACATAGACATTCATCTATGTCTGATCTGGGGTCACAGCCTGAGACAAAGAGTTAGGCCACATAGACCGTCACCAAGCAGACAGTCGTTCTTAGAGGCCGTGTTTCATATGGAATGTTGGAACGGGCATCTCAGTTCATCGGAGGCAGTGGACCAGGAGCCCTGGCCCCCCCCTCCCTGATGTCGACTACTCTCTTCTGCACCATGGGAGGGACCGAGGCACCAGGCTTTCGTGGCTTGGCTTGCCATCCTGCAGAGAGCCCACGGGGAATGGTCCTCGTCAGCATAATTCCTAGCAGCAAAACCTGAGCACCCAAGTCTGAGAACACAACCTGCCTTCAGGGGATGTGGAAGACGGAGATGTCCAGAGCAGGGGGCCAGCGGACCCACCCCAGAAGGGCAGCCAAAGGTAAAAACGTTCTACTGATGTGGCCACTGTGTGGGCAGGGAGGCTGCAAATTCATCTGGCCCCAGAAATCAAAATCAAATAAGAGGTCTTGCTCAAAATCACGGGTAGGATTATCCACAATGTGTCACTTAAGGACCGCTAAGAGCATCCCCCTGACTGAATAAAGTGTCTACCTTGTTGGGGGACTCTGTCACTGGGGTCGGCACACACAGCAAGACTGCCTCTGGCAGAACCACCCAGAAAACCACGAGGCACACAGGCTCGTAGAGCTAGGGGCTGCTCAGTAGGAGGTGTTTCCTGTGATGCTGTGCACTCAGATGTAGCCAGGACACCTGATCCCCACTTCGCTGGCAGGGACCCCGGGGCATGGCAGAGGACGAGTGAAAAGGCTCAGTCAACCTTCAATCAAGAGTCGAATTGAAGTCATCTGTAACCTCCTTATCAGTTTAATCCCGGGAGGAGTTTCATGAAGATGTTCACAGATTGAGTGTTTGGCGGGGAGGGAGGGGTGAAAAAGAATAACTTGATATTCTTAACACCACGGGATGATAATTGAATTGATACGACTTGCCATAGACCAAGAAATGCCATGCAATTAACAAGCCATCAGGACCATACAGGCACAGTGACATTTTTCCTTATTCTACTCCCCCTGGAAACCAGGCTACAGCTTTGGAAAACAACATGCCAAGTGCCCACCGCACACAAGGTCCACGAGATTCCATAACGCTCCCACGCCACCTGCTGCAGAGGCCCAGGGTGGGCACACGAGGAGCGATTCTAGCAAGTTCTTGAACCATTTCCCATATAGGACAGGGGCCTGAGTCCTACCAAGAGGGGGTCATTTGGAACCACCCCCAACTTCCCTGTCCCCTACTACCTGGTCTTAATCTCAGAAAAGGAACTGAAAATTTCACAATATTTCAAGAAATATCAGTAGAGCTCTGTCCCAACTGCCTAAGAAACTATTATCTGGGACCTCGTAAGATTTATACTGTTTCCCAATTCACAGCGGGCTTGCTCAAATTGTTTCCTCAGAACAACCCTCTAAACTCCAAGACTCATTTCAGAGACAGCAAACTGAGACTTCCTCTTGAGTGCAGTGTCTCGGGCTTTGCCCAGAGTCACACGGCAGGTGTGAGTGTGCACACACACACGCACACGCACACACACAGATACTCTGGACCTAGCCTCCTGAATAGCCAGAATGATTCCTTCAAAACTCAAGTCAGCTCGTGTCACTTCTCTGTTCTGAACTGTCTTATTTGAGAGTAAAACCAAAGTCCTTCCCTATGACCCACCTGGTCCTACACATGCTGGACCCTCAGGGCCTCCTCGCCTCATTCTTGGCTGTGCCACACCAGCCTCCTTGCGGGTGTTCGGACACACCAGTCTCTTGACTCAGAGCCCTTGAGCTTCCTGGTTTTCCTGCCATGTCTCCTCTCAGTTATCCATATGGCTTGGTCTCTCGCCTCCTTCAAGTCTTTGTTCAATGTTTGCATGATTCTCCTGATAATCCTATTGAAAAGATGCCCCTGTAAGTAATTAGTCACATCCCTTCCCTGTCGTGTTTTACTCATAGAATTTGCCACCTAGTTAAAATACACAATTTATTTATTGTGTTTTCTGTCTGTTTACCCTGTCTTGAATACAAGTTCCATGCAGGCGTGCACACACACAGACACGTGCATACACGCATGCATGCATGCACACACATAGACCCATGTGCACACACCCACACATGCATATACACATATTACACATTCGTGAACATATGTGTGCACACATTCATGCACACACGTACGTGTGCATATACACATAACCACATGCACACATACACACATACACAGAGACACACACACAGACACGCAGTTAGCCCCTAGAACAGGTGATGCTTAGCAATAATGTTCACAAGTAAGTTTCTGTTGAATGAATGAATGAAAAGACACAATTTGTAAGGAAAAGCAAGGTCATTTGCATATAAAGATGTGTATCTTCCTATCTTTGTTTAATACCGTATCAGGAGAATTTTCTCATGTCCTTAAATATTCTTCAAAAATAAACTTTCGGTGTTTGTGATCTGTTCCATCATTCAGGCGTACATCATTCAACCACTCCCCTATGTTGGGGAGTTTGGATTGCTTCCCACGTATAAGTCATTCTGCAAACGATATCCATCCATTCCTTTACTATGTATTTACAGAGGGTTGAATGTCTGCCGTGTGCTGTGCACGGTGTTGGGGTTGCAAAAGCAGTTGAGACCCAGTCTTATCATGGAACTCGCGGCCAGCGGAAGAAAGAGAAGCAGGCACTGAAGCGTGCATGAAAGAAAGGAAGACAGTGGGCACGCCCTGGAAACAGAATTGTTACATCCACAGGTCACTGAGCTCCGCTCATTCTTTTGTTTTTTCTCTTCACTGCTCAGAGAGAATCTTTCCTATTTAGCCAACTTGAAGTTCACCAACCTTTATTCTGCCAACTCCAGTCCGCCATTAAGCACAGCCAGTGAAATGTTTATTTCAGATACTGTACTTTTCAGTTCTTTGTTTTATGTCCTCTCTTGCAAATTGGATCAAGTGTAGCTACTGCTGTAATAAAAGTCTAAAGATGTTGCTGATTTTCCAGTAGATTACTTGGCTGGTGTTAGTCGGCATAATAAACAAGAGAGGCAAATCATATTGGTTGGAGAGACACTAACCATGGTCCACTGAAGATGAGAACGAGGGTGGGGGAGACCTGCATGAAGACAGCATCGGTGCTGCTGTCACTTGGGACGGTCACATGTCGTAGAAAGTGTTCCTTTCATGCTCTCTGATGTGAAAGCAGGCAGGGACAATAACGAAGTCTACTGACACATGGACTGTAACCTATGGATTAAGTGAGGGTCATCGCCTGGCAAATGTCCCCAGCTCAACTGGTCGAGAATGAGACTTCCCTCCTCAGTACACTTCAGTCCCATGTGAGGACCCCAGCCAGGGGCTATTCCAAGAATGGGCCTGAGATGCTAATGCCTCTTGTGATAATGATGCTGATGGAATTTCTCAAACGTAAGATAGGACTAGCATTTTGCATATTTCTGTCATAAACAATATACTAGGCAAGAGAATACATTGATAATGGCTTAGCTTGTGACTCGGATGTTCATACAAACACTTCTAGAAACTATAAAGACAACAAAGCCATGATAGGAAGACATGGAACACACAAACCTGCAAACTGAAAAGCAAGAGAGAGTGTGTTTTGCCAGTAAAACAGTGACTTAAGAATAATATTCTTCAGCCATTCTCTGAGCTTCCCATTCAAAACTAGCTTTCCAATTCAAAAGGGTTTTGGTTATTCTTGTAACAGTAATCCAGACCCTATGCTGACGGCTTCAGCCCACACTCAGGAAATTCAGGATTGACTTAGTAAGAACTTCTTACCCCAAAGCCCAAACAGAACGATGCTTCCACACTGCACACCCCACACCCCACACGCCTATCACGGCCATCCAGGCCCACTGGTAACTGGAGGAGGCATGGTGACACCAGAAGGTTCTGCAGTTCCGGGTCAGACTGTCACGGCCCAGATGAGCGGGTCCCCCTGGGGCTACTTATTCTCTCCTTCCAGATAATTCTACACAGAGCTACCTCAACACTTTGCTTCTGTCCAGCTGGATCCTGAACTTCTTAAATGGCATCTCCGTGTTTATTAAGATAAAACCAAAACAGTGTGGGTGGTTTCTAAAGCATGGGAAGGGAGACACATGCTATTTCCAAGGGGCTAATATTAATTGGCCCTCAAGTCTCCCCACAAAGAATGAAAATGCCTTTCAGGATGTGCATGCATTTGAATTCCCCAAAAAGAAAAGGCTGGTAAGAGGACCATTTCCCTTTTCTATTGTTTAAAGAACAGAATATGTTTCTTTTTATCCTAATACAACAGTTAATGCAATAGTATAATAAAAAGCAGATATGGAATTTCTTCTGTAAGAGAATTTCAAAGGGACACAATCTCCTTTTGAAAAGCTGTAATGACTCGAAGTGAAACCCACTCGATCTACAGGGCAAGCTGGCGGGTAAACCCACCAACACGGGCCATCACGCCCCCCCCCAACCCCCGTTAGCTTGGCAGCTTGTCCTCAGTGGGACACACCACGGGGACCCCGGGACCACCTCTGTCATTAGGAGAGCTACGAGAAAAGTCGCCTGGAAGGGGTTGAGTGTTGCTATGTGAGAAAGAACTCGGCCAGCACCGTCCCCATTACTTCTTTCAGGGCTCCACAAATTAGTTCCAGTCTTTTCTGAAGGTGGGGGAAATTTCTCTGATAAAAACTCATTGATGTTTTCAGTTTTCATCATCTTTTTAAGAAACTGTGCTGCAACATTTACGAAGTCCTAATGTAATGGAATGTCATGTTCTTTATTTCACAGTGTGGGTCTGAGGAGAGAACTGCCCGGCTTCTTTGATAATCAAAAGCAGAGTTTGAAACATTGAAAAAACATAAGCAAAATGTGATGATATATTAGTGTTATGGTATAGAGAAGCAATTATTTTTTACAAGAAAAAGAAAATGACCAGTGTTTCTCAAACTTGTATAATATACAGATTCCTTTAAGGAAAAGCAATTTTTACGGATGTCCAGCATCCATAAAAAAACCACCATGTGACAGCTTATTAACTGTTTGTGTGACGATGCCACATGAATATGCATAACACACACCGAAGTGTTGGTTCTTAATAATGGCTCTTATGTGACCAAAAAGGAAAAGAAACATGCATAATAAGAATGAATAAATTAACAACCATTGAGGTCCCACCTAGAGTATCCACTTAATGAATGGATGGTTATTGGGCTGAGGCCACCTGCCTCTTCCAAAGACGACGTGGTACCAAGTAGCATGACCGTTTCTGTGAGTCTGCACGCCCGTGTGTCCATGTGCCTCGAGGAAAGTTGCTTCTCTCAACCATGCCCGCTGAACCCTGGAATCTTCTGCCCCTCCCAACTGGTGCAAATGCATTGTTCATTCACAGGCCGCCTTTGTTTTTTCTCTTTATCTTGGGCCATTAAATAACCAGTCCCTCCACCAGGACCACGATGCAAAGTTGGTGCAGAAATCACGTGGCTCTGTTGTTTGGAAGTTGGCCATCGGTTGATTCAGAATATGAAGGCAGTTTCTCAAGCCTGCAAGAGAAACTGCCACAGACCCCAGCTTGATCAACACTGATGTCGCTGCTAGGACATCACGACTGCAGGACCTGCCACGAATGTCACCGTGGCCTCAAAGTCTAACAGTGCGTGTGCACACGCATGCACACACACGCACACCACGCGATGCCGATCCAGTCTGTGCTTCCGTGGCTTCCGCCACCAGGCCCCTGGGACAGCACTTCTCACTACGGACTGGTCCCCCCTATATCTGTCTCCCCCAACCCTCTGTTCTGTGAGTTCGAGTTCTTCATAAACTCAAGGAAAGGGGTCCCGTTTCCCCATCTTCATCATCCTGAGCCAGGAATCGACAGGCCCTTAGTAAATGATAGAAGAATATGCCACCATGTGACAGTTCATCTCCTGCGTCAGCTGGGCTAAGGGAAGCCCAGAGAGCAGACACAACACTCTTTCTGGGTGGGTCTGTGAGGGTGTTTCTGGAAGAGATTAATACTTGATTCGGTAGACCAAGTAAAGAAGATCTGCCCTCATCAGTGTGGGCGGACATCATCCAATCCACCGAGGGCCCACATAGAACAAGATGGGACCTCCCTGCCACAGACATGGGAGCACGTGGGAGCTCCCGGTCCAGCCTTCCAACGCTGGGACCCACACCAGCATCCCTCCCCACTCTGCCCCCCGCCAACGCTCAGGCCTTTGCACTTGGACTGGACCACACCACCCGCTTTCTTGTTCTCTAGCCTGTAGACAGCATATCATGGGTCTTCCCGGACTGTGTGATCACATAATACCAATTCCCATAGTAAATCTCTAATGTATCTGTATATCCTATTGGTTCTTCTTCTGTGGAGAATCCTATTTTCCGAATACACATCAGAATACATCAGTGCTTATATATTTGAAATGCAACCAGTAAATAAATCAGAATGCAATGGAACAAGGGGATGTGTTATGGGTGTACATGAGCCCTCTCCTTCCCTCCCATAGATGGGGAAGATGTGGTCTATAACCATGGCAGACGATGTGGCACCTTTTTCTTTTGTTTCCACAGATGTTGCAGGCTGGGTCATTGCAGTCATGTGCTGTGCTGTCAGGCAGAATTTAACTCCACGTGTCTCTACTGAATCTGCTTACAAACTGTGTAGTTTGGGAGCAAGAAGGCTTGCCACGGAGTCATCTTGCCTCAAGGCCAGGGATGGAGATGGGATATGGTGGCATCCTGAGGGGCTGCGTGGCAGAAGCCTGTGAGGGATTCCTCTTAGAGAGGCACTTCATGAATGCCTTGGGACAGGCTGCTGAACCTTCCAGCCTGGGGCACCTGCAGGGAAACAGTGGAGTGGGTTGACCTGCCCCCAGGTTTTGGGGGTGGCTTAAACATTGAACACTTGTGCCCAGGGAGACCTGCCTGCAAACCATAAAAGAACAAGAAGATGACCTGGGAGGATTTTTTAACATCAGAAACTTTGATAGATGCTTGAACAGATGTATGACATGGAGAAGACCTCTCTCAGCAGGATGACGATGAGGACGGGGTCTGGAATAATAAGAGGTCTGGAAAACAACCATTCTAGACTGGAGACAAAGGCTGTCTCTAGTCTATCAGGAGAGGTGATAGAGGAAGCCGAGCTCCTCAACGGGGCTGAGTCAGTCTATCAGCAAGTCTGGGCTAGAATTTGTGACAGGGTCACACACACGTTGTCTTTTTGTGATTGATTTACAACTCAATTGCAGTATGGTTAAACCACATGGTCCACGTGATAGGAATTCTCTGAACTTGGTTGAGACTTGCTTTGGCCTTAATATGTGGTCAATGTTTGGAAATGTCCCATGCATTCTTGGAAGAGCAAGCACTCTCTGGTTGTTGGGTGTGATGTTTTCTGTGGCCCTGCTGGGCCTACTCCTTTAATTACATTGGTTCAATCTTGTCTACCCTTTCTGAGAGCTCTCTTCTTCACCTTCTGATTACTAGGAGTGGTATGTTAAGTTGGTGATTCTTGTCTATTTCTCTTAGTTCTTCCAATTTTTATTTTATACATCTTAAAGCTACATTATTAGGCTACACAAGACTAAAATTATTATATTTCCCTGCTAAACTGAACAGTTTATCAATATTTATTGACTTCTAGTAAATATCTTTGCTTTAGCTTTTATATGGTCTAATATTAATATAGCTTAAGACAAAAATATTTACCTTTCTTTCTTAAAAAAGGACTCTAAAATGTTTTAACTCTGATCATTCCCTTCCCAATGTCAATGCTGTTTGTTTCATTAATATACTGCTATTCGGTATTTCTTTCACCCCACAGCCTACACATTATTATTGTTGTTGTTGTCGTTGTTGTTGTTGTTGTTATGGTCAGTGTTCAGGCTCACCCATATACTTACCATCATTTGGTGAATCTCAGACCTTCTTGAGCTCTCTTCCTTCCTGAAGCACTTCCTTTAGAATTACCCTCAAAAAAGTTTAATAGTTGTGAATTCTCTCCATTTTTGTCAGTCTACGGAATCTTTAGCACAACTCATTCTTGGAAGATACTGTAGGCACGGATTTTTTTTTTAGGTAGGTTTCATGCCCAGTGTGAAGTCCCATGTGGGCATGGACTCATGACCCTGAGGTCAAGACCTGAGCTGAAATCAAGAGTCAGATGCTCAACCAATTGAGCCACCCAGGTGTTCCAAGGATACAGAATTTTAGATTGGGGATTATTTTCTTTAAATATTCTGAAAGTGCTATTTCACTGTCTTCTGGCTTCTTTTGTTGTTGAAAATATCAACATTTCAACAAGTGAGGAGCAAACACTGTTGCTTTTGAGGTGATCTGTTTTCTCTCTCCATCTTTAGATGCCCTCTTTGTCTCTGGTGTCCCTCAATTCACTATGATGCTGCTAGAGTGGTTTTCTTTTTATTTATTGTGCTTGATTATCACTAGAGTTTCTTAACCTGAGTATTAGAGCCTTTCACCAGTTGTGGGAAACTCTCAGCAATTATCTCTCCAATGTGGCCCTTCCTCCGTTGTCTTCATCCTCTCTTTCTCTTTCATAATATTCACCTCTTTCAGATTTTGCATTCTATGGAAACTTTTCAGATCGATCTTCTAATTCACTTAGTCTCTCTTCAGCAGTATCTAATCTGTTGTCTACCCTATCTATTGAGCTTGTGATTTCAGTTTTATTTATTTATTTTTTTTATGTTTATTTATTTTTGAGACAGAGAGAGACAGAGCACGAATGGGGGATGGGCAGGGAGAGAGAGGGAGACACAGAATCCAAAGCAGGCTCCAGGCTCCTAGCTGTCAGCACAGAGCCTGATGTGGGGCTTGCACTCACAGACCATGAGATCATGAACTGAGCCGAAGTTGGATGCTTAACTGACTGAGCCACCCAGGCACCCCAGATTTCAGTTTTAATTAGCATATTTACTAGTTTAATTGGTTTTATTTTGTATCAACTTGTTTATTGTTTTGATAATTTTTCCCATAGTACTTTCAACATTTTCTTTTACTTCTTGAAACAGATAAAATAAATGTATTTTATGGTCTAGCATCTGATCATTGCAACATCTTCAATCTTTGTGGATCACATTCTGCAATTTGTCATTTCTGCTGACTCTTCCTCGTGGTGGCTAGTTTCTTTGTGTGAATTGTGCCATTTGATAGTAAATTCATGCTCCATAGGATTTTACCTGTTGAGGCCTGGGGTTAAAGTTCATTCCCCCAAATTTGCATTTTCTAGGTGCCCAGGGAATTGACCTACCTGAGACTTTTTTTTAACATTTATTCAATTGTGAGAGACACAGAGAGACAGAGCGTGAATGAGGGAAGGGTAGAGAGAGAGGGAGACACAAAATCCCGAAGCAGGCTCCAGGCTCCGAGCCGTCAGCACAGAGCCCACCATGGGGCTCGAACTCACGAATCACAAGATCATGACGTGAGCTGCAGTCAGGACACTTAACAGACTGAGCCGCCCAGGTGCCCCCACTTGAGACTTCTTTAAATTTTTAGCTCTTTTTCCCCACACCCGGAGTGTCATAGTGTGAACTCCACCCAAACTCTTGTGAGTATGGGCTTTAAATTAGAAGTTCTTGGAGAATACTTTTCCTCTACTTAGATCCACCCAGAGTAGGACCATCTCTTCAGCAGGGCACATTATTTTGTTTTTCCACCAAGATTTGCCTATTGAAGTAGCACTCTTTAGGGGTTCTGACTTTGAGATTTTCTGATCTGACTTCCAGCCTGGCTGAATGCCCCCGGTATGTGCTCTGGCCCTAGGCAAGTGCCTTATCGAATCCAGGCTGTGAGCCACCAGGGATGGGCAGATATCCCCAAGAAAGGACAATCTCCAGCAACTGGTCCACTCCAGTTCTACACTTGTTTCAAGCTCTGACAATATCCTCTTTGTCTCCACGAACCCAGGCATGCATACAAAAAGCTGTTTTCTTTTTATGCTTTATCCGGCACATCGGGCATTCTATGGTGGGGATCTCTCCAGATATGGCAGGAAACAGAAGAGTCAGTGCTTCCATGTTTCAGCATTTTTAAGCCTCCCTCCCAGGTGGAGACTGGCGCTGCAGACCATGTTTCAATTCTGAATATTTCTTTCTTTGGTTTCTCTTTCCTCATTTGTCCTCTTTGTCAAGAGAGACTGCCCCATTTATTCGCCTCATTAACCAAGCTGGAAACCTGGGAGTTGCCCGACCTGTCCTCACCCCTCCAATACAGTTGGAGCCAGCATCACATCAAGCTTTCCTCCTGTCTGTCTGTCCTCATTCTTCTCCATCTCTGCTGCCACAGCCTCTTCTTCTCCCAGCACCTCCTCTTTTGCAGGCAGTGGTGTCCAAATATCAGGCTGTCAGAGAATGGCCACCCCCCTGTGAGCAAATAGGTGAGCCCCAGCTTCTGGGGTGCTGAGTGCCACAGAGCCCCACAGACCACATTAGCCCCGATGGTCGGTGGTGGTCCTTGACTTCATGAATTAATTAGCTTCTACATGACCTTTGGTTTGATGAGCATGCACCCACCTGTCTAAGCACAGGCTTAAACAGTATCTTCTTACTCACTTATGTCTTCATTTCCTCCTCTTTGATTAACAAGCATGTGATGTGCACCTTGGAGGCACAGCCTTGGGTTGGGGCTCGAGGAGTCTCCCGAACCAGAAGTTTCTGGGTTTCAAGGCTGGAAGCTATAAAAACTGAAGCCAAGCTGATACCATAAATCAACAGCACCTCCAAGAAAATTACAAATTGGCAGGGGGAAGGATTTTGAAGAGTCGCACAGTTTTGTACATAATTCATATCCTTAGTAAACACTGATTAAGTTTTGAAGGGATTTGTTGGGCATGCAGCCATATTTCACTGTCAGTTGAATAAACACATGTTACATGCGGTGGATGTGTTAGACCAAGCACAGATGCTGGCATCGGTAACCGTGGTTTGGCCCCCAGCCCTGCCACTGTCCTTTTGTATCATTTGGGACACTTAATGAAACCTCATTTCCCCCCACCTGCCCCCTTTCAAGGAGGGGCTGTAGGTAGCGCACAAGAGGACAAACATAGACAATGGCAGGGGCGGTGGGCGCTCTGGTACACAGTAGGTGCTCAATAAATGTCCCCACCTACCATTTTTCTCTGCCTTCCTGTTATGGACAGTAGCTGATAGATCTTTTTTCCAAATGCATTCATTCAAGGTCCAAATATCTGAAATAAAATGCCAAGATGGAGGAAAAAACCATACCCTGTGGGCCTCTAATCTTCACCAGGCAAACGTCTACATCAACGTGTTTTCCCGTTGTTTGATTTTATATTGCAGCATGGGGCAGATACCGGCCGTGAAGTAAGCTGTGAAAAGAAATGCACTCAGTGTCCCTGGCATCCTCAGGCAAAGCCTGGCATCCTCTGTGTGTTTGCATGCACACGTGTGCGTGTGTGTGTGAGTGCACGCCCTCGCCCGCACGGTTGCTCTCTCGTCCCCCCCCCCACCACCTCCCTCCTGTACAGCTCCTGGCCCCATTCATCACAGAGATGTCACCTCATAAAGCTGCCAGCCCCTCCCAGCTCACCGAGCTGTCGTGCAGATTTACGGAGTGACGTCTGGGTGACTGGCAACGTGGCTGCTTTACAGAGCGCGGCAGATGTCTGCATGTAAACCAGAGAGGCGGCCTGGCGGAGGTGTGCGACAGCGCACCGGGCCCCGCCATCGCGTGGAGCCAGCGCTGCCCTCCAGGAAGTCTGCTAGGCGCGATGCTCTGTGCTTCCCGTGCTGGGTCGTTGGCCCTTTTGACTTTGTTTGCAACATCATTTTATAAGATTTAACCTGAAGACAATCCAGGGAAGAGGTATATATTTAAAAGGTGAAAAGAATGACAGTCACGCTTGGAGAGTTCATGAACAGGGACAGGGACATCATCGCAGGGTATTCCCATAAGAACCCAGGTTATCCCCCTGGGGACAAGGTCACTGAACTCCAGACCTCCCAGGGCTACCTGGTCCATGCTCCCACCCGCGGCCATTCCGCCTTGGCCGGCCTTGGGTCCACGTCTGGTAATCCTGGAACTACTGTGAGGGGCAGACCCTGGATTACCATCTCTGTCTGCAGATGGAGAGACGGAGGCACAGAGCGACAGAGTGTGAAAGGGCAGGACTGGGACGGGGTCTGGCTCAGAGGCACCCCCGAAGATGGACAACTTCACACGTTGGGTTACAACCTGCCTCGTCCCACAGACCGAGCAACGCAGAACCCAGGGGAGACGTCCCCCGGCCCCTCAGAGCATGGCCTTGGAGGAGTGCTCAGAGAGGTGGCAAGCTCAGAGCACTCTGTGGACATCAAGCAGGGTGGCCCGGTCGTATGACCGACACCCTCGAGTTTGCTGGGCCCAGGGAGGCCCTGGCCATCGGCGCACATCACGGCTCTGAGCACGGCACCTCCAGGACAGGTGTGTAACAGGGAATTGCACCAGGAAAGCTGGCAGGAGGGAGCACCCAGCGGTCCCCAGACTAGGCCCTCACCCTGGAGGCAGGCAGGGCACAAGCCGCCTCCAGGCCCCGTTTGCAGACTCCCTCAAAGACAGACACAGCCTGCCCTTGGGACCTCAGAGTCCAGTGGGGGACACGTGGCTACGTAGGTCACACCTGCCGGTGAGTGCTGTGGCCAGTTCCTGGGGCCGTCAGGGGACAAGCAGGCACAGCTTCACCCACCTCTGGGAGGGAGGGAAGAGCCCAAGAGGGAAGGAAGGGCTGGAGGGAGGGATAGCCAAGCGGAGGTCTGAGGCTGGGGTGGGATTGGCGCCGTGGTGGGTGAGCTATCAGAGCCTACGTGCTGGGCCAGCTCCACGCGGGAAGAAGTTGCAGGAATTCAGTCTGGCTGACAGCAGAGCTGAAGGGGGGTGGGCAGTGGGCGAGGTGGCCATCCTGTCGTCCCAGGGGCGCTGGGGAAGGAGTGGGGGGCAGGATAGGACCCGCCCTGCATTTAGAGGAATCACTGGCTTATGGTCTGGGGCACAGGTGGGAGGACAGGCTGGGGTTTCAGGCCAGCAAGAACACAGGCGGGACAGCACAGCCACATACGCCAGTAGGGAGGGGAGTGCGTGCTTTGTAGGAAACTTAGGAAGAGCCTGTGCAGCCCTTGGAGGGGGGAGGCTTGGAGAGCGAGGGGAGAGGCAGTTTCACGGGGCTGGATGGGGCAACTGTGTTAGCCACTCCCCAGTGACAAGGCACGGCCCTCTGGTTCCCCCAGAGCACTTTGTGCCCCCTAACTCTGGGGTGATGTTTCTGAGCACAGACCCTGTGCCAGCCGCCTGGCCTCACAGGTCACCTACGGTCCCCGTGATGCCAGCTCATCATGAGGACATGGAACGCCGCTGGAGCAGGCCTGGGATGTGGAAAGGGTCGTGGTCACTGTCTTAGTTCATCCAGGATGTTGTAAGCACCCAACCTCCTTCCTCCCCTCAGAAAGACCACTGCAGAGCCGAATCCCACAGCCAAGTGAGCTTCTCAATCGAATCTATGGGATCGGGGAGACCTAGCTCGGTGCTGTTGGCTCTGGTTCCTCCCTGACTCCAGGGCCCTCTGTCCCAGAGCTCTTGCTGGCATCCCTGTCCCTCACTTAACCTGCTCTGAGCCAGGATTTCAGCTGTGAGCCTCAGACATGTCCGAGGGAGGGTTCACTTGAACAGAATCCTGAAGAAGGCTGGGGCTTGTAATCGGAGGTCTATGGGTGGAGGTGACCCCATGGTGGAGGTGACCGCAGACAGCAGGGTGAGAACCCTTCACCCTGTGGATGGTCCCAGCACCTGAGAAGCCAGTGAGCTCAGGGTCTGTGCAGGAGGGCACAGGGCGGGCAATGCCACGTGGTTAAGACTCAGAGGCCTGGGGCCAGGGAACCACAGGTGCTGTTGCTGAGCAGGGCTGAGCAACGCTGTGCCCAGGGAAGTTTCTGGAGGCAGGGAGGCTATTTCCTTGTTGAGAGAGGAAGCTGGAGCCCCCAGTAGGTGGGGACAGTGGGGAGGAGGACAGGGGTCCCGAGAGTGCAGAAGAAAAGTGACAACGGCCTGTGGTGGCCAACTGAGTTGTGAGTGTAGGCTTGGAAGGTCCAAGAGGCCCTGAGGTCGGGGCCCGGGACCCCAGAGGGCATTGGACTGAGAGCCCAGGAAGGGTCTGCTGGGGATAAGGAAGAGGCTCCCACCATAGTCTGGACCTTCGGGACAAGTGTGGACAGGAGCGTGAAAGTCTTTCCTCCCCATGGGTTGTGCTGGTCTCTGAAATTCTTGGATGTCTTTGAGAAAAGCCTTTGTAATTACGAGGCAGGTTTATTTGTTTGTTTCCCCCTGGTTTCAGCTCAGAGCCCACCGGTGCGTGACATTCTGCAAGTCCGGGACGCTACCTGGCCACACCACACCGTGCCTGTCCCCCGGGAAGCACACATGTCATGGGCACTCATGAGCTCTCTCGAATGAGTCAAGGATGAGTGGTTTCCTCGTGTCCAGACTGGAGAGGGGACTTCCACGTGCCAGACTTTCCTGCCTGCTTGTTATTTTATTTCTTGGTGTCCATTGTTGGGTTAGCGGCCCCTAACCCGCCAGCTGCCACCTGCACATGTCATTAGCCGGAGTCACTCTCCTCCAGCCCATTAATCAGCCTGTTAAATACAGGACTTAACACCACGCCAAGCCATTTATCTGTGAGGCCAGCCTTCAGGCTCCTCTGTTCCCCCCACGGCAGTTGAGGAAATCATTAACACCTAAGAGCACACAGCCCGGCCCACTCTTCTGCTTTGCACATTAGCCCAATTGCGTGGGCCCAGCGTCCGCCCCCCAGGGCCCCTCACCTTGGCTTGCCTCTCCCGCTCCCCCCACCCCAAGGCTTTGAAGGTGGGCCTTTTCTCGGTCGTTAGCAAGAGTGTGGGAAGTACTCCACACCCTTCTTCAACCCTCCCTCAACTTAGTGCTTGGAAGACCCCTCAGGCGGCTGTTCAGAGTTGGTGGCTGTGTCTGCATGAGCAATTGGGACTCACTGCATGTCCCTGGAGGGGTCTCTAGGTGCCCCTCTCTTCAGCTTCAGACGAGAATCTGAGGCCCCGAGGAAGTCAGTGGCTGGCAAGTGTCACAACTCTCCGCTGGTCTCTGACCCCAGATCTGGACCTTTCTGCTGTACCACAGCAGTTTTCAGCCTGGCTGGGAGAGTGGGCCTGGCTTGTCCCCTCCTGGGCAGCTGTTGGCTTCTCAGCTTTCTCCAAAGTGTCCAGACACACGGCTTGTCGGGTCTCGTTTGCCATGACCAAGGTGGCAGATTGCATTTTTCTGAAGATGCCCATGGTGCTGTCCCCCACTGCAGAGGCTCTTGGCCATTGACCTTGTCCCTCTTCCAGTCAGGATATAAAACAGTTCCTCCCACCTGGAACCTGGGCTGGCCCTGGGGCTGCTTTAGCCATTCTGTCTGTGTGTGGTCATCTGTTTGTACCAATTGGTTGGTGATACAGTTTCGAAGCTGGCTAATTTTGCTCTGTTCTGTGGCCTTACTGTTCTCAGCCTGGCTCAGTTGAGCAGCCAGCCAGAAGAGCCACAGCCCAGGGTGGATGAGTCGGTGTTGATCCACAACTGACAAGGTCCACAGTGCCTCGTCAGGCACTCGTCAGGCCCACAGTGGACACCAGGGTCTCCCCATGGGGGACCGTCTCTGGAAGTCTCTGGACTTCTTTGCAGTTCCATTCTTCCCCCTTGAATCCATTTTCCACCCTGCCCTTCTTCTGTTTTGTGTGGAGTTCAGGGTTGCGACTATACATTTCCACCCTCTGGGCTCCTGGGAACCCAGTGTCTAGTACAGTACCTAGCATACAGTATGGTATACAGTGTGATGGCTGGAGGCTCCATTCTTTCCACTTCCAGCCCCTCAAGGCTGCAGCCCTTCCTGGCCAGGCAGAATTCTGTCCTTGGAGAGACAGCAGAGGGGAGAGAAAGGCAGAAAGGCACTTGGGATGCTAGGGGTCAGGGGATGAGGAGGTTTCTTTCGGGCTCTGTCACCAGGACTTGGGGGAACATTTACTTATAAAGTTTAGGGGTCATGGGGGCCTCTAAGATCTGGGATTCTCCATGGACTCATTAGTTCATCCACTCAGCAAATATTTGTAAGCACTGAGTTTGTAGAAACTGGGGTTTCAGTGATAGAAGACACCATCCCTGCCCACATTGAGCTTATAATCTAGAGGAAGACCAGCATTAAAGAACATATTGGGTGTGGATTCAAGCCCCAAAGGAGAAAAACAGAGGTTAAGGAAGCAATAAGAGATTGTCCTGGCCTCATCTGGTAGGGTGCTGATATGAGAACACAAGGGTGACCTATAGAATGGACAAGTCTGGGCTCATTCTACAGAATAGGGTAGGAAAGGCAATCTATGGAGAAGAAACAGCGTATGCAAGGGCTCTGAGGACTGGAACAAGTGGAGAGTAAGAGAAAGATAGATGCTGAGTGTGTAGGCAAACAGTCACATCAGTTAGGATTTTATATTTACCCCAAGAGCAACTTAAAGCTCTGTGGGTTATTGCCAGAGGAGGTCAGATGAACATTCTCTGGGCGTGGACCACAGAGCGGAGGGAGTGTGAGGGGATTTCCAAGGAGCAGTTCAGTGGCCTTCCCAAAGGTCTGGAGGAGAGGTGATGGTGACCAGTGTGCCTTAAAAGAAAGGGATGGGGCAATGAGACCAGTATTCTCAACTCTGCCCCCGACCTGCCCACCACATGATCCTGAATACTTCTTACTTGTCTTGGTCCCCTCCTTGGTAACATGGCAACAACCACTGTTCGTTCAGCTCTGTGGAGCAGTGATGAGAGCAGACAGAGCAAGAGGGCCATTAGAGCCCACCTGGGCGGGGACACATTGGCAACTGATGAGACAGAAGAGGTGCACAGGACAGGATCCACGGAGGCTAACACTCATGGAGATGGAGAAGCTGGAGGGCTCCGATTTAGAGACCGGATGGGAAAGGAGCTCAGTTATAGGCATGTTGGGTCAAGCTGCCTGTGGGTCCCCAGGTAGGGCATGGGGCAGGGGGAGCTCTGACTACTCAGGCAGGACCCCTACTGATGGGGGGTGAAGACAGTTGCTGCTGTGAGAGCAACATGCCCCACACAGGTGTCTGCACTCTGCACTCTCTCAAAGCCTGCTCTGCTCCTAGAGGGCTCATCGACTGCTGAAAACTGGACACCAGGTCACAGAGACCATAATGTCGACGTGGTTGTAAACTTGAGAGAAGTCAGTGTAACTCTCCTTGGCCAAGAGACATGGGAGCCGTGGGTTCTCTGTACGGCCTGGCACGCAGGAGCCGGCAGGTACGCCGGAGTCTTATCTCTGTGGAGGAAAGACGGCATCTTTATGGAAGTTCAACCCTGATGTCACTGCATTTGTCCTGTGTCTGTGGATGGAATATGGCAGCACACTGGCATAAAGGAACACAGAGGAAGACTTTCATTTCCCTTCCCACAGGGGAAAAAGTAACTCTTTCCTATTTTATTCATCAGAGAGATTTAACCAGAGTTTGGGAAGCTCACAGAGACGATTTGGTTCACAAGTGCTTTGATCTCTCCCAGCTTCCTCTGGGTTCACCAGCAAAAGATAATGCCCATTCAGCCTGTTCTCCACACAACTCAGGAAAGACATCTGCTCTGTCATCAATGAAGCTTTTCCAAATGTGGTCCAAGTAGAGCACTGAGTTGGAAACAGGGAGACCCAGGGCCCCACCCCAAGTCTACCTGGAGCCCATTGGGTGGCCTTGAACCCACCCAGCCTCTGCATCTTGGCTCCACAAGATAGAAGGACAATGACCTTGGACCTACTGGGAGGTGGAAAGAGCTCTGGAGGAAGGCCTGGGGTTGTGCTCTATGGTGCCACACAATTTATTAACTCCTATGTGTTTCTAATCCTTTGAACACCACGGCTGAGTTTTCTTTTAGATATATATTTTGATATTTTTAATTAACATACAGTTAATTCGCTCGTTGTGGCACACAATTCCGTGGGTTTTGACAAATGCGTAGTCACATAGCCACAACCGCCGTCAAGATGAAACGACAGTCCCATCACCCAGAAAACTGCTAATTAATGCTGCTCACTGCTGCTAAACACTAGTTTGTTCTCTGCTCCCATAATTCTGCCACTTCCAGAATGTCACATAAATGGAATCACACAACGTATAGCCTCCAGGTCTGGCTGCTTTCACCTAGCATAGTGCATTGGAGATATATGCACGTTTTTGCATGTGGCAGTGGTTTGTTCCTTTTTAGTGCTGAGTAGTATTCCATTGTGTGGATGTACCATAGTTTGTTTCCCCATTCAGGAGTTGAAGGACATTTGGGTTGTATCTAGTTTTTGGCTCTCATGATAAAAGCTGTCATGTATACTCACATTCAGGTTTTTGTGTGCTTGTGAACTTTTATTTTCCTTGGGTAAACATCTAGGCGTGGATTGCTAGGTCCTAGGGCAAGTGTGCATTTAACTTTGTTAGACCTTGCCGCTCATTTCCAAAGGAGCTCCGCCATCTTGCATTCCTACCAGCTGTGTATGAGTGTTTCAGCTACTTCACATCCTTGACAACACTTTGTGCTGTTGGGTTTTTTTTTCTTTTTTACTTTTTGCCATTCTAGTAGATGGGGCTGTGGTGTCCACACACATGTGCTCGAGGCCCTCAGGGTGGAAGATAAGGACTGGGGTGGGCAGGGCAAGAGGCCGACCCAGACTTCCATGTTATCAAGAAGACATAATTGTCAAGGTGAGACAATAGTGGAAGATTGGGACCTATTATACTTAGTCATTCATTTGCCTCGTTTCATAAACGGTGACACAAGAGCATCTATTTGAACACTTGCCCCAGGCCCCCAATATGATCTGACTTTTACTTCAAGGAAAAGTTAATGCAGACTTGGTTGGTTTTGAGAAGACAGAAATCTAGGAGAGAGGAAGAGCCCTCTTAAATCGAAGTTAGAAAGAAATTAGAATGTACAAATATGTAATTTGGCTGCAAGAGTCTGGGTCTAATCAGACCAAAAGGGGCTGAAGCACGAATGCCTGAGTCTCAGGCCTTTGTCTCCAGAACGACTCTTAACATTTGGCTTAACTGGGATCCACTGATGAGACTGCAAATGTGGATCCCCCACCCCAATGCACACTGCCAACATGGCCTGATCGGTTCTTAAAGTCCCCATAGGAGTCCAGGCAACCTTGTGTATTTAAGAAAAGATGGGTCTGCAGAGAAGGACAATGGTAATTGTTACTCACTCAGATTTTGAACAATTGTTCCTTTCATGGGTCTCAAGCTGTCCTCCAAATCACCCCTGCTATCACCAAGAAACCGACACCTCAGTTAATCTCCAACAAAACGTCAGGGATTGCAAAACAAGGGGTCCAATTTTCAGTTGCCCCTGACTGCCAAGTGATACTTGAGCAGGTCTGTTCTGCAGGGGACGAGGCCAGGAGGAGGTCCTGCCGCTTGCAGCCTGGGGCCCCCCTCCTCCTCTGGATGGCTGTGAGATGGAGATGTGCTGTGGGATGTTTACTCCAGCAGGATCCGCATCCTGAGAGGTCTCGCTCTGATGGAAGGGGTCCTGTGAAAACCCTGCTTGATGAAAAGGAGTATCTTGGAGGCACACACAGTGTTCTGCTGTGCTTCCGATGTTTCAATTCCGGTGACAAGGCTTAGCAACAGAAATCGGGAAGGAGGCCTGTTCTTCAAAAAGCTATCACATTGTTGCTATTTTCACAGGGACTCCAGAAAGCTGCCCACACATCGGCTGCCTCATATGAATCCATACAGCTCAGGTCATGTTCTCTAGGAAAACCATGAAAAGATACACAATGAGAAAGGGCGCCTTGAGGAGGTCAGAGAAGTACAATAACTGGACGTCTTGTCTCTAAGTCCAAAGCAATCAAAAGAAAAGAGCTTGTAACAGAGCAGAAATCAATGAAATTGAAAGCAGAACATCAATAGAGAAAAATCAACAAAACCAAAATCTTATTCTTTGGAAAGACTGATAACTTTGACAAGCCCTCAGCCAGGCTGACAAAGACAAAGGAAAGAAGACACCGGTCGCCAACATCAGACACGAAAAAAGGGCCATCTCTACTGGTCTCATGCACATTAAAAGGATAAAGAATTATTATGAGCAACTCTACCCACAAACCTGATACCAGGATGAAATGCACCACTTCCTTGAAAATTACCAAAATTCACACAAGAATAAATAGACAGTATGAATAGACCTGTACCTACTAAAGAAAATTAATCAGTCACTAATAATCTTACAAAACACAGCACCAGACCCAGATGATTTCACTGGTGGATTCTACCAAATATTTAAGGAAGACATATTACCAATTTTCTGCAAACTCTCCAAGAAAAGAGAAGCAGAGGGAACAGTTTCAATTCATTCTGTGAGGTCAATATTACCCTCATACCAAAAGCTGAAAAAGAATTAAAAGGAAGAAAAATTGCAGAAGAATATTTCTTAAGCGTAGATGCAAAAATCCTTAACAAAATGTTAGCAAATCAAATTCAACAATGTCTAAAGGGAATTATACATCACAATGAAGTAGAATTTACTCCATGTATGCAAGATGGTTCAACATTCAAAAATCAGTTCAAGTAATACCCCACATGAACAAGGTTTGAATGATCATAAGATCATATTGTTTTGGAAAGAACTTTAGACAAAACCAACACCCACTCATGATAAAAGCTCTTAGCAAACTAGAAATAGAAGGCAATTCCCTCAACCTGACAAAGAACTTCAGTAAAAATCCAACAGCTAATCCTGTGTGTGTGTGTGTGTGTGTGTGTGTGTGTGTGTAACTATACTTGATGGTGAGAAACTGGATGTTTTACTACAAAGCAAAGACTGGGAATAAGACAAGGATGTCTCCCTCAACCACTCCATTCAAAATTGTATTGGAGGTCCCAGCTAGTGCAATAAGACAAGAAATAGAAATACATCGTATTCACATTGGGAAGGAAGAAATAACGTTATCCATGATATTATGGATGACATGATTATTTATGTAAAGTGTCCCAAAGAACCACCACCAGCACCTTCAACAGAAGCCTTCTGGGAGTGGTTGTGGTAAGGTCACAGGATACAAGGTTAATATGCAAAAGTCATTTGCTTTGTTATATACAACAGTGAACAAGTGGAATTTGAAATTGATGTAACATAAGTTACCATTTACATTTGCACAAAAGTGAAATACTTAAATACAAATCTCACAAAACATGTACAAGACCTATATGGGAGAAACTACAAAACTCAGATAAAAGAAATCAATGGACAGATATTCCATGTTCATGGATTGGAAGACTTAATATTGTTAAGATGTCAGTTCTTACCAATCTGATCTATAGATTCAATGCAATCCCAGTCAAATCCCCAGCAAGTTATTTTGTGGATATTAACAGGCTGATTCTAAAGTATATATGGAAAGACCCAGAACAGCCAACACAATACTGAAGAAGAGCAACAAATCTGGAGGACTGACATTGCCCATGCTCAATATTTACTATGAAGCTACAGTAACCAAGGCTGTGTGGTGTTTGTGAAAGAATACACAAATAAATCACTGGAACAGAGAGCCCAGGAAAAGACCCACACAAATATAGTCCACTGATCCTTGACAAAGATGCAAAGGCAGTTCAATGGAGAAAGCATATTTCTTTCAACAAATAGTTCTGGAACAGTTGGATGCCTGTGTGCAAATGCATTAGATATAGATGAGAGAGATAGAGCTAGAGAAAGGGAGAGAGAGAGAGAGAGAGAGAGAGAGAGACAGAGACAGAGAGACCCACCTCATTTCACAAAAATTAGCTCAAGATGAATCAGAGCTTTACATAAAATTCAAAACTACAATTTTTTTATTATCCTAAAAGAAAAATCTGGGTAACTTGGGTTTGGTGATGAGTTTTTAGCTATAACACCAAAATCACAAGCCATGATAGAAAAATGTATGTTGGGCTTCATCAAAATTTAAAAACTTCTGCTTTGCTGAAGACACTGTTAATAGAATGAAAAGAAGAATGACAGATTGGGAGAAAAATGCTTGTAAAACACATATCTGATAAATAACTTGTAGCTGAGCACTCTTAAAAGAAAAAAACTCTTAAAACTCAAAAATAAGACAACTCACTTTAAGGATGGACAAAAGATCTAAACAGACACCTCATGAAATAATATGTGCAGATGGTAAATTAGTATATAAAAAGATGCTCACATCATTTGTCTTTAGGGAATTATAAATTAAAACAGCAATGAGATACCACCACATGCCTGTTAGAATGGCTCAAATCCAAAAATCTAGCAATTCCAAATGCTGATGAAGATGCCATTCGTTATCGGCAGGAAAGCAAAATGGCGCAGCCATTTCAGAAGATAGTTTGGCAGTTTCTTACAAAGCTAAACATAGTCTTACCATATGATCCAACAATCACACTCCTTGGTATTTACCAATGGAACTGAAAACTTATGTCCATACACACACAAAAAAAAAAAACTCTAGATGGATATTTATAGCAACTTTATTTATAATTGCCAAAAACTGGAAGCAACTACGATGTTCTTCAATAGGTGAATAGATAAACAAAGTGGTACATCCATATAATGGGATATTACTCAGCAATCAAAAGAAATGAGCTATCAAGCCATGAAAAGACAAGGAGGAACTTTAAATGGCTATTTCTAGATGAAAAAAGCCAATCTGGAAAGGCTACTTACTGTGTAATTCCAACTCTATGACATTCTGGAAAAAGACTAAGCTACGTACAATAAAAAGATCAGTGGTTGCCAGGAGTTTGGAAGGAGGCAGGACGGGGATGGGTAGATGAAATTCAAGTGATTTTTAGGGCAGGGAAGCTGTTTTTGCATGATGCTGTAATGCAGATACATGACATTCTGCATTTGCCAAAATCTATCAAACCTCACAACACAGAGTGAATTTTAGTGTATGTAAAAAATTTTTTTTTATTATTTGGGAGCTTGGGGGAATCCCCTCACCCAAAAAGCAGACTTGTTATGTTAACCTTAAAAATAAAACTGCCAGTTATTTCACCAGCAAAAAAATAGGGTCTTATTTGGGAATAGCAGATAATTACAACTCAGGACAAGCAAGCTATGGCAAAACCCTAGGCAAGTCCCAAGAGCAAAGGAGAGGAGGCTCCTTTATAGAGGAAAGGAAAGGCAGGGGGTGGGAAGGCTACTGTAAGCTAACAGTCCATCAGAGTTGGACTGGGCATTCTAAGTATAGCGGCTTCTCATGAGCTGGGCTGTGACTGTCTCTCATTGGCTGGGCTGGGCTGTCTCTCATTGGCTGAGTTGTGACTGTCTCTCTTTGGCTGGGCTGTGACTGTCTCTCATTGGC